>NC_090727.1:136563832-136601332 GCF_036898095.1 Palaemon carinicauda | reverse complement strand
CCATATGCGATTCTCATGGGATTTTCCAGTCTGAGTTCTTCGGAATATTTTCAACGTGTATCGTTCAATCATTAAACCGAAATCCTTTATTCTTTTTATTTGCATATAACTCTTTGCAAGTACGGTAAGTATAAATCTATCTGGCGTATTGCCAATCGTATAAATATTCATGTTTGACGCGTCAAACTGAATTTGATAAAGCAATCCAACAAGGATTTGTTTGCCATACGCTTTTATCGCATTTCCTCGTAAATGCATTTCTCTTTTTCTTTTTAGCTTTCCAAAATAATGGCTTCTCTTTTTTCTTTTCTTTTTTATCTCTATCATCTCGGAGTGGGGAGTGTTATTGTGTTGTGTGTGGATACCTTAACGGGGTGGAAGGGTTTGTGTATAGCCGTGATTAGCAAAGCTGTGTTAGTCAGGGCCACCCATACTAGGTTGGTTTGCTTTGAGCGATCAGACAAAAGTCTCCCACCATCACCAGTTCACAATGAACAGCACGGTGATGAAATGGGCAAACCCCAGATATGAGGCGTTTGTACAGCAGTGTACTAGAAACGGCTTCAGTTTTGTTGTTATACACACATATGGTATATATAATGTATTTAAATTATATAAACAAAACGAAGACATGTTAAACGTTGGAACTACAGTGAAATGAGCTTTTGGAGCCTGCATTCAAGATAGAAATAATAGAAGAGGGATGGTTGTGAGAGGTAATAGATACTCAAACGCATCATTTTGGGTGTATGAGGGGAAAGAGCAATGTGGATGCTCTTTTTATAGAAAGAGAAGTATCTAGAAGGAAATGGGGAAGTTGACATGTGTTTTGTAGGTCTTGAAAAGGCATTTGACAGGGTACCAAAAAGGTTAGTCTACTGGATTTTGAGAAAGAGAGAAGGGTACCAGAGAAGTTGGTAAGGCAAGTTAGGAAGCTGTATGCGGGGCTAGAACCACAGTAAAACAAAGAATGGGGAGACAGAGGACATTTCCTGTGGAGGTTGTCCTCCATCAAAGATCAGCCTTGAAGTCCATTCTTGTTATTTGTCATTACAGACATTTTGACAATCCGAATTAAGGAACAAGGAAGAGTTATGGGAACTAATGTTTGCGGGTTATATAGTCCTGATTGCAAATACAGAAGAACTGCCTATTGGAAACATCCCTGCCTGGCGATCACCCGACTGGTGTTTAGTCACGCTCAAGCTCGATAGTTTCTTTAGTATTTTCAAACTCACCATCCTAGGGTGTTAAGGATGGGGATTTTGGGGGGTTCCTATAGGTGAACCTGCTGAGTCATCAACAACCATTGCCTGGCTCTCTGGTCCTAGCTTGGGTGAAGAGGGGCTTGGGTGGTGATCATATGGATATATGGTCAGTCTAGAGAATTGTCCTGCTAGCTACGGCATTGTTACTCTCCCTTAGCTCTACCATTCATGAGTGTCCTTTAAACCTTAAACATTTAATGGTTTTTAGCTTGAAAAAGATCCCTAAAATGGAAAGGATTGGAGGTGAATATTGGAAAGATTAGTAGAAAAGGACACGAAGTAAATATTCAAGTGGAAGATGAAACTACTAAATCAGAACATTGAGTTTCTTAGGGTCAATAATAACAGGAGGGAGGTAGTGAAAAAGCAGTAAGATGAAGTGAAAGAAGCATGGTGAACATGGAGTGAAGTAACTAGTTTTAAATAAGAAAATGCCACCAAGGCTCAAAATCAAGATTCATGATACAAAAATTTGGGACCTTAATAAAACCTTTATACAATATGGAAGTCCAGCCTAATAATGGGTCCATCTCCCTCCATTTTTAACTCTTGTAACCAGTTGCTGCCTGATTACCTCCGCCAACGAAGTTGGAAGGAGGTTGTTTTACCTCCTGTTTGTGTGTGTGTTTGTGAACAATTTCATGGTCACAATTTTAATTGTAGAGTAATGAAACTTGCAGGGATTAACTGTTATGCTGAAAGCTAGAAATTAATAAATTTTGGAAGGTCAAGGTCACGGTCGCGGTCAACAAAATGTCCAATTCACGTAATCAGCCATAAGTTTGGACTTCAAACTTGGTCTATGTTTGAGTGTATGAAAATCAACGCCAATTAATTCATGTCAAGGTCAAGGTCGAGGAAAAGGTCGAGATATTAGTTTCCGCTGCGGTTTGCGCTCTACTGAGTGTCCCTCTAGGTCTTTCCTTTTCTGCCTCCCATGCATTAACTAGGAAGCCTCAAATCCTATCTTGGCCACTCAACAGGTCTATCTTGTTGAACCATAGTTTCATGATACTTGTGCAGATGGAAGAGCAACTTTGAGAGTATCAAACATTAAGAAATAGGATTTGTTAGTGTTCAAACAAAGAAATTGTTTTAAACCATAACCACACTTGGCAGTCGAACCTAAATAGCATTGTCGAATGAACCTTGGCTTACCATTATGTTGACAGGCAATCACGCTTGATGCTCTTATGATATGTATATGTGTTTAGGCTCTGACTGTATGCAACATGACCTCTTCCAATATTTCCAAATACTGCTCTGCATTGAATCTTCCATTTATTTTAGTTAATTCCCCCTCACTGTCCATATTTACCCACCCCCATATGTTCAGCATCATATGAACATATCTTGCCGCTTCATATATATTCTAGGGGCATACCGGGTGTTATTTGGTCTCCAATAGTGAAGCATCCCATTGGTGGTTGATTGAAATGTTTTCTCCTAGGCGAATATGACTCTTGACCAGAACTGCCCATCTTTATTGACATATTGCTTGACAAACTGTAACCATTCCAATCAGTGTCTCTCCTGTAGCTTTTCTTTGATGGTTGATGGCAGGAACCCTGTGGTGGATGCTGCTCTTATGATGATGTCGTTCAGTAGTCCTTGCAGAATTTTTCACAGGTGCAGGTGTTGTCATATTGCAGCACAATTGATGAACCTATGTCGAGGGTCATTAATCCCTGCTACAATTTTATGTATCCTCATCAACCATAGTTTTTCTTGGTTGTCTACCTCTGGAAAAATCTTTCATGCCTTTCAACTCTTGAGTTGGCGAAGCTACAGTATAAGTGGAGTGTTGGTATTGATATTCCAACATCTCTTGGTATCTTACTGATGCTGAGCCTAATAGCTTGCATGGCAGCGATCTGAGCTTGCTTATTGTAAGATCTTTTTGGAAGAATCTTATCGAAATGTTTTGTTACTACCCATGGGCAGTGCTTACTGATGGAGGCAGTGGTGTGAAAGCAAAATGTCACTTCACATATAATATAAACCCCATCTGGTATTTTATGATAAGAATGTCACAGTTATGACGAATATAAACTCCCTTTCATTATTTGCCCCTCTGGTTGTGTAAAGAATACTTAAAAAATCTGTAGCAAAAAATTATATTATTATTAATATTATTATTATTATTATTATTATTATTATTAGTAGTAGTAGTAGTAGTAGTAGTAGTAGTAGTAGTAGTAGTAGTAGTAGTAGTAGTAGTAGTAGTAGTAGTAGCAGCAGTAGCTAAGCTACAACCCTAGTTAGAAAGCATAGAATAGCGTGCCAGAGAACATTAGGTCAGTTGATTTTTAACTTTCTTATCTACAAGTATGTGGTATTTTGATTTGATAATTGATTTGCTATCAAAGTATTGATTAGATCAAGAAATATAATTTAGAGTAATTCCAGTGAGGCTTTTTTATAGTAGTATTGAACGATCTGCAGTACCTCATTTCAAATCGTATATTTAGATTGTATTTTAAAGTAATATAGACCAGGTTAGTAAATCTGAACAATGGTATAGTAATTTTAATGAAATTTATCCTATCTCTTGCCTTCAATCACATCACATCTGCAATAGATCGTGAGTTAACAATATGAACATCAGGGGTTTCATAGAAATAAGAAGAATTGTAACGAATAACTTCATTTATATACTCGCCTGATCTCCCCCCACTGTATATTGTTGTTACAGGATAGGAATACTTTCGACTTCGTAACTGAAGAGACAAAGAGAATGACGCCTCAGTTAACATTTACCACTAGAATGCTCATTCCTTTACAAATTGCTTGGGTGCTGTTTGAGGGGAAGAAGCAATATGAACTTCAGGTGAGAATATGAATAAGAAATTTTATTAAAATTTCTGTTTTCCTCATTAACGCTTTTTTCCCAAAGTGTGACTCTATTCTGTCCAGCACCTCATTTGGTATCTATCTTTGCTTACATAACGTTTAATACGTCACAGCCTTTCCGTCTATCTGGCATGGATATTGGCATCAATACTTAAATATGAAAGAAATGTGTTAGATATTGAAATAATTCATAAGTATATATATACGTTGAATTATTGATTTATGGAACGTTTTGCCATTGATAACTTTTACTTTTTGCGCTAGTCAGCTGAACTAATCTGTAGTCAGACATTTGATAATCCTTTATTCTTGTCAACATTAGATAAGAATGACCAAATAGTCGAAGAGTCCAATCCTGAAGTAAGTTTCCATTGATATAGTTCCTTTACTTCCTAAGTGACTTCAAACCTCTATTGTATAATCTTTATATAGGTATTTTCTTTCTAGAATTGATATTTACTTTCATAATAAATAGTTCATTCGAATGTTATTAAATAAAATCACAGAGTTAACTTGCCTTTTTTTGTACAACTTTTGTTGTAAATGTTTTCAATATGTCATTATTATAAATGCTCTCTCTCTCTCTCTCTCTCTCTCTCTCTCTCTCTCTCTCTCTCTCTCTCTCTCTCTCTGTGCGAGGAAAATGTCCCTAATGGGACATTTATCGTCATTGAAGTATTTATGTGAAGATACAAAATGTCATAACTATGCCAATGAGAGGATTCCCCCCCCCCCTCTCTCTCTCTCTCTCTCTCTCTCTCTCTCTCTCTCTCTCTCGTGTTCAAAGGTGTTGTCAGCGAAAATCCTCAGGTGAGTTGGTCTGTGTGTGTCTGTGTGCGGTGTTTGCCTTTGTGTTCCCTCTCCCCTAATTACTGGCCCAGGTGTTGCTTAATTGAAAAATGCATAATTAATATTTTAGTGAGTAACGCTCTCTCTCTCTCTCTCTCTCTCTCTCTCTCTCTCTCTCTCTCTCTCTCGGTCTAGGCTTGGCTGGCTTTGGACTTTCTCCTGTTCGGGATCCAGACTATTGGCACACATCGTGGAATAGTCTCCTTGTTTTAGTTGCCGTCATCATCATCATCATCGTCGAATTTGTTTTGTAATGGTGTTGATATTATTCTCTTTCGCTTGTGACAACATCTCGCTCTAGTTGTTTGCTTTAGGCAAAGTAATGATTGTAAATGCGTTTATTAAGGAATATGATTTGCGGATATTCTTGTTTATTGGGTGCTTTTACAATTTCCTTTAATTTATTGCCATCAAATTTTTATATAATACCCAATTGTTTTGTTCTCATGTGTTTTTGGTGAATTTTGATATTCAAATGTCTCATTTGATATATAGAAAAATTGCGATTTTCATTGAATGTCTAGTCGTGTATTGCAGGAATATTCCCGTCGAAAAACATGACCCAACATTAGTAAATCAAATGGCAACGTCAAGGATACCTTTTTGCGGTATTCCCTTCCGCTAAGTTATGTGTGCGAACATAGACATTTTTTAACAACTAGCTGTTAGCCATTATTATAGGTGGCTCTAAGGAAAAAAACTAAAGAAAAGACACTGCTAAAGGCCTACTGCTGAAATAAGAATGAGTTTCCTGAATAGAAAACTAATATATCCTCATGTATCTTGCACGTAATCATGATCATCCCTATTACACATATATACATACATACATACATATACTGAATATGTATATATATATATATATATATATATATATATATATATATATATATATATGTACATACATACTGATATATGCATTTAATATATTTATATGATACATATATGCAGTGCATCTTTAAGTGATATGTATATATATATATATATATATATATATATATATATATATATATATATGTGTGTGTGTGTGTGTGTGTGTGTGTGTGTGTGTGTGTGTGTGTGTGTGTGTGTACTTATGTTCCTTTGTATATGCATGCATAAACAAACGAACGACGGTATCCTTTGTTGAAATTTTCGCCAATATTTCTTGTCATGAAATCTCGAAAATCTAAATTAACAAATCAGGTAAATCCAGGTCAGACTTCATTGTTATTGTTGCTTACAAATTGATTAATTTGTAATCGGCTTCGATAAGCGCAGTGTTTTTGAAGTAATTTTATATTATGAATTTGATTAATCAACCCTTCATCAGTATCAGTTTATTATGGGAATATTTGGCATCCTTCAAAAAGCAGGAAATGTAGCTTTATACTGGATTTAAGCCCGTCTCGATTTGCCTATTTATTGTTTGTTCTGAACTTAGACTAGTTGAGGATACTGATTTTTTCAATTCAGGCTAGGTAAGGATACTGATTTTTCCGCTCAGGCTAGGGAAGGATAGTAATTTTGTCGCTTAGGCTAGGTAAGGATACTAATTTTTCCATTTAGGATGGTTAAGGATACTTATTTTTTCACTCAGACTAGGTAAGGATACTGATTTTTCCATTCAGGTTAGGTAAGGATACTGATTTTTCTATTCAGGTTAGGTAAGGATACTGATTTTGCCATTCTGGTTAGGTAAGGATACTGATTTTTCCACTCAGGCTAGATAAGGATACTGATTTCCCGTTCAGGTTAAGTAAGGATTCTGATTTTTCCACGCTGGCTGGGTAAGGCTAATGATTTTTTCCAAACTGGCTATGTAAAATAATGATTCTCCTACTCTGGCTAGGTAAGGATACGGTAAATGTCTAGGAGAAGGCCGCACCCGTTTTTCAAGTATTAACGACGAAAAACGGCAAAAAACAACCAGATTATTGTTGCACAGTGCATAGAAACATGAGGAAATGAATAAAAAAGAAACTAAGACTTAACTCTTACACACAAAATGTAAGCATAAACCTACTACTACAATTATGGGGGACCCCAGTGGGAAGCGGGGTTTTTGGGTGGGGGGAGGATGAGAAAATTTATTTTTCGGGGCACTACCGAACCTAATACAACCAACTAACCTACCCTGGGAGGCCTACCGGGGGGACCTCCCCTTAAGGCCACAGTGATTTTCAGGGCACCACCGAACCTAATACACCCACCTAACCTAACCTAATAGCCCTGTACCCCTACCGGGGGGGGGGGAGGGGGGGGGGGGGGGGCTTCGCGCGGGCCCCCCCCCCCCCCCGCGACCCCCCTTAAGGACACTACCTAACACATCCATCAAACCATATCCAAGGTGATGGTATTGCTGTATACATCGTTATACTATCACCATTATAATATACTCCATAAATTAATGAAGCTTACCTTAACCTGTTGGTTGATAAAGATGTGCTGCTGCTTTGAGGAAAACGTGAAGCCGTTGCGAAGGTTCCCTGATATGCAGGACAATTTTTATTTTGTAAAATTAAATTGTGTGTCTGGCACAAATCCACTAGTTTTTCAATAAACCCCGAATAAGTAAGAACAATTTCATTGTAACTTAGGAAACAGTCAGGACAAGAAGATGGAATTTCAACTTCTTGTGCAATATCAGATGACGTGCTTGCTACGGCCTCGATGTCTAGGAACGAAATAAAATGGCTGGGTAAGAAAATGTATTATCGCACTGTGATGGGTAAGAAAATGTATTGTTGCACTGTGATTGGCCAAACGTGAAGACGTCATTGGGAAAGAAAATGTATTGTCGCACTGTGATTGGCCAAACGTGAAGACGTCATAGTGGACTAGTTTGTCTGCGGATTATAGTGGTTACAGGGCTCATTTGAGCAAAAATAAGACACAGTCAACAATAACAACAGACTTAGAAAAATCTTGGAGGAAGACAAGAGTAGCGTGAGTTTGATCGTCGATATTTCGACTATTATTGATTTTCACTAAATTATCTCACTGGTATACCATTATATACATACATTCCTACATATTCTAGTAAAAATAAATTGAATATCTGTGATATCTTCATGCGGCCCTCTCCTAGACATTAACCAAGGATACTGATGTATTCATTCAGGCTAGGTGTGGATACTGATTTTCCTACTTAGCCTAGGTAAGAATACTGATTTGTCCTCTCACGCTAAGAAAGGAGTCGAATTTTTCCTCTTAGGCTGGGTAAGGAGTCGAATATTTCATCTCAGGCTAGGTAAGGATACTAATTTTTTCACTGACGCTAGGTTAGGATACCGTTTTTTTCCACTCAGGATAGGTAAGGATACTGATTTTTCCATGCTGGATAGGTAAGAATACTGATTTTCCGACCCAGGTTGGGCAAGGATACTGATTTTTCCACTCGGTCTAGGTAAGGATCCTGATTTTTTCCACTCAGAGTAGGTAAGGATATTAATTTTTCTACTCAGGCTAGATAAGGATATTAATTTTTCTACTCAGGCTAGATAAGGATACGGATTTTTCCACTCAGGCTGGGTAAGGATACTGATTTTCCCTCCCATGCTAGGTAAGGATACTGATTTTCCACTCAAGCTAGGTACGGATACTGAATTTTCCCCTCAGGCTATTCAGGGATACTGTTTTTTACTCTCAGGCTTGGTAAGGCCTCGGATTTTTCCACAGAATACTAATTTTTCTACTCAGGCTAGGTAAGGATAAGCTCTGATATCAAGTTTACCTCTCAGGCTAGGTACGGATAGTAATTTTGTCACTTACGCTAGATAGGAATACTGATTTTTCCGTTCAGGCTTGGTAAGAATACTGATTTTTCTATGCTGGCTAGGTAAGGATACTAGGTTTTCCACTCAGACTAGGTAAGGATACTGATTTTCCATTCAAAATAGGTAAGGCTATGGACTTTTCCACTCAGGCTAGGTAAGGGTACTAATTTTTCCACTCAGGCTAGGTAAGGGTACTGATTTTTCCACTCAGGCTACGTTAGAATTCTGATTTTTCTACTCAGGCTAGATAAGGATACTGATTTTCCCACTTAGGCTAGGTAAAGATATTGATTTTTCCTCTGAGGCTAGGTCAGGACTCGGATTTTTCCACATAGTACTGATTTTTCCACTCAGGCTAGGTAATAATATTGATTTTTCCAATGATGCTAGGTAATGATACTAATTTTTCCACTCAGGCTAGGTAAGGATACTGATTTTTTTTTCACTCAGGCTAGGTATGGATACTGATTTTTTTCTACGCTCTGTAGGTAAAGATACTGATTTTTCCACGTTGGCTAGGTAAGGATACTGATTTTTCCACTCAACTTAGCTAAGGATACTAATTTATCCACTCCGGATAGGTAAGGATACTAATTTTGTCACTCAGGCTAGGTAAGGATCTGATTTTTCCACTGTCTAGGTAAGGATACTGATTTTTACACTCAGGCTAGGTAAGGATACTGATTTTTTCACGCTGGCTAAGTAAGGATACTGATTTTTCCACTCAGGCTAGGTAAGGATACTATTTTTTTCCACTCAGGCTAGGTAAGGATCCTGATTTTTCCACTCAGGCTAGGTAAGGATCCTGATTTTTCCACTCAGGCTAGGTAAGGATACAGAATTATCCTCTCAGGCTAGGTAAGGATCCTGATTTTTCCACCCAGGCTAGGTAAGGATACAGAATTTTCCTCTCAGCCAGGACAGGACTCGAATTTTTCCACATAGTACTGATTTTTTCAATCAGGCTAGGTAAGGATACTGATTTTTCCAGTAAGGACAGGTAATTATTCAAATTTTTCCAATCAGGCTAGGTAAGGATATTAATTTTAACACTCAGACTAGGTAAGGACACTGATTTTTTTTCACTCAGGCTTGGTAAGGATACTGATTTTTCCACATTGGGTAGGTAACGATACTGATTTTTCTATGCTGGCTAGGTAAGGTTACTGAATTTTCCACTTGGTCTAGGTAAGGATACTAACTTTTCCACTCCGGCTAGGTAAGTATATTAATTTTGTCACTCAGGTTAGGTAAGGATACTGATTTTTTGACACTGGCTAGGTAAGGATACTGATTTTTCCCTGCTGGCTAGGTAAGGATGCTATTTTTTTACCCACAGGTTAGGTAAGGATACTGAATTTCACATCAGGCTAGCTATGGACACTGATTTTCCACTCACGGTAGGTAAAGATGCTGATTTTTCACTCAGGCTAGGTAAGGATGCTGATTTTTCCACTCAGGCTTTATAATAATCCTGATTTTCAACTCAGGCTAGGTAAAGATACTTATATTTCCAATCAGGTTAGGTAAGGATTCTGATTTATCCACTCAGGATAAGTAAAGATATTGATTTTTCCACTCAGGCTAGGTAAGAATACTGATTTCTCCACACTGGCCAGGTTAGGATACTGATTTGGCCACTCAGACTAGGTAAGGATACTAATTTGTCCACTCACGCTAGGTAAGAATGCTAATTTTTCCACTCAGGCTAAGTTAGGATACTGATTTTTCCACTCAGGCTAGGCGAGGATACTAATTTGTTCACTCAGGCTAGGTAAGGATACTGTTTTTTTTTTCACTCAGGCTGCGCAAGGAAACTGTTTTTTTTTTTCACTCAGGCTATGTAATGATACGGATTTTTCCACTGAGGCTCTTTCCACGCTGGCTAAGGTAAGGATACTAATTTTTCCACTCAGGCTAGGTAATGATATTAATTTTCCCACTCAGGCTAGGTAATGATATTAATTTTCCCACTCAGGCTAGTTAAGGATACTAAACTTTTACTGAGGTAAGGTAAGAATACTAATTTTTCCACTCAGGTTAGGTAAGGATACTGATTGTTCCACTCGGATTTGTAGATAATGACGTGCCAACTCCCTATCTACAAGTTCTGTAGAATACTACATAATATTGTAGTGGATGAAAATATGAACCAGCCATCGTGCACTATTCAGTAGGAACTGAAGTACCTATTGTAGTTGAAGGGAATATCACATGTTTAGATAAAATAACAACTAATAATCTCTATAAACTGAATAGTATGTAGTACCTGTGCGTCAGAAATAATACGTAATCTAGATGAATATGCGGTAAATAAGAATTAAAAATGGTCAAAACATAATCAAGGAAACGCTCCTCCCAACATAATAACAGAGGTTTTATTAGGAAGTGCGTCTGGCAGAATGTCATCAAGGCTGGTCTCTCTCTCTCTCTCTCTCTCTCTCTCTCTCTCTCTCTCTCTCTCTCTCTCTCTCTCTCTCTCTCTCTCTCTCTCTTCCCGGACCACCGTGTCTGTTGATTCAACCCCCGATCAAAGGATGTGTAAACATAATGTTATGCAGTTAATGTTTGTGCTTATTTGGTAATGAGTTATCTCCGTGTTATGTCGGTTAAAGCGTATAATCATTGACCACTTATTTGTGATACGTCTGCCTCTCTTGCATATTATAAGGCATCTGTTTCTTAAATGTGTGTAAGATTTACCAGGATGTCTTACTTTGCGTGTAAGACATACAATTTTCTAGAAAACATTTATAAATTTTCAGCTGTCCTGTTTGCATGTAAGGTATTCAGGGTGCATTATTTGTATTTAAGCAGTCACTCCTAACACAATGTTACTAGCGTTTTTACCTTTTTTTTTCTATTTAACATCCAATCTTTTGTTAAAATAAATAATAAAAAAAAAAAAAAAAAAAAATTTTTCGATCATTTGGGTCATTGATTTACAGTCACATTTTGAACAGTAGACTAAAGCAGCACATTACTGACATCAACAGGATTTGCACTGAATCCCTAAATTTAGAGTTTATTCAATAGTATAATTAGTCAACTAAATCACATCACAAAACTCATCCTAAATACTTTCAAAAGCATTCATGTAAACTTTTGTATAAATAAATTTTCAGCATTCTCGAGTAAATCATACAATGGAGAAATCATTTTGTAAACTTTTGACAAATTCACATTCTAAATTTAACTATCCCTAAAAAGAACTGTACCTCAGCGATAGGATTAGGGCAATGTTACTCTTAATAGGATTTAGGAGTTTCCTTGGTAAGATTTAGTTCCCTTATATAAGATATGGCATCCTAGATCCTTTATAAATGGAGTATTAAAGAAAAATTTCTTTTTTTATACATTTTTTTAGGGAAGTAGGTAAACTTTACTTGTGTACTTTTTCATGTTTTACCAGTAACTAAAATAACATCCAAGAATACAAATTAGCTGGTGATGAAGAAAGGCCTAAAGGAAGCTTTATGGACGTAAACAAACCGTAATTGGTATTAATTACTAAACATTCCTGGTTCATCTCATCAACTAGTATTTTCAAATAGGTATTCCACAAATATGATTAAAAATAAACATTATGTTGAATTTACTTATTAATTATGAAAACAGCATGAGCCGCACTAGACACGCTTTCCTCTTACTTCTGGCAACTTGTTCTATAATTCCCTCCTTTGTATATCTGTCTGTGAGATTGTTATTTGCATAACTCAAAAACTGTTTGACCGAATATTATGAAATTTGGTGGGATAATTGGCCATGATCCAAGAGCAATTTGGTAAGATTTTTGGAGTGATTGGGTCAAAAGTCAAGGCAAAGGTCACAAAAAGGTAAAAAACGTCTTTTTGCTATATCGTGGTCAACTTTTATTCGATTTGCATTAAAATAGCACCAAAATTTGCATAATGTTGCGATGTTGCGTTGGTGAAGGTATGCTCTTGTTACTCATGAGGCCTTCACGTTGATTCCCTTATACTATTACACATCTACCTATTGGCAATCTTTTTTTAGTGGGGCAGATGTGAAATCTGCCCCACTAAAAAAAATTTGAATATAGTGTACTTATTTTCATGATTTCTTGATCACTTAATTTCTTACAACAGGATATGGATTTAGCATCCATATCCAATCCCTTTTCATTGAAAAACTGATGGTGAGGCCACGTGGCTTCAACAAGAGGATCTGCAATGTTTGTGGAAGCCATATGCCGGGTGAGACGGCCCTCGAGGTGTAATAATCCTGTTCAAGATTCAAAGGTCGCTCATGAATGGCAGAGGCAAAGGACACTGACATTAGTCTAGCAAACAGGACAGTGCCCTAGAGGCTTAGCATATGTCATAAATGATTAGCGCCCAAATCCCCTCTCCACCAAAGCTAGGACCGGGGAGGGTCAGGTAATGGCTGCGGATGACTCAGCATTCAGCTTTATAGGCCCCCCAAACCAAGACGTATTCGAGACGGCCTTGCCCAAATCCCCCATCATTAGCTCACAAGGATAATAAGGTTGCAAACACTAGAGAAACTAACGAGTTTGAGCGGGACTCGAACCCCCGTCTGGCGAACACCAGCCAGAGACGTTACCAATAAAGCCACAAAACCCCCTTTGTTTGATCCAAAGTGTCTCAATATTCTTTTGGCATAAAAGAAATGTTCACTTTTCTGGTAAATAAGAAAGAGTATTAAAGCTCATTTGAAAGGTGTGGTAGTTTGGTTAACCACCTGATAATGTTTAGGCCTGAAACTTACTGGCATGATTTTTTATGTTTATATCGCCAAGAAAAGACTGCTAATTTTTATCAGTCTGACTAGTCAATTCGATTTTATTTAGGGCGAAGTTGTTTATTTTGGTCTGACATATGATTATATAAAGCTAGTTTTATGATTTACAAAATAATTTTATGATTTAGGTTCACCTTTCCAAGAGTATAACCTGTAGAGAAGCAAGCACGGGGTTGAGACTTATGCTGGGGTCACACTTGGCCGATACGGCCATGGCGATGCGGTGAGCTGTGGACTTTAGCTAAATTTTTAGCATATCGCCATACATCCCCATTCATCTCGGTTGTGTTTCGCACCAAATCCCAACGACTGAGATGAGCGTTATCACGTGTGTAATACATCCCGGGTGCCACGCTCCTTACAGAAATGGGACCCAACATCATGGTCGACACACGTCATTCTGCGCCTAGTTGCCAGGTCTTCATTTCCGTTCTCACCATGCCCACAAAATTGAGAGGACATGTCTCATATAAAATGAGACAATAATGCGGAGTAAATGCTTGAATCCATTTTTCTTAATTTGGTCGGTGTCTCAAGCTCTGGTGGTTTCGGTTTCACATTAATCAGAAGGCTAGTTCATTAGTTATATTTAATAAGGAGGGTGTTTATGGGCCTTGAAATAGATAGTGGGTTAGATAGGGATCTTAAGTTAGATGGTTCTTGTGTTTGTTTCCCTTAGAAATTTGGTTTTTCAGTCCTACCTTTTGAAATTCTACACCTGTTCAGTCCCAACGAACTACAAAAGCTCTCTCTTTACAAGCCGATGGATTCCAGTGAGGGGATTATTCTTAGATAAGGATTTTAAACAATCTGTGCAGTTTAACTGCCAAGAATATTGGATTCGTGTGAGACTCTCTGTCCCAAGAGAATTTAACCAACACTTATCACTTTAATTTTTTTTCATTCTATCTCTTTGCCGTAAGGTAGGGATTGAATAATTGGGAAACTGTTCCTCCTAATGTCTTTAATGGAAAAAATAAATTTATGAAAGGTTTATGATACCTTTTTCTGTAGGAGTTTATTTCCAGTAATGTATGTGATCAATTTGGCCATTAGACTTGGCATCTCTGAACCACAGGACTTTAACTTGACTATAGGGAATATGTGACAATACAATGTTCAAGTAAAATTACCAGCTTTTCGGACTTGATAATAAGCTTCAGCGGAATTTAACAATACATTATGTCCGCTTAGACACCTTATTTTCGAATCTTTCTTCTTCTTCTTCTTCTTCCTTTTTTTTTTTTTTTTTTTTTCATAAAATCTAAGTTGTTGTATTGTTGTCATGATAAGGATAGGCCTACATGTACGTCTATGCCTCAGATTAAGATTTTACCATCATTATTGACTTCGATAGGCAGTAGGATTCTATAAAATGTGCTCGTATAAATGCAAAATTAATACGGTATACGGTTAGCTCGACTTCAACGCTCCACCACATCTTTCATACAATATTATTATTCTGCTTCCATCAGTTCTGATGATATTGTTGTTTTACTGAGGAGCGAAAGGTAGTTGTCATTGTAATCAAGTCCCACTTCAAGGGGACATATGCAGACTAAACGATTTGCTGGTTAGTGACACTGTAATTTGGCCCGGTTTCGTGTTAGGAGAATATCATTTTTTCGAGGCTTGCAACACCAGAGTATTGCATTCAAGCTATAAACTTGGATTTTACTGTTACATATTATTGTATGAGATTATTTATGACCGTGCATAAAGAATGAAGAATTTGGCAATCGAAACGAGAATAATTTTCGAACGGGGAACAGCTTCGCATCCCGCATGGAGTTAACTAGTAAACAAGCAGTAAACACTCAACCACGCAAATAGGCTTAACAAAAATAAACCAAATATAAGGAGAGAAAGAAAATATAAAAAAAAATTGAATGGGTCGTCTTTTTTTTTTTTTTTTTTTTTTTTTACCAGAAATCTTGCCATCCAATCCAGCCGTGACTGAAAGGTGGCTATAAAACGGGATCCTCCATCAGTGGCGAAGGTGTGGAGAAGGCGTATTGTGGATGCACCAAATCATTTGGTCGGACGTCAAGCCGTGATGGAAAGGGATGCCACCTCCTGATATGGAGGCTTATGCGCTCTCTCTCTCTCTCTCTCTCTCTCTCTCTTTCTCTCTCTCTCTCTCTCTCTCTCTCTCTCTCTCTCTCTCTCTCTCTCTCTCTCGCGCATGTCTTTCAAACGATAAATATTAGAAGTCGAGTGGTGATGGGAGCATCCATTTAAAATCGTGAATGATAAGAAAAAGAAATGATTATGGGAAGGAACTTGAAGGACAAGATAAAGAAGAACAGAGAGAGAGAGAGAGAGAGAGAGAGAGAGAGAGAGAGAGAGAGAGAGAGAGAGAGAGAGAGAGAGAGACTACTTGAACATAAACGGCAAAAAAAGAGAGCAATTTTTGGTGAAAAATACTAGTACAGAGATGATGTGGGGAAAGTATTTTATAGTTTGAAGCATTTCTCAGATGTGTAAAGCCGTCGGTAGCTTTCCATGAATCTAGAAAGAGTGACCTTCTCATAGATAAAGGTCGTGCTAAAGGCAACCAGTTTTTAATTTACGTATAAAAGAACGACAGAACGCGGGAGAACAAAAGTGCATCATTAAAACTTTCTGTAAAAACGTTGTTTTGAAAGCACCAAAGGAAATCAGATGATTTGCTGATACTCCAGATGATCATATATTGTGCCAGTTTGTTATTTTGTTAATGTAAAGATAACAAGTAAAATAGAAGGGTCTATATATATATATATACATATACATATATATATATATATATATTATATATATATATATATATATATATATATATATATATATATATATCAGGAAAATATGCATCAGGGGTATTTTATCTCTGTAACAGTATTTTCTTTGTTTTCAAAATGAATTTGTGAAACACCTGAGCCAGATGTGTGTTAAAACATGAAAGTTTTTGTTCAAAACAGACATACACACATATATATCTATACATACATACATACATACACACACACACACACACACACATATATATATATATATATATATATATATATATATATATATAGGCGTGTGTGTATATTTGTGTGTGTGTTTTGAACAAGCACTTATCAAGTTTTAACACATCTGGCTCAGGTGTTTCACAAATGCGGTATTGTAATGCACGTGCAGAAGCAACCCACCTACAAATAAAAAGGATGCCCTGTCTACGTTTTCTACATTATCTATTTTTCATGCCAATGTCAACTTTACCAACAAAAACTGTTGATTGTAAACACAATTTTCTCCTTTATGTGACCCCTTGAATACCTATAAATATCTGTAGTCTGTAAATAAAGTTAGTTGGCTAGGAGCTGCCTCTTTATATTAACTCTCCTCTGCTCCCGTCACATTGGTGACCTATGGAGTACCTCAAATACTGCCCACTTCACAGCTTACAGTTTCGTCAGCCATATCCTCTTATGATACTAACCACCGACTTCGACTCGTCTGTCCTCGTGGAGCAGTACTTGCCATCACCAGCTGCCTTTGTAGCCAAGAATTTTCAATTCTCTCAATATCCTTGGTGTGATCACCGGATGACACTCCCCGCCCTTAGTTGTACTTTTTCCACTCCAAATCCGGTCCTGGTGCTAAGAAATGTGCTACCAGCCGTCCGGGGAAAAAAAAAAAAACGTGAATAGGCCATCACTTGTGTCTGTAGCCTCCCTTTTAACTAATCTCTTTGTTGTGCATAATTCTGGGTCTTGTATGCAATATCTCGTAGATACTGCTACCTATCATTCCCCTCTGCCATGTTTCCTCTTTAGGGTGTGACCCCAGCATTCCAAGATTGCTGATGTTTGCATAGTGGCCACCAACGAATCTGCTATCCCCAACCATGTTTATGAAATGCTCGCATTGTCGTTTTGAGCCGCCAAGTACCGGTGGAATTTAATTTTCGCCAGTGTTACATTGCCTGTCATCATTGCATATTTCCTCATCAATTTCCACCTGGTTGATGTCGCACATCGATGCTTAGTCAAGACTGGCTGTTACTTATCCACATCTTTATCACCTGGTCCCTCCAACTTCGTTCTCCCCATCAGCACACCCACGGATGCCTCTACCCACATCCTCACTTAATATCCTGATGTCTTTCAGGCAGAATTATGCCAGACACCCTTACCTCTCACCAAGCACGGTATCTATCACCATATCAAGACGAGTCCTCCAGTGTTTGTAGGATTATGATGTATGACACCAGACAGTTTGGCAACTGCTAAATGTACATTTGCCAAAATGGAAGAAATTGGCCTTTGTCAATAGGCCTCAAACCCTGTGGTCATTGCCCCAGCACATTATCCTGAAAAAAGGATGGATCCCTACACCCTTGTGGGGATTAGTCATCTTAACATGCAGGTGAAACCACACCACTGTCCCTTCCCAACATCGATGACATCACCACCAACCTTCAGAGAGCTAAAGTATTCTTTACCCTTGACCACGTGAATAGGTATTGTCAGTTGACCATGAAGCCTGAAGACATCTTCAAGACAGCTGTCAACACTTCCTTCGGCACATATACTTTCAATTACTCCAGCTTTGCCATTCGTAATATACGAGTAGAAGCCACATTACAACGACTCATGAATGGCATCTTAGGGGACCTCCCCTTCTATGTATGTTATGTAGATGATATACTACATCACCTACGCATCGTCTTCAACTGCCTGCAGCAAAACTGAAATGTAATCAGATATTATAAATGTACCTTTGGTGCCAAGGAATGGTATTCTTGGGTCATCAATTCACTCTTGAGGCAGTTCACCCCATCCTAGAGAAGGTATCAGCAATACAGAAATTCCCCATGCATCCTACTTTTGTATAGTGAACTACATTTAACAAGTTTTTTTTTGCCACCCATTGCCACCATTCTTGCCCCCTCTAAGACTCCTTCAAGGTCAGGGGAAAAAGCCTGAAGTGGGTAGTCTTCTTCGATGTAAGGAAAGGCCTATGAACTGCTACTGCTCTCGTTTTTCCCATGCCAACTGCACCTCACCTTCTACACTGCTGGCAGTTACACCACTGTCAACAAGGTACTCGAACAAATGTTCAATGGATTACCCTCCCCACTGGCCTACTGCAGAAGAAATCTTTCTATGCACAATTCAGCTACATTATCCTTGATCATGAACTACTGGTGGTGTATTTGGCTGTCCAACCCATTCGGCACTTCTTAGAGGCTTGTAATTCGTCATTCGTACAGATTACATGCCGCTTTTAACGATTTCACTTGACCGTCTGATGCCTGTCCCACGTGCCAGCACCAACATCTCTTTGCCATTTCTGAATACAACTATACAATTCAACATATCCCTGGTATACTGAATCCTGTTGTCGACACTTTCTAGAAACATGCTGAGTACCGTTCACCTTGGAGTGAATTACAAGGTCTTTCCAGATGCCAAACGAAAGGACCCCGAATACCAAATCTGCAAGGCATCTTGCATGTCTGTTGGGAAGACATCGCCTTCGATGACTCCTATGCTACCCTCCTCTGTAACGTCAGTACTGGTAGACTATGCCCAAACGGGTGTTTCAAGCACTCTCATACTTCTCGCTCCGATCTACTGCAAAGCTAAAACCCTTAAGTAGGATATATGAGTCTATTCTTAAAACATGTTGTAACTTAAATTTCGATACAAGTTGGAACACACGCAAATTCCGTTCAGTACATAAGCACCGAAGTCACTTAACTATGTTAATGGAGTAGTAAAGTCATAATCTAGGACATGGAAGCACAGTTCTTGACAAGGACACAGAAATAGGACTAAAAATATGAGAATCTGAAAATATAGTAGTTAAATGATATTCTAAAAATCATTCAATTTCTTTATGGAAGCTGCAGTTTATCCAAATCGAAGGTGGTTTTATATATATATATATATATATATATATATATATATATATATATATATATATATATGTATATATACAAACACACACGCGCACACACACAAAACTACAACAACAAATACATTGTTTTCTAGTCCACTGCAGGACAAATGCCTCAGATATGTCCTTATTCATGTTTGGTGTTTGACCAATTTTCATCACCACGCTGGATTAGCGATGGTGGAAGCCTTTTCTCTTATCGCTCACCATGGTGATACACAAACCCTTTCATCACGTGTCAGGTATCACCTATTGGAAAGGATATATATATATATATATATATATATATATATATATATATATATATATATATATATATATATATATATACATATATATACAGTATATATATATATATATATATATATATATATATATATATATATATATATATATATATATATATATATATTAAGCCATAATTTATATAATACAAATTTTTAATGAGTATCTCAATGTGAAGAATATTCGAATATAATTAAATTATCTCTCTCTCTCTCTCTCTCTCTCTCTCTCTCTCTCTCTCTCTCTCTCTCTCTCTCTCTCTCTCGACACGTATTCATCGACGCTGCTACTTTATCAAACTACAGTCCCCGTTCACACTTTTTTTTTTTTTGTTTATTCAGAAAATGTCAGAGTGATTGATTAATAGTTAGAAGGATGTGAACTGTTGTATAATCACGGCGCCCGCTTGGGAAATCACGTTCTCGCGCACCCATACTCTCTCTCTCTCTCTCTCTCTCTCTCTCTCTCTCTCTCTCTCTCTCTCTTGTTGCTCCTTTATTCCACTTTTAATGCTCTTGGTCCCCCCCCCGTCCAGCTTTTTACACCCATCTTATTGGAAGTCTCTCTCTCTCTCTCTCTCTCTCTCTCTCTCTCTCTCTCTCTCTCTCTCTCTCCTCGTTGCTCCTTTATTCCACTTTTAATGCTTTTGGTTTTCCCCCGTCCAGCTTTTAACACCCATCTTCTTATTGGGAGTCTCTCTCTCTCTCTCTCTCTCTCTCTCTCTCTCTCTCTCTCTCTCTCTCTCATCCGCTGCATATGTGACGATTTCCTCCCACGCTCTCTTTATTTTAAGATCCTCACTCTTACTTCTCTCATACTCAATATCCTATTAAATCTCTTCTCCTTTTTTATCTCTTTGGGTAAATGTAGTATAAACGTTTTGCGCAATTTTCCTTCTCAATTTAATTGAGATTATATTCCCTTCTTTGCATTTTCTGTTTTTATCTCTATTACTCATCTTTCTGCATTTCTGCTTTAATGTCTGATTTGTAATTTCATTTCATTTCGTCCCTCTTCTCATTTGCCTTCAAAATACCCATGATTTCATCATTTGTGCACTGCCGTTTATTTTATGGTTTATTATTTAATCATTAACTCTCTCTCTCTCTCTCTCTCTCTCTCTCTCTCTCTCTCTCTCTCTCTCTCTCTCTCTCTCTCTCTCTCTCATATTTAGAAAATATAAGCGGTTTCCGTCCATCTTGTTTTCATGTGTTAATTGTTATTGTTTTAATTTTCTGTATCTTAAACTCAAATATTATATGTATGTTTGACCAATTCCCTTTTGTTGAAGATGAATGTGAATGAATGAAAAGATGTTGAAGCTGTGTAGAGGAATTGTTTGTAGCTTGAGAGGAACTGAAAGTAGTTACGAACGTTGTGATACACACAACTGGTAAAAGGTGGAACAGTTTGTGTGTTGAGGTTGGTTCTGTAAATTAGAAAAAAAAAAGATGCTTGTAAGTTGGTGAAATTAGTATAGAATTTAAAGGGAAGGGAAAAGTATATCCAATAGATGTCTAGATAGATAGTGCGAAAGAAGTCATGAGGTTATGGTTGCCGATGTGGTAACGTCCCTGACTGATGAACGCCAGACTGGGGTTCGAGTCCCGCGCAAACTTGTTGGTTCCTTTGGACGCTGCAACCTCGCCATCCTTGTGAGCTTAGGATGGGTGGTTTGGGGAGCCACTACGTCTATCTGATGAGTCATCAGTAGCCTTTACCTGGCCTTCCTTGGTCCTAGCTTGAGTAGAGGGAACTTGGGCGCTGATCATATGTATATATGGTCAGTATCTAGGGCATTGCCCTTCTTGATAAGGCAATATTACCATCCCTTGTCTATGCCATTTATAAGCGGTGTTTAAACCTTTAAATGCTGATGAATCTTCATAAAAGTGTTATTTTACTCACGGGGCTCATTCCTAATTTACCAGACTGTTTTAATGTAATAGTTATCACATCCGATTTTTACTCGGTTACTAATAGCAAATATTTCGAAACACATCTTTCCATTCCGATGGTAGTGTGTCAAAATGTCTCCTTATTATTGCCAGGTCTTTAAATGCATTATGGCTTTTAGTTATCTTTGCAACTAAATGTTTTTTTTCTAATATGCGTCTTTGTATCTCGCCAAAAGGCCGATCTTGTATTTCTAATAGGTTTTTTGCTATTATGCATCTCAGCATTCACATAGGAATCGCAGGTGTTCTTAGGTAATATGGGGTCGTGGGAGGTCGTCTGCAAATTCTCTGACGACGTATTCCAAGACAGGAATGGTAGTACAAAAAGACTGGGGGAGGTGCTGGGTATCCATTAAGGCGTAAAGCTCAAAGGGAAACTTGAGGCTCGGTTGCAATATGCGATGATTCGCTGTTATACACACACACACACACACACACACATATATATATATATGCATATATACATATATATATATATATATATATATATATATATATGTGTGTGTATATATATATATATATATATATATATATATATATATGTGTGTGTGTGTGTGTATATATATATAAATTATAAATGTGTAAAACTTTTACGAATATGTAATCTTATGTGTATGTGGATAGGGTTATGTTAGCATTAATGTGTATATGCATGTTTTTTTGTGTATACATGTATATGAGTCTGTGTGCATTTATGTACAGTATATGCGTTATCATATGTGTAGTACTTTATTTACATGGCTAAGTTTTTCAAAAATGCCTTCAGATAAACGCATATGAAGAAATTGTATCGGAAGGTCTTTAAGTAGTGTATATATATATATATATATATATATATATATATATATATATATATATATATATATATATATATATATGTGTGTGTGTGTGTGTACATACACGGGCATATTCAACTAACTGCTGGAAGTAATTGTTTCTATTATCGTTAACACATGTGTGACCAGGAAGACTTATGGTTTACTTCCTAATAAAAGGAATACTCGACAATATATTTTAATATATGACACTAGAATGTTTACGATAATAAAAAAAATGCATGTTATTACATTCCTTTCTCGTGTTTACGCTATAAAGAAACTTTTCGTGTATTGCTTGTTGAAATGAAATTCTGCGAACGAGAACGCATTTTCTTCTTGTGTTTGATGATTACATTTCCTAAAATCTTTCAACAGAAAGTGATTAATCTTGTCACGTATACTTATAGTATCGGATGACATTCGCGAATTAATCAACTTTCTGCTCAAAATATGAATCCATGGCAATGAATTCCATACTTGGAGGATACTTACGTGAAGGTTGGTATTATAGGGCACAGTATGAAAGGATACGGCGAGTACTTTCAATATTATTCAGCTTTTTTTTATCTTTATATATTTAGCGAACCCTTTCAGAAACATAAACAGACAGACAAGTAAATCTAAAGTTTATTTTCAGCTTTCTGTAAATTGGATATGGGTTGTCTCTCTTTCATGTATGTAAAAACTGATAGATTTAAAGTGGCGTTTTATTTTCTCAGGTGTAAAAAAGGGAGTCCACTCGGAGGTACTGAGATTTGCAATTATACTTTTGAGGGAGGGATTATTATTATTATTATTATTATTATTATTATTATTATTATTATTATTATTATTATTATTATTATTATTATTAGCCAAGTTAGAAATCAGGATGCTACAAGCCCAAGGGCTCCAATAGGGAAAAATAGCCCAACGAGGAAAAGAATAAAGAAATAAATACACTCCAAGAGAAGTAGTGAACATATTTTAAGAAAAGTAGCAACATTAAAATAGATCTTTCATATATAAACTATGAAAATTAAAAAAAAAAAAAGAACAAGAGGAAGAGAAATAAAGTAGAATACTTTAGTGTTTCCAAGTGTACCCTCAAGCAAATGAACTCTACCCCAAGACAGTGGAAGACCATGGTACAGGGGCTATGGCACTACCCAAGACTAGAGAACAATTGTCTAATTTAGGATTATTCTTCTCCTAGAAGAGCTGCTTACCATAGCTAAAGAGTTTCTTCTATCTTTGTTAAGAGGAAAGTAGCCAGTGAACAATAACAGTGCAATAGTGAAATCCTTGAACGAAGAGGAATCGTTTGGTAATATCGGTATTGTCAGGTGTATGAGGACAGAGGATGTGTCGAGAGTTGATGTATAGGCAAATGAAAAATTATTCGTAACCAGAGAGAGGGACCCAATGTACAGTAGTACTGTCAGGCTAGTCAAAGAACCCAATAACTACAGCGGTAGTATTTCAACTACTACAAAACAGCGATCATTAAACTTAAAATTTAAGGTTTTTAGTAATTTAGCTTCTTATGTTTCTTCAATTTTAAGTATTCTACTTTTATTTCAGGATTCGTTGTTTTTTTAATATTTTATCATCTAATCGCTTATTTCGCCAGCTTTCTTTCGCTCTTTGGCGACCAGTACTGACTTTCCTTAGTCAGCTTCCTGAAAATGCCCCCCCCCCCTTTCACTCATTACTTTTCATCTTCCCCCTCCCTATCGTCTACTCCGTACTTCGTCCCCCCCCCCCCTCCTCCGACTACTCCTAATGGGGGAACTATAGTCGTTTACAATTGATTAATTGACGGATTGAAAGTGCACTCTCACCGGCCATCATCCAACACCCGGACATATACAAGTTGTGACTCTCTCTCTCTCTCTCTCTCTCTCTCTCTCTCTCTCTCTCTCTCTCTCTCTCTCTCTCTCTCTCTCTCTCAGAGTGACACCCTGACATTTTCATTTCCACCAGCTCTATTTAGGTAAAATTTTGTCATTATTATTATTATTATTATTATTATTATTATTATTATTATTATTATTATTATTATTGCTAGCCAAGCTACAATCATAATTGGAGAAACTAAATGAAACTAGCCAAAGGGGTCTATCAGGGAAAGCGTTCAAGCACAGAAAGGAAAATTAATCAAGTAACATTAAATTATAAGCAAAAATATATGAAATATATTAAGATCAGTAATAACATTGAGTACACCAGTCATATATAAACTATGAAGTGAGACATATCCTGTTCGACAGAAAAGGATTTACAACAAATTTGACCTTTTGACCTAATGACGGAAAATGCAAGACATCAATGCGAAGACGGGGCAGTCTTGAAAAATCTCATACAACACGCACAAAGAATTAAGTGAACTATGGTGCCTGAGATTAATATCTCGGTCAGGGTTAAGGAATTTGTATGACAGCAGATTTTTTTTTTTTTTTTTTTTTTTTTCATTTTTTTTTTTACAACAATTGAAGATGAAAGTCAGCGTTTGAAACCCAGACAGAAGAACGATATTCAAAATGTGGCTGAATGAAAGAGTATAAAAAATTTTCAGAATAGATTGATCACCAGAAATCTTACTTCCTCAATAAGCCAGTTTTTTGCCATTGCAGAAGAAACCAATCGAATGTGTTTCTCAAACGTAAATTTGAAATAATTACGCTTAGAATTTTAAATGAGGTACTTGAATTCATAGGTAGTATCAATGCAAATATCTGGAAGTTGATGGACCACTGTCCTTGATCTACTTACAGTCATACTTTAAGATTTTTATGGTTCAATTTCATCCTCCACAATTTGGGGGATAGTGCCACAGTGCACCATACGGGGTACGCTGCAGGCGTTACTTAGTCTTTTAAATTTTCTACTTGCTTTATATCCTTCTCTTTAATCTCTGTTCTTGCTTACTTTCATCCATCTTTGCTCTCGAACCTCGTTTAACTTTTATCTTAAAGTGTAACAGTAGGGGTTTACCCTAGATGCACTTGGATTCTGAATGGCCTCACTGGCCCAAGTACCAACCTATATATTCCAAATCCATATATCCAATTCGGTCAGATTGTTTATTTTGTATTATACACAAATTATAGCTTGATCTCTCTTGAAGGATTCAGCAACCCTTGGTCTATATTCAGGGGAATGGAAAAGGGTCTATACTCAGGGGAATAGAATTTGAGAAAAGAGTAGCATTGTATGCACATGCAATTACCTTGTTTTCAAAACTAAACCACATCTCATGCGTATATAATATGAAATGTAATCAGCTGAGATCACTACCCTGTGAAACACCAGATATTACATCCCTAAGTCACTTTGTTGCTCACCAATAACTAGCTATAGATTGCAGCATTAAAGCTTTACTTTTGGGTATAATCAGTTTGTGTAAGACGTCCATCATCGTGCACATTTTATTGATTGATTTATGTAGACTGGCGTTACAATTTTATATAGTTTCTTGCCTGATTTAATTCCTTGTTGTTCGTATGAGGTATAAACTCATAAGGGCAATTTAACGATGAACTAACTAAAGGTGACTAGCAAACAAATACTGTGACTAAGAGAGAGACCGTTTTACATTGACTGTCAGTAAAAATTACAAATTGTGTACTGCCGGGTTTTCGCTCATGTGGGAATTAATGGTAATGGGTTTACGGACTTTTAAGCTAAAAAAGCTATCTTTTTAACGTTTCGTATGCGTTACAATATGTTTCCCACGAGAATGTTAAAAGAGCAATTAGGTAGTATATTTTTAGGAAAAGGCGAAAGAGGCGGTCGTCTCTTTCACCATCCTCATAGTGGAACGAAGATTACAACTTGGGGAAGTTTATTTAGTTGCCAACTTGCCTTTGTCGTAAGTTAGCTGTAGCGTACTAACAGAAAGGTGTGGTGAATGTTAGTGGCTTTATTAAAAAAGATAACGAGCTTATGTATAAACAGTTGAGGGCAACAATGTAAAAAAAATTCCAACAATGTGAAACATGCAATGGTAAGCTTAAACGGGTTTTTTTTACTATCAAAACAGGGAGAGCAGGAGATAAAAAACGATAGCTTTACAGTGTATAAGGCAAATTATAATTGAAAAATACATTTGAATAATCGGGTTCAAATCTATTAATAACATATCATGAATCGTAAAAGATAATGTTGAAAAGAAATTTGAGTTCTGATACAGGAGATACCTGAATAACAGTTGAAACAATTTATCTAAAAAGTTTTAAAAACGTTCAAATAAAACTTTGGTTAAAAGTTTTCATTAAAATACTTTTAGACATATTACCTCATTGCGTGAAATAATCCAATGGGAAGAAATAGAAAAGAATCAATGCAAAAAGTGAAAATGCTATTTAGTTTAAAATTTCAGAAACAGAGCTGTGAAAATCCGAGCTTTGGCCTGTGTAAGTTTCTTTACGGTAGGCAAAAATGGTTTAGTGTTAATCAAGTTTAGTTATGAAAACAAATAATTTTTGCATTATATCATTGCAGTGTTCAGTTTCATCTATGATATTCATCCTTATAAATATTGCATATAATATATCAGATATCTTTTGAAATGATCAAGGGTATGATTTTTATTTTAATTCAGTAGTCTCGCTTGGATATCTATATTTATCTGACTTTTCAGTGTTGCACCCCGTGATTGGACCTGCATATTTTAAGAGGTACTCACCACTGGTTATTAGCAGAGGGACACATCAATGATCGAAGTTACAAAAAGTCAGAACAACCGGAAATGTCAGGCTAAATGCCACAAGTAGTTGATGAGTAATTGATGGCAATATTCTTTGCTTACCAGTTTTCTTTCTCTTGGATATTATTATCTTCAATATGAATTGTGTGTAGATTTAAATGGTTACATATACGCAATTATATGTTTATATATACAATATATATATATATATATGTATATATATATATATATATATATAATTATATATATATATATGTATATATATGTATATATGTGTAGAAATATATTTATATTATATATTTATACGCACACACACACACACACACACACACACATATATATATATATATATATATATATATATATATATATATATATATATATATATATATATATATATATATATATCACACACTAGCTCACACATTATATATGTAAATGAGTGAAAAAGTTGCTCTCCTTATATGTAGCTTTTACGTTCGGGATCCCCCCCCCCCCCCCCCCCCTCCGTTAAGAAATTTTAACTCTACGGTTCGGCTGTTAATATATTTCTTTGTAAAATA
Organism: Palaemon carinicauda; assembly: GCF_036898095.1. Classification (NCBI taxonomy): domain Eukaryota; kingdom Metazoa; phylum Arthropoda; class Malacostraca; order Decapoda; family Palaemonidae; genus Palaemon; species Palaemon carinicauda. The sequence continues at coordinate 136,573,574 of NC_090727.1, read as the reverse complement.
TACTACTTCAAGAAAAAAAACGTTTTATGTATGGTAATGGTATTGTTTATCACACACTACAGAACGTGTACTTTCTACACAGTATACTCTATTTATATACTTTTCTACGGTACAGTACTTAGTTGTATATTACTTAACTGTATAAAAAGGTATATAACACAGTCTCGGTATGAAAGCTACACTAGTGTTGTATTTATGTCAGTCTATAATGTATATACGTTGTATACTGTATGTGATTAAATATGTAAAGTATAGTTACTTATACAAGGTCTAAAGAGAATTCAAAATGCAGTATGCCAGAGAACTTCAAATCATTTATTCAAAATTTTGTGTAGAAATAAATAAATGAATAAACAGACTTCAAGAGGCAGATATTACTATCCATTTTCTCAAAGCCAAAGACAGGTCGTCATCCATACCACATTCCTCTCTAGCCCAGAAATTTACGGTTGTAAATGATATAGAAAATATTTGTTTTTTTTATTTCTCGCATGAAAAACATATATGGCAGTACTGTAGAGTTAAACATATTTAATGTTATCATTTTATATCTTTGAAACGCTTTATATAAAAAAAAGGTGCAATATTTTATTATGCAAACAAGAGATTTATCAGATTAGAGAATATTTATTCTAATTCATTATTTTTAAAATCTAAATTCACATGTAAAAAGAATGGAACTAAACAAATTTATAAAGTAAGAACAATGAAATTCCGTAACTTCTACATACTATTAGGGAGGGAGATTGAATTTTGAAATAATTTCTTTGTAGTGTATTACAATACAATATTTTAGTCATGCTATATCACCAAATATTACATAAACATATTTATATATTTAGAGCCTCTATTGATAATTTAATTGGTACTTTAAAGGGATTTTATGTGGGCAGCCAGGCTTTGTTTGCACGCCTGAGAGCTATGCGGCCAGTTCTTCCCTCACCCACTGTGGGAAATTTGTCCTCACTCACTGTGGGGAAAATGTTTTCTTAACCCACTGTGGGGAAATTTGTCCTCACCCACTGTGGGAAATTTGTCCTGACCCACTGTGGGAAATTTGTCCTCACCCACTGTGGGGGATTTTTTCCTCGCCCACTGTGGGAAATTTGTCTTCATCCAGTGTGGGGAAATTTTTTCTTCATCCACTGTGGGGAAATGTTTTTCCTCACCCACTGTGGGAAATGTGTCTTCACCCACTGTGGGAAATTTTTTCCTCACCCACTGTGGGGAAATGTTTTCTTCACCCACTGTGGGGAATTGTTTTTCCTCATTCACTCTGTGGAAATTTTTTCTTCATACAATGTGGGGAACTGTTTTTCCTCACCCTGTGTGGGGAAATTTTGTCCTCACCCACTGTGGGGAATTTGTTTCTTCACCCACTGTGGGGAATTGTTTTTCCTCACCCACTGTGAGTAAATTTGTCCACACCCTCTGTGGGGAACTTTTTTCCTCACCCACTGTAGGGAAATTTGTCCTCACCCACTGTGGGGAAATTTTTTCTTCACCCACTGTGGGAATTTGTCCTCACCCACTGTGGGGAATTTTTTTCCTCGCCCACTGTATGAAAATATTTTCCTCGCCCACTGTGGGTAAATTTTTCCTCAATACTGTGGGGAAATTTTTTCCTCACCGACTGTGGGTAAATGGTTTTTCTCACCCACTGTGGGAATGGTTTTTCCTCACCCAGTAGGGGGATATGTTTTCCTTACCCTCTGTGGGGACATTTTTCCTCACCCACTGTTGAGAATTGTTTTTCCTCACCCACTGTAGGGAATTTTTTCCCTCACCCATTGTGGGGAATTTTTTCCTCACCCACTGTGGGGAAATTTTTTCTTCATACACTGTGGGGAGATATTTTTCCTCACCCACTGTGGGGAAATTTTTTCCTCTCCCACTCTGGAGAAATTGTTTCCTCATCCACTGTGAGGACATTTTTTCTTCATCCACTGTAGGAAAATTCTTTTACTCATCCACAATGGGGAAATTTTTTTATCCTCATCCACTGTTGGGAAACTTTTTTCCCTCACTCATTGTGGGGAAACTTTATTCTCACCTACTGTGTGGAAATTTTTCTTCACCCACTGTAAGACCTTTTCCTCACCCACTGTGGGGAAATGTTTTCATCACCCACTATGGGAAAGTTCTGTTTTTAAAGGCACTGGGGTATTTTCTGCTTGATCTATTTCACATAAGAAAAAAAAGAATGTTGAGTAGATTTAAAAATACTTTTTAATTTTCCGATTGCTTTATAAAGATTTCATTTTTATCAAACAAGTTATTTATCAGAAATGGTAAACAAATTCTAACTTTGTTTTTCGATCTGATATCACGTAATTTATTCAAAACGAAAATATTCACAACTTTTGACTAAGAACAAATGACTTCCACAACTTTTATCATCTTATAGAGAGAAAATTTTTGAAATATGTCTCATTACTGTATGACATATTACAATTATTGTCATCATTCATGTGTTAAATAAAAATGTTACATTAATATGTATTTAGATCCTATTTTTAAGTCATTTCTATTTGAATATCTTTACAGGTATGGTGACGCAGTATGTGCAGAGCAAGTTTCTTGGCGGGAATGGTAATGTACATGTTTTTATGTTCGTTAATGTTTTAATATTATTATACTGGGCAGTATCATGTTTTTACCACATTAGAAAACATACTTTAAAAAGTGTTTACGCATATTTCAAGCATCTAGAAGAGAGAGATACTTGGGTATTATTATTGTCAGTATAAAATTTGAATATACCTTACGGTGTTATCATTATAGAACAGTGCATTAAATTGTTGTAGTGCATTATACTTATAAAGTAAAATTGCACTACTTGAAGGTGTGGTACTTTTGTGTGAATATATATATATATATATATATATATATATATATATATATATATATATATATATATATATATACACACACATATATATATATATACATATATATATTTTTATATACATATATATATATATATATATTTATATGTATATATATGTGTGTGTGTTTGTGTATATATATATATATATATATATATATATATATATATATATATAAATACATATATGTATATATATAAATACATATATATATATGTGTATATGTATATGTATATATATATATATATATATATATATATATATATATATATATATTGTATGTGCAAGTGTGTGTATGCAGTCGTTATGTAGTATCATGTTGAGTATGATTCAGGGAAAAATTTAATCATTTGATTTCAATACGTATGAAATAGATTATTTTGTAGCCTTTTGTGGTAATTTTTTTCATTGTAAACGGGTGTAACACAATTAAAAGAAAAAAGTAAGGTCTTTAATAAGAAAATTAATACAGTCAGGTTTTTTAAAGTTACTCTCTTTTATGCTGGTCAGGACCCCCATGCATTCATTGCATATTGGTTCGAGTTTTTATGTGCAGGCGCTCTTGAAATTCTCTCACGTGTTTTTGCCATTTTTTTTTTTCCTTTTTTTACCATTTCCCTCTCTTGCATCTTTGTGATGTCAGTCGTTAGCGAAAATAGAAGCCATCGATTTCGGAATAGCAATGAATGTTATGCAGAATGGCACATCCCACATTTATTGATTGATGTTGAATGATGTTATTCTGAGACATGATTGTTTATTTGTTTCATGATGTGCGTGATCATCCTGATTGAGAGAGCGTTGAACTTGTATTTTCATGCTCTGAAATATCAAATGTTAGGCAGAATTGCCTTTGTTTGGATTTAACAATTTTATGACTTCAGCAAATGACTACAATAGACACATGCCAGTTAAAGATCTGGCATTTAGTGCGTTCAATTTATGTTTCCAAAGTTTTGATGGATTTTTACTTTTGTAGGTCAAGTGTAAAATTAATTTGGTAAGAACAAATCTTTGCGGATTATGTTATGAGAGTATGGAGTTATAAATAAACTTTTCGGATTAACGTATTTAGTGGTTTGATAGTGATGATAATGATAGTAACAATGAAAAGAAGAAAAGTGTAAGTTGTAATAGATAGCAAGAAATCGTGAACACATATATAAAAACAAACTTAAGTAATCGATAGTATTAAAAAAAACACACACACAAGAAAGCTTTTTGTCAGTTCTGAAAAGGCTGAAAAGGCTTCTTGAGCGAGGCTATTATGTAGTTGTGAAATTGACCGAAGGGTTTATGTGGTGATAAGCTGTTTAGTTTCGCCAAGAACTTACCTGTATTCAAGGTAGTCAGAATTGTATGGGCTTGACATTATCGTCACCGTTGCTTTTTTTTTTTATCAAGGTTTACTTTTTTGCATTATGCCTTTCGTTATATAGGATGGTATGTAATTGAGCCATTTAATGTTTAATTGTTCTATGGTGATCATTTGTCATATGAATCTTAAAAGAATTTCACATTCGGTAATATAATTCGATAGATATAATTTTAGTCTTTATGGGGACTGTAATAATTATATGAAAAGGTCAACGAAGATATAATTGTTTCATCTTTATGTGATGCATAGAAATTTCACATTTTGTTCGCACGCCTATTGCATATTAGCTAAGACTTGATATTAGTGAGGGATTTCACGTTATGTAGACACTATATTGATTATTATTTTATAAGTTATGTAAAAAACTTTTTGGGACATAAAAGGAATGTATTTCTCAATAGGAAATAAGTCAATAAGAACTGAATGCTTACTACTACTACTACTACCACTACTACTACTACTACTACTACTACTACTACTACCACCTTAATGGGAAAACAGGATACTACGAGCAAAAGAGCTTCAAAAACGAAAGCAGCTCAGTGCGGAAAAGAAATCGAGAAATAACGAATAATCTATATATGAGAAATGATAAATAGAAATTAAATATATTAAGATCAGTAACATTGTTAGAATAAATCTGTCATATATACAGTACACTATGAAACGAGATTTAAGTCAACCTGTCCAACAGAAAAGCATTAGCAACAAATTGAAACACCAGATTAGGAATGTCATTTAACAATTTGGTCATAGCTGTAATAAAACTTCGAGAATACTGTGTAGTATTGAGCCTTATAATAGAAAAGCGAAGCCTTTGAATTAACTGTATACCTAGGACCATTAAAGGTTTAAAGGTCGCTCATGAATGGCAGAGGCAAGGAACAGGGACAATGCCCTAGCTAGCAGGGCAGTACCGCAGAGACTGACAATATATCCATATGATCAGCGCCCAAGCCACCTCTCCACCCAAGCTAGGACCAGAGTGGGCGAGGCAATGGCTGCTGATTACTAAGCAAGTAGTGTTATAGGCGCCCCCAAACCCCTCATCTTTAGTTCGTAAAGATTGTGGGTTACAGGCACTACAAGAAACTATCGAGCTTGAGCGGGACTCGAACTTCAGTCTGGCGATCTCCAGGCAGGGAGGTTTCCAATAAGCTGCCACAACCCTATGAACAGGATGGAACCATGTGAGAGATCTGAGTGAAAAAAAAAGAAAAAGAAAAAAAAAACACCATCATAATTCAAAATTTTCTTATGCGCAAAATAACTAAACGACGGTACTTAGAATAATATCCAGATCATGGATCATGAATTAGACGACCGTTTTTGTCCAACAAATTCAGAACAAGAGTCATCTGCCGATCGCGGACAAGTCACCTGGCATTGTGTAAGTGATTCCTTCCATCCCATAATGCAATGTGGAGAAAGACTTTTTTTTTTTTTTTTTTTTTTTTTTGAGCGAAGTTAATTTCCCCTTGATTGGGGTACAATTTTAAAGCAGAATCTCCTACCAATTCTTTGCCATTAATTATCTTGCGTGTGAAGTAAATTTCCTTGAATAAAATATTTCAAGAGCGAAGATAATGTCCCATTATGTAATAGGGCATTTGTCTGGCTATATATATATATATATATATATATATATATATATATATATATGTATATATATATGTATGTGTATATATATATAATGTGTGTGTGTTTCTATGTATAGCCAGACAATTGCTCTTTATTATATAAAGGGAGATTATCTCCCATTATATGATAAAGATCAATTGTCTGGCTACACACACACACATACACACACACACACACACACATATATATATATATATATATATATATATATATATATATATATGTATATATATTATACACACACACACCTATCTAAGTATTTAGGCGTCGTTTTTGATGGGTCGGGTACACTAGTTTTATAGAATTAACCTAAACAGGAATATGGTGAAATCTATGAAATAGGTTCTAATATTGATGTGAAAGTTATATAATAATATCTCACGAGTTTATTCCCTGTAATAAAGTCTATTACTAGGGAAATTAAATACATGAAATAAATTCAAATATAAGTGGAGTGAGTAACCAAATATGAATTCCCTTAAAAGATGTATTTAAAAAATCTGACAAATGGGCTTTATATTCTTTAATAAATTAGGTCGCAGATTTAAGATAATTGCGTATGTAACAAAGATCCTTGAATTAAACACTCACGGAGGAAATTGGATTTCATGAAATTAATCCTTACGAATCTCCAGAAATGAATTCTGTTGGCGAAGTCAATTCCAATCCATATGCAACACAACTCTTCTGTTACGGAGAGATTCCTTTGCACAAAACAAGTTAATGAATACTCACGAACGTTCTCTCCTTGCGCTCACGTGTACCTATTCATACATACACTTATACACACGAGCATATATATATATATATATATATATATATATATATATATATATATATATATATATATATATATATATATTATGTATGTATGTATGTATTTATGTATATTTCTCCTACCATTACGTTTGGTACCGGCTCAGGTTTCAATATATCCTTTGGCAAAGTATATCAGTATTGTATGGAATTGTATAGAAATCCTCTGCAGTTTTTATCACTCCATATATCTTGTTGATGATATTTCCATTTTCATCCCGTAAAGCAAACATCAAATGGCGCTCTGTCATAAGTCTTCTTTTCATCAATATGATGCGTCTTCCATTCCTCAATTTTTGTCAGATTGTGTTTATGAATATCTTGGGTTTTTACTATGATTATAGTTTTGGATAGTTCTGCTAATTCTATTTCATCTCTCAAATGTTACACTCATTTCCAATCTTTTCTTTATTATATTTTTTATCTTCTCTGATAGTTTTCCTTGATTTTGTTTACGAACTTTTCAGCCAATCTCTTGTGCCGATTCCAATATGAATTCAGTTGAATTACTGTTCATTTCTTTTTTACGTGCTTCCATTTCGTCATATAGCTGGAAGTACCTACTTTGTATTCCTAAACTAAACTCGTCATATTTTTCTCTTATTACAGGGACGATTATTTATAGCCTAAAATTAGTTTTTCTCTTTCTTTCCTTAGATCTAAGCAAATTTTACTTCTCACCATTGAATGGTCGCTCAACTTTTAACTTGTTTAACAGTGTTTAAATAAATTAGCTTTTTCACCAAGAATAAAATCTATTTCGTTTATTCATTTGTACTTATCCATGTCTATTTTCTATGTTCCTTTTTATAAAACGAGGCTCGTGATTTTAAGATTGTTTCTAGCAACAAATTCTACAAGCACGTCTCCTCTGTCATTCCTTGTGCCTACTCCAAATTTACCTACTGCTGATTCTCCTCTCTTCTTTTGACATACTTTAGCATTGAAATCACCCAAAATAATGTATATTGAGTCTTATGATTTTTTTCATAGATATCTCCAGATCTTCCTAAAAAGCTTCTATTTCTTCTTCTCTAATGAATTTCTTTGGTACGTACATTTGAATAATCTTCATAGTTTACTTTTTATTTAGTTTGATGATTAATCATGCAATTCTATCACTAGTACTACAAGACTCTTCTGTGATACATGCAAGATTTTTGTTAATAAGAAAACCCACCCCATTTTCTTTTAAACCAGTTATTCTAATTCTGCTAGTAAATTGCCACTTTCTTTAAAAAGAAAAGTATTTATACAGATGGTTCTACCAGTAATAACTTATGCATCAGAAACTTGACGCATTACTAAGACCTTAAAACGTAAGCTAGTTGCAAGTCGGAGAGGTATGGAAAGAATGATTATGAGAATAACACCAAGAGACAGAAAAAGAACAACATGGATACCAGAGAAAACTAAAGTAGAGGATATTCTAACGACATGTAAGAAAAAAGAAATGGACATGAGCAGGACATAATGAGAATGAAAGATAATAAATTGACATTAAGGATAACAGAATGGCACCTAGAGATTCCCAAAGCAGTAGAACAAGGAAGAGAAGACGATGGATCAGCGAAATAAGAAAGTTTGCGGGTATGGACTGACTTAGGAAGACCATGAAAATACGTCAGTGGAAAGACATGTCAGAGTCGTTTGTCCTGCAGTGGACTAGTAACGGCTGATGATATATATATATATATATATATATATATATATATATATATATATATATATATGTATGAAATATATATATATATATATATATATATATATATATATATGAAATATATATATATATATATGTATATATAATATATATATATATATATATATATATATATATATATATATATATATATATATATATATATATATATATATATATATATATAATAATAAATTACTGTTTTTTTATGTTTTATTGTCTTAAAAATGTCCCTAAGTCTTCACGATCACATTTTATTTGAGACAGTCAACCACAATGACTTGTTGGTCGACAGGTCAAAAAAGAATTTAATATAAATGTAATCTTACCTCAGAAATCCGATTCACCTTCATTTCCTCGGGCAATTAGTACATGATTCAAGTGTATTTCTAAGACAATATATTTAAAATACACGGTAAGAAAGGGGTCACATTTATATTATTCCTTGAAGGAACATAATTGTCCATTGTGGTTTTGTATCTTTTGATATTTTGGAAGTCATATATTCAATGAACATTGTTATTGGGACTCGGGTAAATGATGATAAATAAATATATTTAAAACTGCAATTGAAATAAACTGCAACGAATTTTTACCCGTATTTTTGAGATCATGATGAGGGGTAGATGGAGATGGTTTAGGCATGCTCTTCACACTCCCCAAGAGAGATTAGTTCACCAAACGGTTAGCTGGGCTCCACAAGGCACTAGAAGAGTTGGAAAACCCAGGCCTACGTGTCTTAAAACTATGAAACACCAAGTAGATGATGATGAATGGAGAATTATTGAATTAAAAGCTCAAGATAGAGAGTAATGGCGAAATCTAACCGAGGCCCTTTGCGTCAATAAGCGTAGGGGGAGATGATTTTTCAGACGGAATAAAAAATAAAAAATGATTTTCATAAAAAGAAAAAGAACAGAATCTTACAAAACAAGAGAGTCTTGAAATAGACACCGGGGAAGCTGTAGTATCATAGATTAGCGGAAATTAAAATAGCTTTGGGGCAAGCACTCTGTAATAAGAGGGGAAAAAGCAGCAAAAGACCTTTGGGTTATAGAAGAATGGAACACAGTAAAAACATTTTCCTCTCTCTCTCTCTCTCTCTCTCTCTCTCTCTCTCTCTCTCTCTCTCTCTCTCTCTCTCTCTCTCTCTCTCTGTATGTATATTATATACATATGATATATATATATATATATATATATATATATATATTAGATTATATATATATATATATATATGTATACATATATACATACACACACACATATATATATATATATATATATATATATATATATATATATATATATATATAT
>NC_090727.1:136551332-136553832 GCF_036898095.1 Palaemon carinicauda | reverse complement strand
CCTCAGCCATGTAGGGCTTGGTCTTCCAACTCTTCTAGTGCCTTGCGGATCTCTGCTAAACGTTTGGTGAACTAATCTCTCTTTGGGAGGGCGAACCATCTCCACCTACCTCTCCGCATCTGGCACTCGAGTAATCTCTCTTATAGTTTCATCTCGTAATTTCTAATGCTGTCCTGCCATTGTTTCATTTCTAATCCTGTCCTATCCTTGCTTCATTTAGAAAGAGATATTTCCTCTTTTGCTCAAGTAAAAATAGATACCACCTTCCACCTCAAAGTAAAGAAAGATAATTCTTATTTCCTTAAAGTAGAATATAAATCTTCCCTCTTCCCTTGAAATCAATTTGAGATTTCCTCCTTCGCTCTAGTAAAGATAGATATTCCATTCTGTTCTGAAGTAAAGGTAAATAATTTCCCTCCTCTTCAAATAAAGATGAATACTAACTAACTTCTTCAAGAAAAGATAATCTTTCCTTCTCATTGTGAATAAAGAAAGATTATTTTTCGAGTAAAAGAAGATCTTAGGCCCTTTCTTCAAGTAAAAGTAGATCCTTCCAGCTTTCTTCAAGTCGAAGTGGATTTTTTATCTCTTAGCTTCCAAAGAAAGTAGTTTCTGAGTGGGGGTACCTTAACGTGGTAAAAAGTTTTGAATAATCCCATGATCAGCAAAGCTGTACTAATCATGGCTTACCTATATGTTGGTTTGCTGTGAGCTATCAGACAAATTTCTCCTACCATTTATCCTTTCCCTACACACACACCCAATAGTCTGGCCTATTATTTACACATTCTCCTCGCTACACCTACATCTATCAACACTTAGATAACTGAAAAAAATCGACTCTCGAGGGGTAAACTACTGCACCGTAATTGTTGAGTGTTTACATTCCTCTTGTTAAGGGTGTAAGAGACCATGTAGCTATGATAAGGAGCTCTTCTAGGAAGGAAGACACTCGAAAATCAAACCATCTAGTTTTGGGTTATGACATAACCTTTGTACCATGGTCTTCTGCTGTCTTTGGTTAGAGTTCTCTTGCTTGAGGGTACATGAAGGTACTAAAGTATGTTTCCTTATTTCCTTTCCTCACTGGGTTATTTTCTGTGTTGGAGCCCTTGGGCTTATAGCATCCTGCTTTTCAAGGGTTGTAAAGTAATAATAATGACAATAATCTTATTTAAGAGTAACGATGAAGTGTTAAACTAATATTAAAGTGCACAAGTATGGAAGTGTTTTGGACAGTTTTTGATTTATCGAGACTCTTAAGAAAAGTATTTGATAGCTTAGGTGACTAAAGATAAACTTATTATTCTGTCCTGTTTCATGACAAATACGCAGCAACAGCTTTCTTGACAAACAGAGTAGACGAGAGAAATTGGATCCTGATCTCTGAGTTGCAAGTGACGACGAATGTAATTGGATTTCAAGGTTTTGATCAGGGCAATAGATAGAGGGAATTGCACCTCATGAAAACAAACTGTTTATGGATTCCGTGTTTGAAAATTGCGAGTAAGAGGTGTTGTGGTACTGACGCGTGGAAGGGATTATTATTATTATTATTATTATTGTTGTTGTTGTTGTTGTTGTTGTTGTTGTTGTTGTTGTTGTTGTTCTTGTTCTTGTTCTTGTTGTTCTTGTTATCTAATCTACAACCCTTTTTGTAGAAGAAAGATGCTTTAAGCCCAAGGACTCAAAGCTCATATTTGTCTGGAGTAGGAATCATATTAGTAGGTTTTTTTATCACCAAATTTTTATATATAATATTACTCGTGTATAAAACCATACTTGGTGACATTTCCTTCCTTAAATACTAAGTTATTGAAAGGTTTTTAAGGAAATTGCTCTAAAGAAAAATCCTTTAAAGAATACTGAAGACAGTTACTACTAAAGAAAGGGGTTTGGTAAAGTCTTTGTTTGAGAAGACAGACGTGATGTGACTTTGAAAAACGATAAGAAACGAATGAAAGACCCGTATGGAATTAGATCTTATCAGTTTGTGAAGTTGGTGTGACGATATGTAAAACCTAGTGAGGAATGGAACTTGATGAAACTCCTCACCGAAAATGTGGACAAAGTCCTGAAATGCCCCATTTTAAAAAGTCCCAAAACCAATATTTCAAGCCTGAAAAGCCTGTAAACAAATCGGGCTGTTAAATCGGTAGAACCTCAGAAGTTCAAATTTGCAGCAAATGTTTTTATGTTGAACAGGCTGACACAAGTCTATTGTTATAGTTTATATATAAAAGATCTGTTTTAATGTTGTTACTATTCTTAAAATATTTAATTTTAATGGTTTATTACTTTTCATTACTTCCTTTCCTCACTGGGCTTTTTTCCTTTCCTCACTGGGCTATCTTTCCCTGTTGATGCCCTTGGGCTTTTAGCATTCTGCTTCTCCAAGTAGGAGTGTAGCTTAGCTTGTAATAATAGTAATACTATTAATAGTAACAATGAAAATCTGATATTTTTATATTTGAGAAACAAAGAATGAAAGAAATCGTTT
>NC_090727.1:136533832-136546332 GCF_036898095.1 Palaemon carinicauda | reverse complement strand
TCTCCTTTATGGAAATGAGTGTGGCTGTTGAGTAACAATCTCCTTTATGGAAGTGAGGGCAGCTGTTGAGCAACAATCTCCTTTATGGAAGTGAGTGCGGCTGTTAAGCAACAATCTTCTTTATGGAAATGAGTGCGGCCATTGAGCAACAATCTCCTTTATGGAAGTGAGGGCTGCTGTTTAGGAACAATCTCCTTTATGGAAATGAGTGCTGCTGTTGAGCAACAATCTCCTTTATAGACGTGATTGCGGCTGTTCAGCAACAACCCCCTTTATGGAAGTGAGCGCGATTGAGAGCAACAATCTCCTTTATGGAATTGAGTGCGGCTGTTGAGCAACAATTTCCTTTATGGAAATGAGTGCGGCTGTTGAGCAGCATTCTCCTTTATGGAAGGGAGTGCGGCTGTCGAGCAAAAATCTCCTTTATGGAAGTGAGTGCATTTGTTGAGCAAATTTCTCCTTTATGGACGTGAGTGAAGTTGTTGAGCAACAATTTCCTTTATGGAAATGAGTGTGGCTGTTAAGCAACAATCTCCTTTATGGAAGTAAGTGCTGCTGTTGAGCAACAATCTTCTTTATGGAAGTGAGTGCATTTGTTGAGCAACTTTCTCCTTTATGGACGTGAGTACGGCTGTTGAGCAGTTCCTTTATGGAAATGAGTGTGGCTGTTGAGCAACAATCGCCTTTATGGAAGTGAGTGTGGCTGTTGAGCAACAATATTCTTCATGGAAGTGAGTGCATTTGTTGAGCAACTTTCTCCTTTATGGACTTGAGTGCGGCTGTTCAGCAACAATATCCTTTATGGAAATGAGTGCAGCTGTTGAGCAACAATCTCCTTTATGGAAGTGAGTGCGGCTGTTGAGCAACAATCTCTTTTATGGAAGTGAGGGCAGTTATTGATCAACAATCTCCTTCATGGAAGTGAGTGCAGTTGATGAGCAACAATCTCCTTTATGTAAATGAGTGCCGCTGTTGAGCAACAATTTCCTTTATGGAAATGAGTGCAGTTACTGAGCAACAATCTCCTTTATGGAAGTGAGTGCAGTTGTTGAGCAACAATCTCCTTTATGGAAGTGAGTGCGGCTGTTGAGCAACAATTTCCTTTATGGAAATGAGTGCAGTTACTGAGCAACAATTTCCTTTATGGAAGTGAGTGCAGTTATTGAGCAACAATCTCCTTTATGGATGTGAGTGCAGCTGTTGAGCAACAATTTCCTTTATGGAAATGAGTGCAGTTACTGAGCAACAATCTCCTTTATGGAAGTGAGTGCAGTTGTTTAGCAACAATCTCCTTTATGGAAGTGAGTGCGGCTGTTGAGCAACAATTTCCTTTATGGAAATGAGTGCAGTTACTGAGCAACAATTTCCTTTATGGAAGTGAGTGCAGTTATTGAGCAACAATCTTCTTTATGGAAGTGAGTGCTGTTATTGAGCAAGAATCTCCTTTATGGAAGTGAGTGCAGTTGTTGAGCAACAATCTCCTTTATGGACGTGAGTGCGGCTGTTAAGCAACAATTTCCTTTATAGAAGTTAGTGCAGTTATTGAGCAACAATCTTCATTATGGAATTAAGTGCGGCTGCTGAGCAACAATCTTCTTTATGGAAGTGAATGCAGTTCTTGAGCAATAATCTCCTTTATGGAAGTGAGGGCTGCTGTTGAGCAACATTCTCCTTCATGGAAGTGATTGCAGTTATTGAGCAACAATCTCCTTTATGGACGTGAGTGCAGTTGTTGAGCAACAATATCCTTTATGGAAATGAGTGTGGCTGTTGAGCAACAATCTCCTTTATGGTAATGAGTGCAGTTATTGAGCAAAAATCTACTTTATGGAAGTGAATGCGGCTGTTGAGCAACAATCTCCTTTATGGAAATGAGTGCAGTTGTTGAGCAACAATTTCCTTTATGGAAATAAGTGCCGTTATTGAGCAACAATCTCCATTATTGAAGTGAGCGCGGCTGTTGAGCAACAATCTCCTTTATGGACGTGAGTGCGGCTGTTGAGTAACAATTTCCTTTATGGAAATGAGTGAGGCTGTTGAGCAACAATCTCCTTTATGGAAATGAGTGTGGTTGTTGAGCAAAAATCTCTCAATGGGAGTGTCTGCAGTTATTGAGCAACAATCTTCTTTATGGAAGTGAGTGCAGTTGTTGAGTAACAGTCTCCTTTATGGACGTGAGTGCGGCTGTTGAGCAACAATATCGTTTATGGAAATGAGTGTGGCTGTTGAGCAACAATCTTCTTTATGGAAATGAGTGCTGCTGTTGAGCAACAATCTCCTTTATGGAAGTGAGTGTGGCTGTTGAGCAACAATCTCCTTTATGGAAATGAGTGCGGTTTTTGAGCAACAATCTCCTTTATGGAAGTGAGTGCGGCCTTTGAACAACATTCTCCTTTATGGAAATGAGTGCGGCCGTTGAGCAACAATCTCTTTTATGGAAATGAGTGCAGCTGTTGAGCAACAATCTCCTTTATGGAAGTGAGTGTGGCTGTTGAGCAACATTCTCCTTTATGGAAGTGAGTGCTGCTGTTGAGCAACAATCTCCTTTATGGAAATGAGTGCGGCTGTTGAGCAACAATCTCCTTTATGGAAATGAGTGCGGCTGTTTAGCAACAATCTCCTTTATGGAAGTGAGTGTCGCTGTTGAGCAACAATCTCCTTTATGGAATTGAGTGCGGCTTTTGAGCATTATTCTCCTTTATGGAAGTGAGTGCTGCTGTTGAGCAACATTCTCCTTTATGGAAGTGAGTGCGGCTGTTGAGCAACAATCTCCTTTATGGAATTGAGTGCAGTTGTTGAGCAACAATTTCCTTTATGGAAATGAGTGTGGCTGTTGAGCAACCATCTCCTTTATGGAAGTGAGTGTGGCTGTTGAATAACAATCTTCTCTATGGAAGTGAGTGTGGATGTTGAGCAACAATCTCCTTTATGGAAGTGAGTGCGGCTTTTGAGCAACATTCTCCTATATGGAAGTGAGTGCGGCTGTTGAGAAACATTCTCCTTTATGGAAGTGACTGCGGCTTTTGAGCAACATTCTCCTTTATAGAAGTGAGTGCGGTTGTTGAGCAACAATCTCGTTTAGAAGTGAAATACGGCTGTTGAATGCAATTGCTAAAGGTAGTTAAAGCCGTTTTGTTGAATGTGTAATATAAATCGGAATAATTGTTAGAAAGCTGATGGAGAGGAAGACCCGGAAAAGGTTTTACTGGTAGCTTGAGTCAGAGCCTTGAACAACCTAATTGGCAGAGTCAAGCTAGTGACTGATTTTGCTCTCTCTGGTGCATGAAGCTGCTGATGTTTGGGGGAAATTGTCTGCTTAAAGAGTTTATAACATACCAATAGCTGAATTTGGAATGCACCTGTTATTTATTTTTCGCAGGAGCTAACACACTGTGTGAAGAGTGGCCTCATAACACGCACTGTATATAAAATGTGTTTGTGTATGTGTGAGGGGGGGGGGGGTGTCTCTGCATAACATGTGGTTAGGGGAAAGGGATATTTTCTAGTACAATTTTTTTTTCTCTTTTGAAATAGACTCTGATTTAAGCGAGAACTTTGAGAGTTGAGGAATTTAGAAAATATAAAATTCTGAGAATATATGGTATAGCAGTCTTTTTCCTGAGACTGGTGAAAAACATTTTTGATAAATGAATTTGTTTTGAATTGTGAATATGAGAACAATTCTTTCCCACCGTTATCCCTACATTAAGCAGTCGGTTGCTGATGCACCCTCTCCAATGCCTTCTATCAAAGGCATCCTCTTCCACCAAACCTCTTCTCTCCATATCATCCTTCACATTATCTCGCCATGTAATGCTCTGCCTCCCTCTCGATCTTCTACTAACAGGTGCCTAACAACTGGTTTGATGTAATTGGGTGCGAGACCATCTTGAGTCATGGTGCCATGGCTATTTGGTAGATTTGAGAGAAAGGGAAGGAAAAAAATAAGATAAAAAACGGGATATGAATTAGGAAATGAGAATATGGGCAGTAATTTAGTATGGAATAATTGATGTACAGTATATGGGGCTGTGTCGAATGTTGAACGTCAAGGAACATGGTTGAATGTAGGCGAATACTGGAACTTTTGTAGAATATTGTCGTTGCATATCGTCAAAGTACGTCATTGAATGTCATGGAAAAAGAATTTTTTTTAAAGTTTTATCCTGTTAAGTATCTGATGATAATGCATTTTCTCTGTCGCTAAACTTGGAAAATGTTTAATTGAAAGTAGTTGCGAAGAGTAAAGTTGTAATGGTAAGCAGAAACTTAAAGTAGATAGATGTGTTTATGAGGTATTAGAATGCACTTGACATTCACAAGCCGAAAGATTGCTTTTTTGAGAATTAGATGGCGACATAAGGTGAAATGTGATATGGAGAGAAGAGCTTTGATGTAAAAGGATGACCTTGATAGAAGGTATTGGAGAGGGCGCACCAGACAGCCGACCCCTTATTGTAAGGATAACGGTTTGAAAGATGAAGAGGAGAAGATTGTTTTTGAGGGGAAGTTTAATTAATCTGATTGTAACGGAGTGTCGACACTGATAATGAGTGAACCGTGTGGAGTCTGGACTGTGTTATGGTGTGGAAGTTTTTACTTTAAGGGATTTTTCTCTGATTCGGCATACAAAATATGAATGTGGCTTTGACTATGTTCTCATTCTTTGTCTTCAGCCACCCACCTATTAGGGAAAATGGCTCATGATTGATGTTTAATGTTTGATATCATATACATAGTTTTATTTGTTCTTGCATTATATGTACGTAATGAAAGGACCTATACTCAAATACTCGTTAATGATGACCACATTCATGCCCAGCATTTTTTCAAAAATATGAGAGAGAGAGAGAGAGAGAGAGAGAGAGAGAGAGAGAGAGAGAGAGAGAGAGAGAGAGAGAGAGAGAATGCATGTATTTTAAAGCCAAAGGGCCTCTTAAACTTTGACGGTGGTCTAAAATATCCGAGTGTAGTTGGTGCAATGGAATGGGTGAAAAAAATAAAATTCTCTTTCGTGTCAAATGGGAAAGAAGGGAAGGCCAAATGGTCTGATTCCTATTGTAAAAT
Source organism: Palaemon carinicauda (assembly GCF_036898095.1). Lineage (NCBI taxonomy): Eukaryota > Metazoa > Arthropoda > Malacostraca > Decapoda > Palaemonidae > Palaemon > Palaemon carinicauda. The sequence goes on along the minus strand of NC_090727.1, from coordinate 136,541,265 downwards.
TGTTGTCCATTTAAAAAAAAGGGGGAATGAATTAAACGGTTAAAAACGTAAATTTTACGTCGGCTTCTCTTTCACAATGACGGCATCTTTTACTCCTGGTGTTTGTGGAAGTTCGATGCTGTCTGTCGGCTGAAAGGTAATCTTCTTAAATATTTTTTCATTATAGTTTTTCGCATGGAGTAATTTCTTTTGTTGGTGCCTGATAATTAGGTTATTGGTCGTTTTTTGCTTGTTCTTCAAGAATGTCTTGTTAGTAATGATGAAAATAACAATGATAATGATTCAAATATTCTGTTTGTTTATAGAATCCTTAACGCTTGATGAAAAATGTAACGCTGTTCTCGAATAGTTTGGCATATTCCAAATTGAGTGAATCCAAATATGAAACCATCCAGTATTGAGGGTGTTCACTTATGGAATAATACTGATAAACGTTTATTTCAAATGGATATTATTTGTATTGTATGCATATGATACTGATACATTTTCTTATGGGATAAATATTGTGATTTCGTTTGCTATCTTTAGTATATTAACATCAGTTTCATTCAAGGTTTTTTTTTTTCTTTTTTATTCTCTTGGTTTCAATATCATTACACCTCTTGGATAGTGCTGTCTCTCTAAAGCGTCATCAGCCCTTAGCAACACTTCCAGTGTGTCCTATACAACTTCAACAACAAATGCAACCGTTTTTAGTCCACTGCAGGGCATGTCTTAGGTTTAGTCAGTTTGTTTTCACCACCACGTTGGCCAGTGCGGATTCGTGATGTTGGGAGGTTTTCGTCTGATCGCTCACAACAAACCAACCTAATATGGGTGGCTCTAACTAGTACAGCTTTGGTGATCATAGCGACACGTAAAATTTCTCCACGTTAAGGTATCCCCATCAGAAAAGGGCCTGTACATCTATACTCCTATAAATCCAGTCGAATCCATTAGACTTGTTTAATTTTCTGTGAATTTTCAGAATATTTTTTCATTAGCACTAAGATAATAATTACAAATATTAACATAGGTATGTAATGGTTAGATTGTATATTATTTTTTTTTCTAGCACAATTGATATTTGTGCTGTATTGATGTTAGAATAATAATCGTTAGAATACTAAATAATAAAATTTTTATCTAAAAGAATAATAGACTAGTAGCACTGCAGTGAGAATTATTATTATTATTATTATTATTATTATTATTATTATTATTATTATTATTATTATTATTATAAGTAATAGCCCGCTTTACACCAGTTTGACTTACGTCAGTTCAGACCTTACATCGCTTATCCTTAAATATTAGATACAAAGATTTAATCCACATTATTTTATATTACTCATTCGGTCTCTGTGTCGCACAATAACGATTAAAGAGGGGCTACAAAAATAAAACAATCAAAATTTAGAATTATTAAACTGCTAAAGTGCATATTTTCAGAAGGAAAATAGTAGTAGTATAATATATATAATTTAGACGAAAAGTATCATCAGTAAGAATATATAAAAGAAAAACATACGACCTTGCTCCGATTTTTCTTGACGGTTTGGACATTTTTTTTATCATAACTGAATCGGTGTTGGCTATTTGGCTTCGTTACTTTTTTTAAGTTGAGCAATTAATTCGTGATTGGTTGTTAACAGAAAGTAAGGTTTAATGCCTAATCTGTGACTGTTAAAGATAAGATAGAAAAAAATTAGAAAAAATTATCTTATAAGTGATGCAAACCAGATATGATATTATAAAATCATAGCGACGAGTCTTGGCAATTTCTTTGATTTTAGCCATAAAAGTGAAGTAAATAAATCCATTCGGCATTCTATGATAAGGCAAGATAAATAAGACGTGATCATTAGCTATAAAAGAGATAAAAAATAAGACGATAAACGTTACTCACTCGTTAGGTCTGTATCGGACAACAGTGTCCTCCACCATTATCAATGACAAAGGCAGCATTGGCCATGTCTTCGTTTAATGACCTACGCAAAGAACAACAAAATGGAAAGGACACTTAAGTGATGATTTACTAGATTCAAGAAGCGATTCAGGGAGAAGCTGCTATTGCTGATTCTGCTGGTATCAAAGAACTTTCCCTAACTTTTGAAGAATATCATTGATGATAATATAGATGCATGTGGCCCTAAGACTATACAGCAAGCTCCCACTGGACATAAAACTGAAGATATTAAGGCTTTCAAAAAAAAAAACTGAAGACTTTCTTGTTTTCTTAGTGCTTTAATCATGTGGATTTGGCAATAAACCAGTATGCTGTGTGAAATGCTGAATGCCTTGAAATGTACACGATAAAATTTTTTTAAGTCTTTATACTTTATATATCTGAAAGATTTATTTTAATGTTACTGTTCCTCAGCTGTTTTATTTTAATTGTTCATTGCTTCTTTTGTAGTGATTATTCCCTTACTCCTTTTCGTCACTGGGCTGTTATTTCCTTGTTAAAACCCTTGGGCTTATAGCCTATTGCTTTTCCAACCAGGGTTGTAGCTTAGCTAGTAATATGATAATAAAATACCTCGACCTGTAATCAACTTTACGTTATAAGGACACTTATGTTGCCATGCTGGCCTGCAAAATAAGATTCTCTCTCTCTCTCTCTCTCTCTCTCTCTCTCTCTCTCTCTCTCTCTCTCTCTCTCTCTCTCTCTCTCTCTCTCTCTCTCTCTCTCTCTCTCTCAGTGAATATTCGACGTTTCCACTATACTACTATATTGATGAATAAGTAATCACTTGAATATAATACAAGAAATTACTGTCATATAATCAATATGCAGATATGCTAATTCTAAGCCAATATACACAGCAGGCTCTTTCAAAGCTAACTTATGCAATAGGGCCATACAAAGCCAACATACAATCATAAGATCTTCAAACCCAATAAGAGGCAATAGTCACATTTACGCTAACATAAGCCTCAGGCCCATTTAAAATCAGTATATACAATAGGCTCATTGAAAGTTGTTAACATATATGAGGTAGTCAAGTTGCAGAGAGAGAGAGGATGAGACTCTGATTCGCATTTTTTAATGCGATTTGGATAATGAACCCGATAATATATGTAATAGACCCATTCAATGAGAAATATACACAATAGGCCCGTTCAAAACCAGCATGCACAATAGCATACACCTGACCCCATTCAACCCCGAGATTCATATTAGGCCCATCCAAAGCCACTATACACAATTGACCTATACATCAATATACATAATAAGGCTATTCAGAGCAAAATATGCCCTCTCATGCTTATATAAATAATAAGTCTATTATAGACCCATTCAAAGCTAGTATACACAACAGGCCTATGCAAGCCAACATACACAGTAGGCTATTAAAAGCCAACATGCATGCTAATCCTATTCAATGCCAGCATACACATTTTAACCAAACCCAACATACACAAGAGGCCCATTCAAATTCAACATTCATAACGAGTCTATGCAAAGCCATTATACACAATAGGCCATGAGAAAGATGTCATACAAAATTGGCCCATCCAAAGCTAATATACACAAAAGGCCCATTCTTATTTAACATACATATGAGGCCCATTCAAAGCCTACATCTGCAGTATACCCATTCAAAGCTAACAGACAATAGGTTTAATGAAAACCAATAATATACAATAGGGCCATTAAAACAGACATAAATAATAGGCCCATTTAAATCCAACATACTTATTAGGGCCGTTCAAATCCAACAATTTATTAGGGCCGTTCAATTCCAGTTTATTTATTAGGGTCGTTCAAAGCCAGCATATTTATCAGGGCCGTTCAAATCCAACATATTTATTAGGGCCGTTCAAAGTCATCATACTAATTGGGGCCGTTCAAAGTCAACCTATTTATTAGGCCCCTTCAAAGCCATCATACTTATTAGGGCCATTCAAAGCTAACATACTTACTAGGGCCATTCAGAGCCAACATACTTATTAGGCCCGTTCAAAGTCAACATGCTTATTGCGCCCTTTCAAATCCAACATATTTGTTAGGGTTTCAAAGCCATCATACTTATTAGGGCCGTTCAAAGTGAACATGCTTATTAGGGCCGTTCAAATCCAACATATTTATTAGGGCCTTTAAAAGCCATCATACTTATTAGGCCCGTTCAAAGCCATCATACTAATTAGGCCCGTTCAAAGCCATCATACTTATTAGGGCCGTTCAAAGCCAACGTACTTATTAGACCCGTTCAAATCCAACATATTTATTAGGACCATTCAAAACCATCATACTTATTAGGTCCATTCAAAGTCAACATACTTCAACATACTTATAAGGCCCATTCAAATCCTTTATACTTATTAGGGCCATTCAAAGCCAACATGCTTATTAGGGCCGTTCAAAGACATCATACTTATTAGGGCCGTTCAAAGCCAACATACTTATTAGGCCCGTTCAAACTCCAACATATTTATTGGGGCCGTTCAAAGTCATCATACATATTAGGTCCGTTCAAAGTTCAACATATTTATTAGGGCTGTTGAAAGTCACCATACTTATTAGGGCCGTTCAAAGCCATCATACTTATTAGGTCCGTTCAAATCCAACATATTTATTAGGGCCGTTCAAAGTCATCATACTTATTTGGACAGTTCAAAGCCGACATATTTGTTAGGGCCATTCAAAGCCATCATGATTACTAGGGCCGTTCAAAGCCAAAATACGTATTAGAGCCATTCAAATCAAACATGATTATTAAGGCTGTTCAAAGCCAACTTATTAGGTCCGTTCAAATCCAACATACTTATTAGGTCCGTTCAAATCTAACATATTTAGTAGGTCCGTTCAAAGCCAACATGCTTATTAGGGCTGTTCAAAGCCATCATACTTATTAGGGCCATTCAGATCCAACATATTTATTAGAACCGTTCATATCCATCATACTATTTAGGGCCGTTCAAAGCCATCATACTATTTAGGGCTGTTCAAAGCCAATATACTTATTAGGGCCGTTCAAAGTCATCATACTTATTAGGGCTGTTCAAAGCCATCATACGTATTAGGGCCATTCAAAGCCATCATACTTATTAGGGCCATTCAAATCCAACATATTTATTAGGGCCGTTCATATCCATCATACTATTTAGGGCTGTTGAAAGTCAATATACTTATTAGGGCCGTTCAAAGCCATCATACTATTTAGGGCTGTTGAAAGTCAATATACTTATTAGGGCCGTTCAAAGCCATCATACTATTTAGGGCTGTTGAAAGTCAATATACTTATTAGGGCCGTTCAAAGCCATCATACTATTTAGGGCTGTTGAAAGTCAATATACTTATTAGGGCCGTTCAAAGCCATCATACTATTTAGGGCTGTTGAAAGTCAATATACTTATTAGGGCCGTTCAAAGCCATCATACTATTTAGGGCTGTTGAAAGTCAATATACTTATTAGGGCCGTTCAAAGCCAACATACTTATTAGGCCCGGTCAAAGCCAATATCCTTAGTAGGCCCGTTCAAAATCAACATACTTATAAGGCCCGTTCAAAGTCAACATACTTATTAGGCCCGGTCAAAGCCAATATCCTTAGTAGGCCCGTTCAAAATCAACATACTTATAAGGCCCGTTCAAAGTCAACATACTTTTTTGGCCCGTTCCAATTCAACATACTTATTAGGTCCGTTCAAAGTCAACATACTTATTAGGCCCGGTCAAAGCCAATATCCTTAGTAGGCCCGTTCAAAATCAACATACTTATAAGGCCCGTTCAAAGTCAACATACTTTTTTGGCCCGTTCCAATTCAACATACTTATTAGGTCCGTTCAAAGTCAACATACTTATTAGGCCCGGTCAAAGCCAATATCCTTAGTAGGCCCGTTCAAAATCAACATACTTATAAGGCCCGTTCAAAATCAACATACTTTTTTGGCCCGTTCCAATTCAACATACTTATTAGGTCCGTTCAAAGTCAACATACTTATTAGGCCCGGTCAAAGCCAATATCCTTAGTAGGCCCGTTCAAAATCAACATACTTATTTGGCCTGTTCAAAGTCAACATACTTATTAGGCTAGTTCAAGGCCAGCACACTTATTAGGCCCGTTCAAAGTCAACATATTTATTAGGTCCATTCAAAGCCAATATACTTATTAGGCCCGTTCAAAGTCAACATACTTATAAGGCCCATTCAAAGTCAACATACTTATTAGGCCTGTTCAAAGTCAACATACTTATTAGGCCCGGTGAAAGTCAACATACTTATTAGGCCCGTTCAAAGTCAACATACTTATTAGGACCGTTCAAAGCCAGCACACTTATTAGACCCGTTCAAAGTCAACATGCTTAAAAAGCCCATTCAAAGCCAACATACTTATTAGGCCCGTTCAAAGTCAACATACTTATAAGGCCCGTTCAAAGTCAACATACTTATTAGGCCCGTTCAAGGCCAGCACACTTATTAGGCCAGTTCAAAGTCAACATACTTATTTGGCCTGTTCAAAGTCAACATACATATTAGGCCAGTTCAAAGTCAGCATACTTATTAGGCCAGTTCAAAGTCAACATACTTATTAGGCCTGTTCAAAGTCAACATGCTTATAAGGCCCATTCAAAGTCAACATACTTATTAGGCCTGTTCAAAGTCAACATACTTATTAGGCCCGTTCAAGGCCAGCACACTTATTAGGCCAGTTCAAAGTCAACATACTTATTTGGCCTGTTCAAAGTCAACATACATATTAGGCCAGTTCAAAGTCAACATACTTATTTGGCCTGTTCAAAGTCAACATACATATTTGGCCCGTTCAAAGTCAACATACTTATTAGGCCAGTTCAAAGTCAACATACTTATTAGGCCCGTTCAAGGCCAACACACTTATTAGGCCAGTTCAAAGTCAACATACTTTTTTGGCCCGTTCCAATTCAACATACTTATTAGGTCCGTTCAAAGTCAACATACTTATAAGGCCCATTCAAAGTCAACATACTTATTAAGCCTGTTCAAACTCAACATACTTATAAGGCCCGTTCAAAGTTAACATACTTATTAGGCCCGTTCAAGGCCAACACACTTATTAGGCCCATTCAAAGTCAACATACTTATTAGGCCCTTTCAAAGTCAACATACTTTTTTGACCCGTTCAAAGTCAACATACTTATTAGGGCCGTTCAAAGCCATCATACTTTTTAGGGCCGTTCAAAGCCATCATACTCATTAAGCTCGTTCAAAGCCAACATACTCATTAGGGCCATTCAAAGTCAACATACTGATTAGGGGTATTCAGAGTCAACATACTTATTAGGCCCGTTCAAAGCCAACATAATCACTAGGCCCGTTCAAAGCCAACACACTTATAAGACCCGTTCAAAGTCAACATACTTATTAGGCCTGTTCAAAGCCAACAGAAACATATTTGTTCATTCTAACCTTGAAATTATCATAGAGTTTTATGAGTAAGACTTTGGACGATAACTGTTTACACAGA
>NC_090727.1:136506332-136521332 GCF_036898095.1 Palaemon carinicauda | reverse complement strand
GCACAATATTCTATCTTATTTCTCTACCCCTTGTTTTGATAAAGTTTTTATAGTTTATATGATAAATATTTCAATGCTGTTACTGTTCTTAAATTATTTTATTATTCCTTGTTTCCTTTTCTCACTGGGCTATTTTCCCTGTTGGAGCCCCTGGGCTTACAGTATAGCATCTTGCTTTTCCAACTAAGGTTATAGCTTGGCAAGTAGTAATAATAATAATAATAGTAACCAGAATAAGTTTTTTTTTTATTTACCTTGGTATACAAAGACAAAGCAAAAGGTCAAGGTTAATGTTCGACTCCAATCGACATGAAAGTTGTTTCGGAAAATTTAAGATTTGTCGAGGAAGAATTACTTCTGTTAAAGGATAATGCCACTAGATCGACGGCATCAAATAAGATTTCCTGGTTGGGTTGAATGAATAATAAAAAAAAAAACACAGACACATGTAAGCTTCCCAACAACCATGGAGTCAGGCCTCTTATGAAAATAGGAAAAATCGATTTCACCATTTTGATAGTCTTTTGTGATTGCCAGAAGAACGCTCTTAGCGTTATTATTATTATTATTATTATTATTATTATTATTATTATTATTATTATTATTACTTGCTAAGCTACAACCCTAGTTAGAAAAGCAGCACGCTATGAGCCCAGGGGCTTCAACAGGGAAAATAGTCCAGTGAGGAAAGGAAATAAGAAAAACTAAAATTTTTGAAAAGAGTAACAACATTAAAATAAATATCACCTATATAAGCTATAAAGACCTTTAAGAAAACAAGAGGAAGAGAAACAAAATAGAATAGCGTACCCAAGTATCATTCACATTTCAAATACTCCAATACAAAGCTTCGTGTGGCAAATATATACCATAGTGGTACCTGCCCTAGAGACTGACCATATTACATATGATTAGCGCTCAAGCCCTCCCTCCACCCAAGCTAAGAAGGCCAGGCAATGGCTGCTGATAGACCTATAGGCTCCCCGAAACCGGCTCACCCTTAGCTCACAAGGATAGTAAGGTCGCAGCGACCAAAGGAACATATCGAGTTTGAGCGGTATTCGAACCCCAGTCTGGCAATCATCAGGCAAGGATGCTACCACTAGGCTATCACAACCCTATTAGAGCTAAGTGTGTCCATAACATATCATGTTCATGGTAGCTATACTTTGCTTTCACCGGAGTGGGAGTAATAGAGAGAGAAGGTACAAGGAATATAAATAGATGGAAAAAGTTGACTTGAGGTGCCGACCCTGCCATACAGTGGGACTAATAAGGTTTATAAAAGGAGTAATGGAATCTTTAGGAGGTGGTTGAAATTCCAATCTGCATTTGTAGTTGAAAAGATAGGATGCTACAAACATGGGGGCCCGGGCAGAGAATAAGAAGTAAACAATAAACTTTTAAGGAGAAACAAATTCCTAACATAAACAACAAAGCAAAATAACAATTGATAGAAAGTAAACTTCGAAACCAGAATGAAGTTAACCTGCTCAACAGCAAATTGCTTGCACCGATTCAGCCACATAATTAGAAGATCATTCTACATTTTTGTCACGGCAAGAATACTGTGTTGAAGCTCATATGCGAGAAAGTAAGATTGTGAGAATTAATATCTAGTATTAATTGGCGGAATTATTATCTGGGAAAATATGAACGCAAAAGATGAAAATAATTATAAACACTGGTATTCACGATAAAAATATTGAGGTAATTGCACGAATCCTTTTTTCCAAACCCTACGCATACAACGAATAATCTGACTTCTTTGCATATTTTCTTTTATCATACACCTGGCAACACTAAGATAACTGAAAAATCCCTGTTCACATAAGGAATTAACTACTGCACTATAATTCTTCAGTGGCTACTTTCCAGCTGGTAAGAGTAGAAGAGACTTATTTTTTTATGTAAACCAGATATTCTAGGACACTCAAAAATCAAACCATAGACTAGAGCAGTGGTTCTCAATCTTTTTCAGTTGATGGCACCCTAAACTGATGTAACCATTACTGTGGCACCCCTTCTTCACCACCCCACCATATCTCATGAATTAACTTATTTGATGATTATAATTACTGTACTAGCGGCTTTGAATCCATTAAGGAGAAACGTCGCTATATAAAACACTAGACATTATTATTATTTTTATTATCATCCATAATCAAACCAAATCCAGCACCACCGTACAATGCAGAAATACAAAGAGCATATTAGAAGATTTGAAGTAAAGAGTTATGAATGCAGACTAAATAAAAAGATAATGGTAATCACCCTTAAGCAAAGAAGAAAAACAAATCTATTTTAGTGAGATGTGTGTGCTTGATGTGATTGACAGATCCGTTTCACATTGGGTTGAATGGTGGACAAACATACTCTCATTTCTTCCTCAAGAGTTTTCAACCTTTCCCTTTTGTTGGCTTTAATGTTTGCTAGAGCAGAAAACCCCAACTCACATTGGTAAGAAGTAGAGAACTGGATTAGCATTACCAGAGCTTTTTTGGCAATATGAGGATACTTAGTCTTGATGTGAACCCAGAATTCGTCAAGAGGCAGCTGCATGTGCAATAACTTTAGATCACGATCATGAAACAATTCCACTAACTGCTCTTCTTCCATGAGGGTAGCTGAGATTGGGTAGATATAGATACAACAAATGGGTTACTTATCCAGTCAAAGTTTTCAGTGCATATATCTGGGAAATGGTGCTGAAGTTGTTTTTCCAGTACTGCAAGATGCTCAGAAATAATGGGTATTATCTCACCACTGTTTGCTGCTACTGCAACATGTGAGATCATGTCCAAATTGCCTTCTTTTACTTTGCCACCCCACAGTTGCAGTTTTTCTTCCAGCGCCTTAATTTTATCAGTGGAAGATAAAACATTTTCTGATTTTCCTTGCATGCTAGCATTTACCTTGTTTAAAAGTTCAAAGATGTCAGCTAAGTAAGACAATTTTGCACACCAAGTGTCATCTGCCAGTAAATCACAGAATTCCTCTTGTTCAAGAGTGAAAAAGTAAGCATCTCTTCCTTCAGTTCGCATACTCGTGACAATACTTTCCCTCTGGACAGCCATCGTGCTTCCGTATGTAGAAGAAGGTTCAAATGTTTGGCCTCAAGCTCTTCGCACAGCTTTGTAAGCAGACGAGACTTCAGCGGTCGACTTTTTATAAAGTTCACCATTTTTACAACTTTTTCCAGTACAGATTTTAAATCATTGCTAATTGTCTTTGCAACCAGCGCTTCACGATGAAGAAAGCAATGTGATGTTATCACACTGCTGTTTTCTCTCTTCACTAATGACACAAATCCTTTAATTGAGCCAATCCTAGCAGGTGCCCCATCTGTACAAATCCCAATACATGTTGCCAGGTCAAACCAACTGATTTTAAGTACTCACTTAATGTAGAGAAAATATCATTGCCTGTTGTAGTTTCCTTAAGTTCTTTACAACAAAAGAATTGGTTCACTATTTTAACATCATGAATGTACCGAATGAATACCAGTAATTGAGCCATACCTCCAATGTCTGTGGACTTATCTACCTGAAGTGCAAACATTTCACTTCCCTTCACAGATGTACATACAGTTTCCTTTATGTCTGCTGACATATCATGAATCCGTCTGCCAATGGTACTATCAGAAACGGGAATTTTCCTCACTTCTTTTTCTGTTTCACTTTCAAACATTGTTTTTACTATAGCATTACATGCAGGTAGAATCAGAGTCTCTGCTATTGTATGAGGTTTCATGCTTTTAACAACTAACTCTGCAACTAAGTAACTGGCCTCTTGTGCTTTATCAGCAACTTTGACTTAATTAGAAAGCATCGCACTCTGTTGTTTTTGCTCACTTAAAAGTCCTTCAAAGTAGGACCGAGACTTGTTAGCAAGATGATTGTGTTTCAGAGTTAAATACCTCTTTAATTTACTGGGTACCATTGCTTCATTAGCTAATTTATCACCATAAATAACACACAAAGGCATGGGAATAACTTCATCACCACACCAGAAGAATCCAAAACTTAAATAATTATCCAAGTAGGAGCGGTTTTTCTTGCCATTTTTGAAGTTGATTTACTTGCTGTTGGAATGGCCAAATCCTTTTCGCTCACAAACCCACTTTCGTCCCTTTCTTCACCCTCACCACTAACTTCGTGTCTTCTCTTCTTAATGACAAACTTATTCATCGGACGGTATGTTAGAAGCACGATACTGTTCGAAACAACTGTATTATAATCCCAAAAACAGCAAAGAACTTATGCCTTGAGGTATTATGCCTCAATGACTCGGGAGTGGAAAACTGGGGTTATACAAAGCCAACGAGAACCGAACACGTATCGGACGGGCAACGAGTATAAACAAAGAAAATGCGAATATGAACAGAGTCGACTGTTACACTTAATTATTACTGTTTTTGTTGTTGTTCTTATTGTTGTTGTTGTTGTTATATTATTATCATTACTTATTATTACTATTACTATTATCCTTAGCAATAATAATAGTAGTAGTAGTAGTAATAGTAGTAGTAGTAGTAGTTGTTGTTGTTGTTGTATTGTACAAGTATAGCAAAGGAAATATCAACCTCTATTTGTGAGAAATTTTTGAGCATGTAACTTCCTACCTACACTGATAATTATATGAAGACTTTTGAAAACTTTTTTTTTTTCAAATGTTCATTAAGACGATTTAGCCAAGACAAAACTCATGACAATTTTGCGGCACCCCTAAGCGCTGTCTATGGCACCCCAGGGTGCCACGGCACCCAGTTTGAGAATCACTGGACTAGAGTAATGCCATAGCTTATGTATATTGGTCTTCCACCATCTTGGGTTAGAGTTCTTTTGCTTGAGGGTACACTCAGGCAAACTATGTTTTGTTTTTTTCTTTGACTGGGCTGTTTACCCTGTTGGAGCTTTTGGGTTTATAGCATCCAGCTTTTCTAACTATGGTTATAACTTATATCTAATTGAGCTTAATTTTTTGTCCAACAATTCAATAGGGCAGTCAGCTGCTTAAGAGGAAACCTGAGAACAATATTTAAAACTTGGCAGAATAAAATAATTAGGGTGATTCATCGGGGTAGATAGACCCAACGTACTGATATAGGCCTCCAAAAGCCTTGTAACAGTTCTTTAAAAGTCCTGAAAAGCCTTCTTAAGATAATTTTCGAAATTTAAGAAGAGGTAGGAAGAAAGTGCTTCTAAAAATCTAATTTGCATATATTAATAACTTATAGAATTTTAAAGGATCAACACGCAATTAAGAAAAAAAAGTTAAAATATTTGGTTGGAGGGAATCCAATGAATGTAGACTTGACAATTGGTTTGAGTTTTGTTAAGGTTTAACTTCATGCCCTAAATTTGTTCCATACACTAGTTTCACATAAATTTCTGTTAAGAGCAGCTGCATATTTACGACGAGGAGACGAGATCGATATGAAGTCACATTATCATTATAAGCAACTAAGTTATTTTCAATGTCAAGTCAATTCTCATGAATTTATAATCTTCAAACCATTAGGCCAAGGAAAGCATCATTAGAAACACTAGAAATTACATTGTTGGAGTCAATGTAGCACCTACCAACAAATACGCTATAATTTATTTACGTAGAAATTCAGTAAAACTACTGAGAAATGATTCTCAAAATCTCATTTCCGATGCTATGCAGAAATCCCTTGAATGTGGCTAGGAAGTTCGTATGACTGGACTTGATTTTAGTGCTGCCTTTAAGTGTGTTAAACATGAGGCCCTTGCTCTCAAACTCAAAAAACATTTGAGAGTAGGTGGCTATTTTCTTAGCATCATTATTTAATTTTTTAGTAATAGTTTGCAAAGCTGTTGTTGATGTGAACCATAGAGATGTAATATGTGGTGTTCCTCAGGGCACATATGTGGTTCGGCCTAGAAAACAAACTCATTGCATATGCAAATGATGCTACTCCATTTGCATCAATTTCCTTTCCCGGATGTACATCTGGGGTTGCTGAATCCCTGAATAGAGATCTAGCTAAAATTAGTGCATAGTAAAAATTATGGGGCACGAAGTTGAACCCTAACTAAACTCAAAGTCTGTTCGTAAGCAGTTCGAAGACAGTGGCTCCTCAACATCCAGGTTTCTACAATAATAATTGTTCTCCAACTCCAGTATATACAGCTCCTTTAAAATTTTAGGTGTGATTCTCGATTGCAAATTTACTTTTGTGAAACACGTTCGGTCTGTTTCTTCAATTGCACCAAAATTAGCTTATTGAGAAAGTCTTATTAAAAATTTCGGTGCCCAATCCATTCTGAATCCTTTCTGGTTTTCAACTGCTGACTCTCATTGTAATTTGTTGTACAAAGCTTGCTGTCTATTAATTTCTTAATCCTGATCTTGATTTTAATCTTTGGCACCGTCGTTCAGAGAGTTCTTTGTGCATGTTGCACAAGAATTTTCGTAATTCTAACCATCCTTTTAATTCATACTTCCCAGACTGTATCGTCGTGTACGTAGTACTACTGTAGGTATGCAGTTAATGTTAATAATCTTGCCTTCTACATCATAGGTATTCCAGAAGTTTTATATTGTCTGTAACAGATTGTGGAGTGATCTTCCTAATGAGGTAGTTGAATCAGTGGAACTTAAAAATATAACTTGCAGGTAATGTTTTTATGTTGAACAGGATGACTCGAGCCTCTCTTTATAGGTTATACATGGCATATCTATTTAACGTTGTTAGTGATTTTAAATATTCTTTCTCATCATTTCTCATATGTTTTTTTCTTTATTTCATTCCCTGCGGGAGCCCTTGGGCTTACAGCTCCCCACTTTTCCAACTAGGGTTTTAGCTTAGCTAGTGGTAGTAGTAATAATAATGAATAACAATAATGATCTTATGTCTTAAGTTTCAAACAAATGCCTAATGGCTTACATAATTATCACTAAAATGAAGACCAATCCTAGGGATTTCCTTATGAATGGGAATTCAAAGAAAGAAAAAGCACACAGACCCTTTTGAAAGTCAAACTGCAAACAAGGAACAGAAGATTACGTTCAACAAAGCTATTTTGAATATCAGCTCTGCGGCCCATGAAGTAGCCGATGTTTACTTATCCTCTTAAGAGTGTGTTGATGTTATTATTATTATTATTATTATTATTATTATTATTATTATTATTAGCTAAGCCACAATACTAGTTGGGGAAGCGGGATGCTATAAGCATAAGGGCTCTAACAGGGAAAATAGCCCAGTGAAAAAAAAATAAGTAAACAGATAGAATAGTGCGCCTGAGTGTACCCTCAAGGAAGAGAATTCTAACCCAAGACATTGGAAGATCAGGGTACGGAGGCTATGGCTCTACCCAAGACTAAAGAACAATGGTTAGATTTTGGAGTGTCCTACACGAGCTGTTTACCATAAAGAAGAAGACTTTTTTTTTTCTGATAGCTTAGTGTTGTTAAGTGTATGAAGAAAGAGGAGAATGTATAAAAATTTGGCCAGACTAGACTATTCGCCCTATGTGTAGGTAAAGGAAAAATGAGCCGTAACTGTAGAGTGTTCATGTGTAGTACTGTCTGCCGAGTTCAAATTCAAAGAACCCAATAACACTCTAGCGGTAGTATCTCGACGAGTATGGTGGTGCCTTGGCCAACCTGCTGCAGTGTTAGAAGGTTAGATTCATAGGGTCCTTAGGATATTCTAGAAATGGTAATTATGGACAGATCAGTTGAAGTATCTCCTCTCTCTCTCTCTCTCTCTCTCTCTCTCTCTCTCTCTCTCTCTCTCTCTCTCTCTCTCTCTCTCTCTCTCTCTCGTACATATAAAAGTGTGAAGGATGGTTATTCCATAGTAATGATTCATAATGTCCTATTTCTTTTCTTTTCGTGAATTTTTTGGTCATCCCTGTCCTCTGAATTATTTTAGAATTTGATATGGCGTATGAAAAGATATAATTATCTACTTTTAAGCAGAACATTTTATCTTTGTTTTTAATTTCTCACGCTGTTTGGTATTTTTTTTTTTTTTATCGGTATGGCTCAGAATCCAAATGTCTCAATTGTTCCCCTCCACTCCGCCATCTCGTTAAGAACATTTAAAAGAGCAAAGATATTTTTGCTTCGAGCACAAAAGCGTCATAATGCACAACAGGAACTTCAAACAAAAGCTCAGCTTTAAGTCTTGACAGTAGTGTTTCTTTGCTTCCAAATTACAGTCTCTAATATATCAACATTTTGTCATGTCAATTATAAGTTTCTTTTTCTTCAGTTTACTCTAACGAAATCATGCTACAGGTTTTTTTTCTGCAATAACTTCAACTGATGATCATTTGCATTTATGTGGTTTTTAAACTAGCAAGTGTTCGGATTAGTCCTTAATAAAATAACAAAATTATTTTTCCTGCTGTTTATCTAAAACTGACAGGATTTGTTTTACGGCCTCCTTTTAACTAATGAGCATTGCACATCACACCCAGTCTTTACCTGATAAGTATTTTTATCACATCCTCCGCTAAACTTGTTAGCACTATTCAAAAGTCATCCTTTTCATTACAGCATCTCTTTAACTGACAAGTTATGCATTTCACCATTTCTTGACATGAGAAGTCAGAAAGACTGCTCCACAGTTTTTGTCGATGTAAATAAAATCTCAACTCGACCCTTGCCGCCTTAAAGATGCTGCTCCATAAAACGGATATTGACATTGGAAAAATCTATTTTTTTACTTTTGGGTGAGATAGCCATGTCGTTCTGATGGAAGTTCCTCATTGGCAACTTCTACTTGGGATATTTCTGCGAGTGATATCCAGAGAAATTTTACCTTAGATGTTTCACGGAGTTCTAAACTCCAGAGCGAATATCCTGAGGGATATCGTGTATAAATCAGGGACGTGTTAATAACAAGCCATGGTTATCCTTCCCCGAATAGAGTTAACCTTGTCTCGAAGGATAAGGGATAGGGAAGGATAATCGATCTCTTTGCGACGAGCTTCAACAAGAAGCTTCCCCGGTATGTAGCACCAAACTTTGATCCGGATGCTACAGGAACAGATGTTATTTTGATACTGTTGATACTATATGGCTGATAAGGGCATCAAAATAAAACTATTTTCTCCGAAGGCTTGATACATTTGCGTAATTATCTAGCATGTTTCTTATTTCAAGAACAACCATTTTTCATTATAACCAATTAATACACAATTTATGAAAACTGCTTAACGGTTTTTTTGCAGCGTCCATTAGCCCCCATAGCGTCACCCACTATTTTGCCTTTACTGTACCCCGTTTCTGTTAACTTTCTTTTATGATGTTAAATCTCTCTTTAAATTTTAATGACGAATTCATTATTTTCCATAGCTCAATATACAAACCAGTGTTTCATCTTTACCCAACGTGAAACATTCTGCAAATTCTGTTTTGTTACTGAAAGGTGATAGAGCAGTAGGCTACTTCACCGTGGTAATAATAATGTGATTAACTAAAGACAGATAGTTGAGATTGAACTGGAGTCTACTGTCAATCAATCAATATCAGTTAACAGCCATTAATTGACTTGGTACTAACAGTTTGGTTAACTAAAGGCAGGTTTAGTTTAGATTGATTGACAGAAAACTCTCAATCAATTTGAACTACCAGCTTTAAGTTAGCCACATTGTTAGTACCAGGTTGAATTTATCCCCTCCCGCTCAGTTGCACCTTGGAGTGAATGGCCTCTGTCCCCAGTGCTGGACTATATTATGGCCCAAATTGCTTAATTTAATCCAGTTCAATCCAAGTATTTTTCGTTATGCTTTCAGAGTGCTAATTAGAATCACAAGGAATGTCCGTCTTCAATTTTGCAGCCTTTTCTAACGTATTTCCATTAAGCCAATCCTTAAGCGAGCTGAAAGATGCATTTGGTGTGACAACTTTCTCCCAAAAGAGAAATTCAATTGATAAAAAGCGCCTGTGGCTTCACGCACTCCTTTCATACGGAGTTTTTTTTATAAGTTTTGAATTTGGTTATTGAGGAGAGTTCTTCCTAATTCATTGAAAAACCTCTTTCTTGCATCTTGTTTTCTTGGACGTAGACTATAAAATCGAGCTTAATGACCAGCGCTCAGATGGCAAGTAAAAGATGATAGATACACACATTCGGCTTAGATTGGTAAAGGAACGCAGAAATAAATTAGAACGGGATGTATTTATTGAACAATTCTGAATACCAATGTTTACCTAATTGTAGTTTTACCTTCCTTCTTTCTATTTTATTCTGAGAGATATTTCTATCTGGCTTTTGTGAATGCACATTAAGATAACTTAGGAAACAATTTATTAAATCGATCTGCGTGATATGAATACAATTAGTAGAGAAATATATTACATGAGCCCTCCTCTCTCTCTCTCTCTCTCTCTCTCTCTCTCTCTCTCTCTCTCTCTCTCTCTCTCTCTCTCTTTCACATACACAACACATCTGTAGAGCCTTTTTTACCTTCACATTTAGTAAATGTCTATCATAAAACTTTATTGGAACTTTCACGTTTATAAAGCTCTCTCTCTCTCTCTCTCTCTCTCTCTCTCTCTCTCTCTCTCTCTCTCTCTCTCTCTCTGAAAGGCCGCCGCTGTTCTGTGGCCTCTTTACAGTGGTTATAGCAGGCGTTTTACAGGAGAATCCAACAGATAAGTTGTAATTTCCTGTGTGACTGTTGCACGGGCCAATATTGACAGTGGCAGCGAGGCTAACACTTCACTTCCTCTTTTTAAGAGTCGGCGCCGAGCCCTTTTTTGCATGTGTTCTGTATGTATTCTGTATGTTATGAGCACACGTGTACGGTTTAAAAAACACTTCCACTGGGCTTCCATACAGGCTATAGGGTGCACTACTAGCGCTATTTAAGGGTCTTATCAGAGTTCCTTCGGGAACTGGATGCATTTTCTTTATATTCTTTAATTTATCTCCTTACCTTCTTCCTTTTTTTTCATCTTGATGTCCAACCTCCTAACTTTGCTTCTATACTGTAGCTGCAGGGTTGGTCCTAGCTGCGCTTGGCCACTGAATAACCCACCAGGGCCCAGCTCTGGGCTATATACTGTAGTCATAGGTTTTGGATCGTCAGGAGACAATTCAGATTTGCAGTTGTGGGTTAAGCTTACTCATTTTCATAAACAAAATGAGATTATGCAAAGTAAAAGGCCACTTTCTCTAAGGAGAAAAGTATTTAATCCGGAAATTTGAGTCTTACTAGAGCCTTAGAATATAAGCTAGTTACAATTTCAAGAATTAGGGAAAGAATAATGATGGGAATAAGACTAAGAGACCGAAAAAGGGCACCAGGGATACGAGAGTAAACTAATTAGAGGATATTTTAACAACTTGTAAGAAAAAGAAATGGACATGGCAGGACATATAATGAGAAGGACAGATAACAGATGGGCAAGAAGAATAACAGAATCTGTCCCTAGAAATTACAAAAGCCTGGGAATGAACCGAACACGATGGATTGAAGAACTAAGAAAATTTGCTGGTATAAATTGGCATAATAACGGCTAGGGGTGATATATATATATATATATATATATATATATATATATATATATATACATATATATATATATATATATATATACAGTATATATATACATATATATATATATATATATATATATATATATATATATATATACATATATATATATATATATATATATATATATATATATATATATATGGTGTGTGTACTCCATTCTGTACAGTATTCGTTCTGATAATTAACCTGAAGAATAGATTGGGTGACTGTTTTATATAAGTCTATTCTTATCCTTGACTTATTCTATATAGATCGCGAAACATTTTATTTTATTGAATCTTGGTCACTGAGCTCGGTAGAATTTTTTTTTTTATTTCAATTTTATTAGAGAAATTAATACTGAGTAATTCTGAATACTCTTAGGGTAATGTAGTGTAAATAATTTACGATTTGGTGATAGCATGATTAAACAAGCCTTATATACTATCAGAATGTATTCTTTTTTGTTCCATGTTTCATTTGGGATAAATTTCATACTTGAGTGGGGGCATATCATGGTTAGGACCATATCAAAGAGATCTGGGCTTTTATTTTTCTTGTATGTTTTTCCTCTGAGTGGGGAAATCTTTTTTCTAAACCTAGGTAGGTAGGTAGGCATTAGATCGCCCTGCTAAAAAATTTTGTAGGACACGGGCTCTTGCGTTGGTAGCCCCGTGAATGAGGTAAGGATGTGAAGGTGGTAGATTATGCATGTGAAAGAGGTAGGGTCATATAAGGATGACGATGGGATGGATGGCAAAGGATGAAAACACCCTGACGACCGTGGCAGGAGTCCGAGGCTCGGCAGAGGCGCTGCAAAGCTGACGTTGTGCCCAAACCCGGATCCTCTTCGGTCCTGGAATTTTCTGAACCTGTTCTGTAATATGATCAAAACTGACGCATAGAAGGGCCTCCCTCATCGATGTTAAAGAGCTTGAACTTGATCTACCTTTGTAAGCAAGCCACTTTCTTCGTAAGCAAGGATAATTTTGCCCTCTCTTTCTCCTGAATTCCTTTAAACGTGTCGAACCATTCAACCTGACTTATTGTAAAGCTTCTATATACTTTATTCATTACTAGGAAAGGCATTAATCGTTTGACCAGCTTTTTATTTAGCTCATGATCTGGATTTTGATAACCATGCCCCCCCCCTCTCTCTCTCTCTCTCTCTCTCTCTCTCTCTCTCTCTCTCTCTCTCTCTCTCTCTCTCTCTGCATGATGAATTTCTATTATAATCGCGTTGCTTGAGTGCCCAAGGTTACAGCAATGATGAATAGTTAGGTTAAATGTGATGAGTTTCTTTGCTGAGAGCGAATTGTCTGGTTTTTTTCTTTTTTCAGTAAAATCCTACTAATGAGGGAGGAAATAAAAGGAAAGTAAAGTAGAATAGAAAACACCCGCATGTTTCTTGAATTGTCTTTAGTAAACCTCAAAGCAAAAATAACAACCACCTGAGTTTGTGTTTTAAGTGTTGAATGACGACAGCGAGACTTTTCTCAAAGAAAAAATAGAATAAACACATTATATATACATATATATGTACATATATATACATATACATATATATATATATATATATATATATATATATATATATATATATATATATATATGTATATATATATAATCTCCTACGCCTATTCACGAAATGGTTTCGGTTAGATTTATAGTTATATATATATATATATATATATATATATATATATATATATATATATATATTCTCAGAAAGGGTCCATAGAGATTGCAAACAAATCATGGGAAGGAAGCCGAATTGTGGGTATAGTGTGGAATAGAAAAACCATTAACAGACGTGAGTGAAGGACATGTCTGAGGTCTTTGTCCTGCTCTGGGCAACCTACGGCTGATGATGATGCTGATATACTGTGTGTGTATATATATAAATATATATATATATATATATATATATATATATATATATATATATATGTGTGTGTGTGTGTGTGTGTGTGTGTGTGTGTGTGTGTGTGTAGAAAAGGTTTATGTGTATTTATTTACAAACAAAAAACTGCTGACGTTGACGATAATTCAAAATGACTGTCATTTCTAAATAACATTATGGTATAATGTTCAAGTTAGTTGTCTAAATTAATTTTTGGGGGCCCTGTCAGAGATATATAATTTGACTGCATTCGAAATGAATATTTATTTCTCTGGTATGGTGGTCAGGATGATTTATCAAAAGATGTAACACTTAAACTTTTAGTTCTTCTGTACCCCTTGGGAATTTTTGTAAATTCCTCTGAACTCCTAAGATTTGTGTATAAAGCTTGAAACAGATAAATTGATAGTGTGGTGTAATTCTATTATTCAATCTCAATGCAAATGACCTCATGTTTTACGCAGTACTGGCTATTCTCTCAGATCCAATGTACCTCATGAGGTGTTAAAATGTACCACTGTGGTTACATGTTCAAGCAGATAGGTGGATTAATGACCAATTGAAAGCCATGAAGATTGGGCTTTGTAAATGTGAAAAGGTTTATAGGTCCAAAACCTGGTCGTGAATGGCAGACACAAGGGACAGTAACAATGTCCTATCTAGCAAGAGAATGCCCTAGAGACTGACCATATATACATAAGATCAGTGCTCAAGCCCCCTCCCCACCCAAGCTAGGACCAGGGAGGGCCAGGCAATGGCTGCTGCTGGTGACTCAGCAAGTCGACCTATAAGTTCCCCTAAACCCAACATCCTTATCTCATAAGGATGGTGAGGTTGCGGACAATACAATAAACTGATGTTTACGAATAAAACATTGACAACGAAAGACGAAGCCCTTGGGAGTTTAATTAAACTAGGGGCAATAAAGCAACATTGAGCGGTCTTTAGGTGCGTCTTCTCGACACCCTAGGCCTAAGTTGCACCCTTACTTTTCTATCATTTAGATTTTTTTTTTATTTCATAGTGCCAAAGCGAAGTAGTGTCCACCACCAGTAGTACGACCTGCGCCAGGTCATAATTATGTACCCGATTCTATATGACAGCTCAAGTTATGCTGTTACTGAAGGATGGCGGCCATTATCACGTTTGGCATTATTATGGATTTTCCTCGTAATATGATTTCTGAAATCATCGGGAAAGATTAAGAATTTTTTCTCATTCCGAGATTTGAACTTGTGTTGAGAAGAGAACAATGTTTGTATTTTTGTATTAGGAGGATTTAGGATGAAAGAAATTTTTCAATTAATTTCTAATTCAAATTTTGAAGAATTCCAGCGGAAATCAGAAGAGTATGAGTTAATTTCATAACATATTTGAATAGAGGATATTCTAACAACATGTAAGAAAGAGAAATGGACATGGGCAGATAATAGTGGGCATTAATAACATCAGAATGAATCCCTAAAGATTCAAAACGAAGCAAGGGAAGGAAGAGAAGACGATGTATTGATGAGTTCGGAACATTTACAGGTAAAGAATGGCACAGAAAGATAAAAAAACAGACGCGTT
>NC_090727.1:136471332-136503832 GCF_036898095.1 Palaemon carinicauda | reverse complement strand
TAATACTGCATTGTACGGTAGTCCATTGCTGGTAGCGATAAAGACGAAGTATCTTAAACGATATGCAAAATAAAACGTCATCTTTAAGTACATGGGAACTTGCAAGAACCACCCTTCAGATTGCTGTCAATTAAATTTTCAGGTCTTGTCTGTCACGTATTCCTTGTCTGCTATCATGTCTAGCTGTTTGGCTAGAGTTGTAAATAATTTTCTGGCACATGTTCAGGACATTAAAATGATACGGAACTTTGATTGTATGACTTTTTTTTGAGGGGGAGGGGGGTGGATTTTTAAGGTTTATTAACCACTACATTAATTGGGTAAGTAAAACAAATAAAACTATACATTATACTGCCGTAGAACACGTAAGACCGCTATGAATTTTTTATTGACTAAGTATGCAGAATAAATTACTCTGTAATTAATGATATTTTATAGAAAAATGCGATGAGAAAAGCTAAGATGAATTGTAGGGAATACGTGTGTTTACATATAAAAACTTGATTCAAGTGGTATTATAAATGTATCAATGAAAAGAACACGAAAGGCTCACGAGATCGAAAGACCGAGAGTTAACCGTTTGCTAAACATTGCAAAAGACTTGCAGGATAGACTGAATGAAGGCTGAGCAAATTACCAAAATATGATCGAGATGTAATTAATAGTGGAAGATTGCAAGGTCTATTTCACTGTAATTAAGTACGGAAAGTGCATCAAAGAGATAGTTTTGTGATGATGATACCATGGTGGATTTATACCAGGAACACGTTGAGACTTTATTTACTATTCTGAGTAAGGTAGATATTTAGAATTAGAGCAATGGGTCCCAAACTTTTTCAGGCTAGACTCCTCCTATGCATTCATTAATAATTTTAATGTCAATTTTATTATCTATAAACTGCATATGAGTTTCTTTGCCTTAGTGCTTGTGACATAATGTTTTGTCATTGAAATTTGGTAAAAAAAAGAAAAAAAAAGTTATTGCATAATATGCTCTTAATGCAACCCTTTCGCCGCCACCCACATCTTTTGCCTCAATTTCCCTTCTCTTTTGGAAACACCGCGAGAGTATTGCTCAAAATAATCGTTTCGTAAACCTACAAGTGTTATGGACATGAATTGTATTAATAGTTATCACTGCCAAGATAACCTTATGTGAATTCAAAATCCGTCCTTTGCAAATATCGGTGACAATCCCTGGAGGTTGATCGACCCCTCAAATTGTAATGCAATAAAGTATCTCTTGAGTAGAGGTATTTTAAGGTTGTGTTGTGACTGACGAATATGACGAGGAAGATATTGCGACCTTGAAGTTTCTCCTGGTATGCTTTAATGTTTACGGAAATGGTTTATATGAAATAGTTGTGGACGTCTCTCTTTTGATAATAGTATGAATATATGTATATTGTTATTATTATTATTGATTGCTAAGCTACAACCCTAGTTGGAAAAGCAGAATGCTATAAACCCAGGGGCTCCAACAGGGAAAATAGCCCAGTGAGGAAAGGAAACAAGGAAAAAATAAATATTTTAAGAATAATATTAAAATAAATATCTCCTATGTAAACTATAAAAACTTCAACAAAACATGAGTAAGAGAAATTAGATAGAATAGTGTGCCCGAGTGTACCCTCAAGCAAGAAAACTTTAACCCAAGATAGTGGAAGACCATGGTACAGAGGCTATGGCACTAACCAAGACTAGAGAACAACGGTTTGATTTTGGAGCGTCCTTCTCCTAGAATAGCTGCTTACCTTAGCTAAAGAGTCTCTTCTACCCTTACCAAGAGGAAAGTAGCCACTGAACAATTACAGTGCAATACTTAAACCCTTGGGTGAAGAAGACTTGTTTGATAATCTCAGTGTTGTCAGGTGTATGAGGACAGGGAAATCTGTAAAGAATATGCCAGACTATTCGGTGTATGTGTAGGCAGAGGGAAAGTGAACCGTAACCAGAGAGAAGGATCCAATGTAGTAATGTATGGCCAGTCAAAGGACCCCATAACTCTCTAGCGGTAGTAATAAAATATATATATATATATATATATATATATATATATATATATATATATATATATATATATATATATCCATCCATCCATATACCAAGGCACTTCCCAAGTTTGGGGGGTAGCCGACATCAACAAATGAAACAAAAACAAAAAGGGGACCTCTACATATATATATGTGGGTGTGTGTGTGCTTGTATACATATGTATATATATGTGTGTGTGTATGTATATATGTCGTTAATTGGTTTCAAGAGACCCAACCAAAGGCAGTTTTCGACGTAGGTCAGTTTTTAAAGTTATCATTTTAGAAATACCACATATCTACATAGATAGGTACTGGAGAATACTTTGCATACAGTACTGTGCGTGTATCATTGAAATGAAAAGTGCAGGTTTTGAGAGAGAGAGAGAGAGAGAGAGAGAGAGAGAGAGAGAGAGAGAGAGAGAGAGAGAGAGAGAGAGAGAGATAATACAATAAGCAATGCTACACCATAATACTCTGATAATGTCACATTAAAGAAAGGTCAATTTAACATGAAGTAGACATCTTTCTTACATACAGGCTAAGGAAGAAAGAAAACGCGAGCATGAGGAATATGTTGTTGGAGGAGTAGGATGTCATGGTGGCAAAGAGGAATCTCTAAAACATTATAACGTTTTTTTTTTTTCTCTCTCTCTCTCTCTCTCTCTCTCTCTCTCTCTCTCTCTCTCTCTCTCTCTCTCTCTCAAATTTGACGTCGATGGCAACGGCTCTTCGCCATCAAAATCAGACAATGACTCTGTATCTTTTTTTTTTTTCAACTCTTACTAGGAACTGATCCAAAGTTTGTTGAATGGTGTTCCTTCTTTCATGGTCAAAACTTTTCCTATAAGGCAAGAATAAATCTTCAACACCACTCGGCTGAAGGATCTTGGGACTCAAAGATTGACAAACACTTTGATAAATTGATATTTCTTGTTTTTGGGTCCGGAAATGTTTTGTGGCTCCTCTAACTCCAACAATTCTTAGTTTGTTATTGCTAATTCTATCTCAATTTTGTTACTAGTGGTACCATATTCCACAAAATGTACTTGACTAGCTCTTTGAATCATTTAAGATAATTCATGAATTGGGGGCACAGATTTTTCCAATTGCTGTTCATCTCTGATTGAGTCCCTTCGGCATGAAAAGTACTTACGGTTAACACTGCTTAGTAGATATTGTATGTCTTCTAAAACTTATGAATATTTATCCCGTCCTTTACCGAAGTGGCATCAACTACCTAGGGTAAAGTATTTTGTAAATAGCACTGCATGAATATTGATATGACGTCTTGATCCATGGGTTGTGTAAGAGAAGTCGGGTTGGATAGCAAGAAAATAACTTTCATATTAGTATCCATGTCGTTCAGACAAATATTTGGAGGGATTATGGTCATTGTAAAGTATCAACATAACTTTGAAAGGAAATTTCTTTAACCTGCAGTTATCCTTTATTGCTGGGATAAAATGAATAAACCCTTCTTCAAAAATGGCAATGGTAACCCACGGGAAGCGTGGACTTGGAGTTGTTCTTCAGCTTGAAATGACCATTAACGTTTCCCCATAACATTAGAGTAAGTGTGTCTTTGGTTACCTTGTACCGTGTCATGGTTTTCTTTTCCCTTGAAATAAATAGAAATAAATGAACGATCGAATAATCCCGTATCGTGGATATTGAAAGGAGTTTCGAGGGAATTTGATTTACATATGATTTTCTTTACCAGTTTCTGATAATTCCTCGGCAGCAAAGGTATCAGAAGCATCAGGTTCTCCTTGAATTTTAGTATGTAAACTAAAGGACTTATTTAATGGTATAAACAATCGGTGACTCATGAAAAATGGAGTGTTCTTTTCACTCTGATATTTTTAAGCAAGTCTAAACAAATACGTCTTTCTCTTTAATAAGTATTTGGATTGTAGGAATTCGTTCATGCGTCTGTTGTTCTATCCAAATGGATAATAAGTGTTGTATTGCATCGTTCATTATCCCTCTTGTTTTCGATGATAGAGCCTTTTCAGTCATTTATTGAACTAATTTTTCAGTTGCTACTTTTCACTTGGCAAGGGTAGAAGAGACTCTTTAGTCAAGGTAAGTAGCTCTTCTAGGAGAAGGACACTCTAAAATCTAAAGTTTGTTCACTATTCTTGGGTAGCAGCATAGCCTCTATATTATGGTCTTCCACTGTCTTTGGTTATTGTTTTCTTACTTGAGGGTACACTTAGGCACGGTAGTCTATCCGTTTCCTTCTTTCCTTTCCTTATTGGGCTATTTTCGTGCTTTTCAAACTAGGGTTGTGGCTGGGCATACAACAACAACAACAACTTCAACAACAATAATAATAATAATAATAATAATAATAATAATAATAATAATAATAATGGGATCTTTGTCGGGAATAATGGTGAACGCCATTGTCCGACGCAGGCGTAGAACCCAAGCAACGTCACCCCTTCTATATCTTTTTATCATGTCCAATTTGTCTTACATAGTAATGACATGCCTCGTAGAATCACTCAAGTGAAATTTCTTGGCAGAAAAGGCTAATATTTGCAAAGATATCTGAGATATGAAAAAAAAAAAAAAAAAAAAAAACACCCAGCTAACTAACTTGTAATGAACTAATGCATGTTGGCGATGATAAGGTGTTAGCGTCTCATAGCTGTGCATTGTTTATTTTTTTATAACCATCTAGGATCTGATGACTTACTTTGGAATCATCCATTTATGTAACTCTAAGTACACCGAGGATGAACTTGGTGCACCATCGAATACTTATTTCGCGGAAATATTCAGTAAAAATCGCGGTGTCATTCAAGGAATGGAGATTTATATCTGAGTGCGTGCAAATGCAGAGCCTACTCGGGAATATAGCAGAAAAAAAGATAGCAGCACCACAGGATGGGTCAGACAAACAATATGTTTGAATCAGTCACCAGAGATCTTTCACGTAGTTTAAAATGTTACGAGCGGTCTGACAACTTTATCCTTTGTGACTGACTTCGTAATATAAAAGGGATTAGGCATTATGCTGATTATTATTTTATTGGTTCATTGTGATTTCCAATTATCGTGAGTTTTGTTTGCACGTTTTTACTTGTTTTTTTTTTGTAGAAAAAGCTTTCTCTGTAAAAAAAATGTCTGAATAAAGAAAGGCAGTGAGGAAATACACGGAAAAGCTAATGTCAAGTAAGTTCCAGGCTCTTCTGTTCGTCGATGATGAGCCTTCCTCGGCAAGTAAACTTTTGCTTCAGAGACAACAATTACCGTATTTGTTGTTAGAGAGCAGTGGTAACTAGAGAAGAGATTCTATTTGAATTTGAGAAGGACAAAGGTTTTGGTGAGGAGATGGAAGAAGAACGAGATGGTGGTCATGTTGGCAGTGTAGGCCTGGCTGCAAAAAAACCACCTTAACCAACTTTACTCCTCTCACGCCATTGCCCTTCACCGTTACTCTGGGGTTGATGGACAATCGGTGCTGGATTTTACTCAATTGTTTTTTTTTTTTTTTTCAGAAGATATTTGCTTTCTTTCAAAGCAAACAAACACCTTTGCAAAACATTGTTTTTTTTTTAGGTATATTACTTTTGTCCATAAATTCCTGGTTGCGAGTGACTGCAGAAAATGTTGCTCGGTATCTGGCCCTCGCTGTCCTTATGGGGAGCTTTTGAAAACCATCGTTGCGGGACTATTGGTTAATGAGTGAGCTATTGCATACGCCTATATTCTTAAGGACAATGCCATTTGGAGGCTTTTACAGATTACAACGTAGTTTCACGTGAGCAATAACACCAAGATCGTGCAAAGCAACATTGATTGTCTCGTGAAACTGCATACAATCCTCGAATAATTCCGATCGTGGTTTAGGGATGTGTACACTCCTTTGCCGTAGCTGTCAATCGATGAAGGGATGCTGCCGTGGAAGGGGTAAATCATTGCAGAGGTTGGCAGTGTTTTTTTTCTCTCCATATTTTGAGGTGTACAATGTGACTTACACTTCCACTTACGGCACTATCTTTTTAATCGGAAATCTCCAATGGAAGGGCTACGGTATGTTCATGGACAGTTACTATAATTCAGTAGTCCTTTTCCTAGTGTTGTGTGACAGTGACATTTATATATATGGCACTCGCTAGGTCCCCGTAGGTGGTCTAAAGGCACTGCAACTCTTGAACCAACTTTTCCCAGAACTTGATGTACAGTACTTCCGGAGGAAAGGCAAAAAAATTTTTATCATCTAAAAAATCGTGATACTGCAAGATCATGAATGCCGGCAGAGAAGCACCCACGAAAGGTTGCAGTTGCACTGTCCCAAGGCTATCTCCGACTACAATAAATTTATGGGCGATGGTGATCATTTTCTATCAAATCATTAAGTACTACCAGTTTACGAGTTGCATTAGAAAATGGACCAAGACGTTTGTAATCTTCCTATTCCAGAAGGCACTATTCAGTCCGTTTGCTTTGTACTAGAAGTTCTCATCCACTTTGCTGCTGACAGATGGTCTTACAGAGACGTCGACACTTTGTATATTGGGTAATGGAAATGCTTCTTACTTCTCTGATGACCATCACCTCAAATAGATGCATGTAGGATCCTCAGGATATAGCACCATTGACGGAGGCGTCACTATGAAGGATGAAATGATGATTAGAACATACAACAGCAAGAATCTCTCCTACAAGACGTCCGCGTATCAAGGATTTTGTGGTCGGGTTCCAAACCAATGCAACTCGCAAGGCACAAACTGTTCCAAGACCAACGGAAGAGCTTGTCGTTGATGCTTGTCAAAATGAATTTGAAAGACATCACTTGGTCTTGCACTGCTTGTAAGGAACATCTACGCAAAGAGATTTGCTTCTGAGCATATCACTGGAAAATGGTCGAAGTGGAGACCTACCTCCTCCCCTGTCACCTGCCCAGTAAGCTGTTCTTACCTTGCCATGGTTGGTAATGGACATTTCCTTTCTTAGCCATCTTGAACATTGTTACATGTCCAACGATAATTATTTCTACGGGTGTTTGTGTAGTTGCACATTATTGCAATTATCATGCTAAATATTCCATATGAAAAGGAGTTTTTTGTATCTTTACATGGACTATAAAAATGTAAAAATATAAACTTTATTGTAAAATGTAGTTGCTCAAGATAATAATGTATTGCCCATCTTTGCCCTAAGATTGCTATTTTTTTTCCCGATAGAACCTATATATTTTATTGATGAGCCATATAGGAAATTTATTCAGCTTTCCATCGAATATTTTATTTTCCTTTATCATTATTCATTATTTATGTATTACACAAAATGGCAGCATAGATATTTTCACCGCAAAACTATTTGATACCCGTTTTAACTCTTAATTTTAAACATGCAGATACTTGTATTTTTATATGCATATGTGCAATTGCAAGTAATTGCACTTGTCACGATACATATATAATGTGAAAGGGCAATCTTTGTATTTTCACGCTAAACGAAAAAGTGTACATATATATATATATATATATATATATATATATATATATATATATATATGTGTGTGTGTGTGTGTGTGTGTATGTATATATGTATATATATATATTATACATATTATATATATATGTATATATATGTATAAATATATATATATATGTATATACACACACACACACACACACATATATATATATATATATATATATATATATATATATATATATATATATATATATATATATATAAACTTCACGCTTGTGTATCTTGAATATGTATCCATACATGCATACATACATACGTACGTACATACATACAGGCAAAAATAAAGTTTTATATATATGTATATACACATACATACATACAGGCAAACGTAAAGATATATATATATATATATATATATATATATATATATATAT
Organism: Palaemon carinicauda; assembly: GCF_036898095.1. NCBI lineage: Eukaryota > Metazoa > Arthropoda > Malacostraca > Decapoda > Palaemonidae > Palaemon > Palaemon carinicauda. Next base: position 136,495,908 of record NC_090727.1, on the reverse strand, counting down.
ATATATATATATGTATATATATGTGTGTGTGTGTGTGTGTGTGATTTCGCCTGGGGCTCTGATCTCGAGATCGTTAAGAGAATCCAGAATATATATATATATATATATATATATATATATATATATATATATATATATATATATATAAATATATATACACACGTATGTATATGCTCTTTATATATACTGTATATATATATATATATATATATATATATATATATATATATTATATATTTTTCAAATAAGCCATATATTTTTGATACCTTGATATCTGGATTCTCTTTACGACCTTGAGATCAGAGCTCCAGGCGAAATCACACAGATGGATGAGCTTCTGACCGGCCTCGAGTCGAACCCTGGTCCAAGAAACTTTTATGTAGTGACATACCACTTGGCCACGAATGCTTTAGAACGTAACCTAGTTGCAACTCAGAGATGTATGGAAAGAATAGTGATGGGAATAACACAGAAAAGACAGAAAAGAGCAACGTGGATATGAGATCAAACTAAAATAGAGGATATTCTAAGAACATATAAGAAAACGAAATGGACATGGCAGGACATATAATGAAAAGGACATAAGTGAACATTAATACTAACAGAATTGGCCCATAGAGATTGCAAAAGAAGCAGGGGAAGGAAGAGAAGACGATGGATTGGGGAACTAAGAAAGTTTGGGTTTGTGGAATGGTATAGAAAGACGATAAACAGACGCAGGTGTGAGGGCATGTATAAGACCTTTGTTCTGCAGTGAACTATTAACGGCTTATGATAATGATGATATGTTGTGTTAATATATTAAATAATAAGTACTTCTTAGCATCCAGTACACTCTGTTTATAGAATAGCCTATATCCAAAGGCAAATTATATACTCGTGCAAGATCATCTACCCTTGCTAGAAGTCAGACTTATGACTTTGGATCATGAAGTGACAGTTGACTTACCCTTGCCGTTATCAATACAGATAGATAAGTCAACTATCACTTCTTCTTAAACTAAGGGGTATTTTGTAAGTTCAGATTTACAATATATATATATATATATATATATATATATATATATATATATATATATATATATATTAGCTAAGCTACAACCCTAGTTTGAAAAATAGTATTCTATAAACCATAAGCAAAGGAGTCCAACAGGTAAAAATAGGTCAGTGAGCAAAGGAAGGTAGGAAATAAACTACAGTATATGAGCAGTAACGAATAACTAATATGAAATATATTAAATTGAGTAACAGCGTTAAAATAGATCTGTCATATATAATGTATGAAAAGAGACTCGTGTCAACCTGTTAAACATAAAATCATTCGCTGCATTTTTAAACTTCTGAAGTTCCACAATCTGGTCACAGCAGGAATAAAACTCCTACAATACAATACTGTGTAGTATTGACTTTTTTGATGGATGAGGCAAGACTTAGAAATAACTGCATACGTAGTATTTCTTACAGCATGGTGCATTCTGAGAACTGAATGCATAGGATGGTCAGAATTATGAAAAATCTTATGCACCATGCGTAACGAACTAGGTGAGAGGCGGTGCCAGAAATTAATATTTAAATCAGGAATAAGAAATTAAATGGTCAGTAAGAATTTTCAAAGGTTTGGATTTGTGTATTTTTAAATTTGATATTTATGAGGCAAGGTCTATAGACCTTGGTATGAGGTGTAGCCTAGTGGTGCAAGAACCGATAAGGCTATAACGCTATTTGTTGTGTATATTTCAAAAAAACATTTTAGAATTTGTTCATCATCATAATCTCCTTCTACGCCTATTGACACGAAGGGCGTCGATTAGATTTTGTCAGTCGTCTCTATCTTGAGCTTTTAAATCAATACTTCCCCATTCATCATTTCCTACTTCACTCTTCATATTCCTCAGCCATGTAGGTCTGGCTCTTCCAACTCTTCTAGTGACTTGTGGAGCCCAGATTAAAGTTTGGTGAACTAATCTCTCTTGGGGAGTGCGAAGAGCATGCAGAAACCATCTCCAGCTACCCCTCACCATGATCTCATCCACATATGGCACTTGCGTAATCTCTCTTATAGTTTCATTTCTAATGCTGTCTTGCCATTTAACTCCCAATATTCTTCTGAGGGCTTTGTTCTCAAATCTACAAAATCTGTTGGATTTTATTTAACTTTCATACCACGACTCATGTCCGTACAGTAACACCGATCTCACTAAACTGATATAAAGCCTGATTTTTTATACGGAATTTCAGGCGATTTGATTTCCAAATCCTACTTAACCTTGCAATTGTCTGATTTGCCCTTTTCAATCCTTCATTAAACTCAAATTCTAAAGATCCTGTATTAAAGGTCATAGTTCGTAAAGGATTTGTTGATGCTATAAAATTGGTGTATCATCTTCTGAAAATTTTCTGCCTTATTTTACCTTTGAAGGTGTCACCGGATGAAAATAAATTTGATAAAAAAAAAATTGAACGTATTAAAAAACACGTGTGAAGAATTAAATATTTTCATTTTAATGATATAAAAATCTAGAAATTGGTCAAGATAGTTGACAAGATTTCGAGAGACAAAATAAAAAAAATAAATATGATTGTCCTACATTGTGCTACATGTTTCAGTCTCCATTCTTGGGAAATTATAATAAGCGTGAAAACTTGTAGATTTGTCGTTGGATATCATATCTATTTGTATTTCCCTTTTGACTAATACATGTTGAAGCAATATGAACCAGAAAATTAGATGCAATTAAAATAAGATTATTTAGGTTGACTGTTGACTGCTAGTTTTTATTTATATTGAGTGATCGGCTTATTTGTGTACCAAGGCGTCTGCCGTATCTATGGATATCTACGAAGAAAAAAAAATATCTCTCGTATTTAATGGTTTTACTTTTTAGAGTATCATTGAAATTCATTTGTTACTTTCATGAAATTCTGAACCATATCCCGACATTTCTAAACCTGACCTGGTGATAGTTAGGGATCATGTTCAGTGCTTTGATTTTCTTTAAAAAAAAAATAAAGAATAAAAACTTCCTTATATTTATTTATTGAGGGTGTTATTTGTGACTGAGTCTGAATTTAATATCTCATATTCGATTATTTTCAAAAGCATCTTAGAATATATTTGATATTTATATGGGTTACCTTAAGGAACATTTTTTCATAAATTTTCCCTTTTATGAAATTGGCCACAGAATGTGTAAAGGCAACATAATTTGTCCTGTTTGTTTCCTGGTCCTATTATGATCAAGTCCACTATACCTCCAAGGTTTGTTGCAAGTTTCATCAACATTTATCTCTTTAGCTATGACAGCTTGGCAAACCGAATCCTTGCAGCTAATGTTTTTATGTTGGACTGGCTGACATAAGTCTCTTTATAGTAAATGTATGAAAGATTTTTTTTTAATGTTACTGTTCTTAAAATATGGTTTTGTTCATTACTTCTCTTGTAGTTTATTTATTTCCTTATTTCCTTTCCTCACTGGGCTACTTCCCCTTTTTGAGCCCTTGGGCTTTTAGCATCCTGATTTTCCAACCAGGGTTGTAGTTTAACTAGTAATAATAATAATAATAATAATAATAATAATAATAATAATAATAATATCTCACTGGACTTTTAATTGGCAGGAGTATACAAGGATTGAGCTTTGAATTGACAGGAGTATATAAGGCCTCCTATAGTTCATAGCCTAAATGGCAATGAATTGTCCGAGGACGTGTCGTTGTCTAGAAAGCTGAGTTAGGAGCAGCGAGCATTGCAGAGCATTTATTGACGTGTGGTGTGAGGAGGGTTAGCGTGTGGCCAGAACACTGGACTCCACCAGTCTCCGCCGTTAGGTGAGTAGTAGTAGGTGCTTCGGGGTGGGGAAAGGATGGGAGGTAAGTCGTGGGTGGAGGATGGAGGTGAGGCTAGGGCCGGAGTTTACGTGGGAGGCCATGGTAGTTGGGGAATGGGTGTCGGCCATCTTCCCCGGCAGTGGCTCCACCCACAACTTTAAGACGAAAACCCTCTCACCTGCCAGATGTCTTGAACCCTTTTTTTTCGTCTCAGTTCGTCCTCTTTCCGGAAATCCTACCCCGACGCCCAGGTCCACTTCCGGCAACAAATTATTTTAGGGGATTGCATTATTACCGTGAGTCCTTTTTGCGCGTGAAGCTGCAATTGGCGAGACTCGCAATTGCATCTTTAATATCTCCCTTTCATTTCATCTCACCGGTCAAGGGGTCCTCAGGTGCGAAAACAATGGCGGATTTGTCATGGGGTAGGAGGGAAGAATATGGATGCAACTGCTTGCTAGCTGTGTCAATTGCACGCGAAGCATTTCCCACCATCGGTATTTCGGGGAAGGCATTTCCTGGACAGGGAATCGGGGATTTTAGGATTCCTGTGAATGTCAGATTATCAATTCGCTGCTGTCAAACCTGATTTTTTATCTTAATATTTATATGCACTGTGTGATATTTGAGTTATTGCGAGATAATTTCTTAATAATTCAGATTTGTTTAATGGTTTAAAGAAATTCTAGTGGAAAATTTTTGCGAGTGGTTGAACCCAATAGTGTTCTTATTTCTCTATAGCACACACACACACACACACAAACACACACACACACAAACACACACATGAATACTATTATTACTTACTAAGCTACAACCCTGGGGCCCCAACAGGGAAAATAACCCAGTGAGGAAAGGAAACAATGAAGAATAAAATATATTAAGCACGTTGACAATATTAAAATAAATATTTCCTATATAAACTATAAAAACTTCAACAAAACAACAGGAAGAGAAATTAGATAGAATATATGTATATATATATATATATATATATATATATATATATATATATTATATATATACAGTATGTATATATAATATATATATGTGTGTGTGTGTGGATATACATATATGTATGTGTGTGTATATATATATATATATATATATATATATATATATATATATATATATGTGTGTGTGTGTGTGTGTGTGGATATACATATATGTATGTATGTATATATATATAAATGTAATGTGTGTATATATATATATATATATATATATATATATATATATATATATATGCATATGTATACACGCCTGTGTGTGTTTGTGGGGCTGTGGTTATGTGTATATCTTTTATTCGTTTATTAGCTGTGTGCAATAAAAACCACGGGATAAGAGGCAAACTTCAAAAGAAAACATTTATGTAATGAATAAAACCATTGGGTACCTTGTACTTTGTTCTACAGGTTTCCTATCCTTTTTTGCATATATATATATATATATATATATATATATATATATATATATATATATATATTTATATATATATATATCTTTATGAGTGGAGGCACAGTAACGTGGTGAAAGGGTTCGTGTATCGCCATGATCAGCAAAGCTCTACTAGTTAGGGCCACTCATAGTAGGTTGGTTTGCTGTGAGCAATCGGACTAAAATCTCCCACCATCAATGGACAAACCCCAGGGCATGTCTGAGGCCTTTATCCTGCAGTAGACTAGAAATAGCTGCTGTGTGTATATATATATATATATATATATATATATATATATATATAAATATTTATATAAATATAAATATATATATATATATATTTATATATATATAAATATATATATATGTGTGTATATAAGAATATAAATATATATCTATATGCAGTAATATATATATATATATATATATATATATATATATATATATATATATGTGTGTGTGTGTGTGTGTGTATATATAAAGTGTTCTCTCTCTCTCTCTCTCTCTCTCTCTCTCTCTCTCTCTCTCTCTCTCTCTCTCTCTCTCTCTCTATATATATATATATATATATATATACAGTATATATGTATATATATATATATATATATGTGTGTGTGTGTGTGTGTGTGTGTATACTGTATATATCCCAATGGCCCTGAACGGTCACTGGGATTAATAACTTATTAGATTAACGATGTCTCGTTATGAGTGTATGAGGCAGACATTGATGACATGAGAATATATTTTAAACGTGGATCTTTCCCGGATGGAGATTTCCACCAATTTAATAGCATTAGCGTTATAGGAAGGGTGGAACACTTCTCTTCGTCTGATTATAGAGGGTCATATTCAGCATTCTTCAAATTGCCTCTTTATTGCTTCTCTTGGTGTTTTGTAGCTTCCCACTTTTACTCTCAAACTTCTCACATGTTTTTGTGATGGTTCGGGTGTCTGAAAAGAATGCTCAACACAAGGTTAGAGAAAAGGTTGTATAATTTACAAGTGCTACGAAGTAGAATGGGTGGAAAGCTTAGAAAGGGTTGTTTAGATGATAGGGGAGAAAGGGCCTTGGTAACCAGTAACGCAAAAGTACTTTCAAGATAGGGGTCAGTGTTGCATTGTATGTAGGGAGTTTTACGTGCTGCTGATGGAATTTCTGTAGGCTAGGTTTATGAACTACTGATGTTGTGAAAGTTCTAATCCATGACTCAATAGTTACAAGTGGTATAGGGCAATCATTGGCATTTTGTCTGTGGCTCAGTTAGCCATGCGGCTTAATGAATATATATATATATATATATATATATATATATATATATATATATATATATTATATATATATATCGTGAAATGGTTTTGTTTATCGCCATGATCAGGAAAATTGTATAAGTCAGGGCCACCCATAATAGGTTGGTTTGCTGTGAGCTATCAGACTAAAGTCTCCTACCATCACCAATTTATAGTGGCCAGCATGACTAGGGAATGACCAAACCCCATTTGTTGTTGTATATACTGTATACAGTATACTTATATTATGTATGTATACATATATATATATATGTGTGTGTGTATGTAGCTATATATATATATATATATATATATATATATGTGTGTGTGTGTGTGTGTATGTAGCTATATATAATACATTTATATATATATATATATGTATATATATATATATATATATATATATATACAGTATATATATATATATATATATATATATATATATATATATATTTATATATATATATATATATATATATCCAAATAAGCCATATATTATTCTCCTCCTAATATTTAGATTCTCTTTATACCTCGGGATCAGAGACCCAAGGGGGAATCAACTCAAAGATAATAGCTTTTCAAGGCCAAGTTCGATTCCCCTGCTGACCAGAAGCTATTATCTTTGAGTTGATTCCCCTTTGAGTCTCTGATCCCGAGGTAGAGAGAATCCAGATACTAGGAGGAGTATGATATATAGCTTATTTGAATATGAAAAACACGTCTAAATTTGCAAAATTTATCATATATATATATATAAATATATATATATATATATATATATATATATATATATATATATATATATATATATATGTATGTAAATTATATATATATATATATATATATATATATATATATATATATATATATATATATATGTATGTAAATTATATATATATATATATATATATATATAGAGAGAGAGAGAGAGAGAGAGAGAGAGAGATATATTAAAGTATATGTATTTATATATATATATACTAAGATATGTATTATCAGGTTATGTATTGAAGTAATTCTTTCATTGTTTAGCTGTGTAAAAGAAAGTAATCATAATAATTTACTCAAACATACTTAGGTGGATATTCACAATTACATGCTCTTACTTTGTTATAATTAATGTAATGTAATTATGATACAGGAGTGCTTTACCATGTATTAAATGTAAGAAATAATATATATATATGTGTATATATATCTATATCTATATATATATATATGTATATATATATATTATAGGAAATGTATAGAATATATAGATCATCAGCCTGTTTACCTATTTTTATGGTGTTCATTTGTGGTTTCTTTATGGCATATTTATGGAAAGTATTACTTTTATAGTGCAATTTTTTTTTTTTTTTTTGCAAAGACCGACAAAAATCAAGAGAGTTCAACCAGCAGATACACACATATATACACGCATTAGCAATTTAGGTTTGAATGTATATCTCGCGTGTTTTTTATCTACTGCTGTACTATCCATCCCTTGAACTGTTCCCTTTTTGAGGTGGTGTGTGTGTGTGTGTGTGTGTGTATGTGTGTGTGTGTGTGTGTGTGGTCAAGTCCCTCGCCATATCTTTTTTTTTTATTTATGTCCTTGAATTTCACTAGGCAGTTTAATGTTCAATTTCACTTTGGGGCCTAAAAGAATTTAAAGTGCCTATTCTGTCACGGATTAAATGGCACTTTCATAAAGCAAAAAAGGGGCTTTTGGATAGGGTAAGAGTAAGAGGGGGATCTAGCAAACCTTCAACCCCCTGCCTGACCTCCCCTCCCCCTCGTGTCACGGACGCAGGATGGGTCATTTCCTCTCCCCTTGAAACATAAAGGAGACATATTGGTGTCCCCTTAAAGACCCTCCCTCTCAGCACCGGAAGTATACCCTTTTCTCTCCCATTCTGAATTTTAACTTTGGCGTATCCCAAAATATTTCTTTAATATCAATTATTAAGATTTCTTTTTTATATAATTCTGATTATTTATCAAGGTTGCGGATGAGCTAAAAAATGGAAACGTCAATTTAAATGTATTAATCAGTCAATCACCTGAAAGAGTTCTCTCGTTTTATAATGAAGTTTGACTTAACATTGTTTTTATGTATCGGAACTTCGGGTAATTTTAAAATATTTGACAGTAACGCATTTTTCTTGTGTATTCAGTAGATTATGGACAAGGTATTTACATCGTATGTTGTCCCACTTCCTAAACGCAATGCAAATACTACTAGGTACGATAATCCTTGAACATACAACGAAAATGTCAACCCTAATCACGTCAGAAGTTTAACAAAATTGAAAGTCAGATGCATTGCCCTTTCTTCATCCAGTGTCATCCAAAGCAATCATTCATAGAAAGATTTGTTTTTTTTTCTATCCTTCCTAAGTTTGTCACTGTTTACCGTCCTCCTTCTCCTAAAGAAAAAGTCTATGTGGGATGGTCTCTGATAAGAATATCTTTGACCAAAGGAAAATGCTCAATTGATTGTGATAAGACAGGATAAGATCGTCTGCAGTAACTATAGATGTTAGTCAAATGGGACAGAGGAAAAAATGGCTTTAAGAGACAGTAAAGTACATCTGAAGAGAAAGGGACATTGAGAGATAGGGGGGTTTGCCTTTAAAGAAGAAAGAGACCATGAACATGTAGTAAAGAAGAAGAGAATTAAAAGAGATTGTAAAATGTGACAAAAGTGAAGGTAGGAATGCACAACGGGAGAAAAAAGGAGACAGATAGTAAAACACAGCAGATAAGAAAAGAAACTGAAGTTAAAAGTAAAATATGACAGAAGAGTAAAAAGAAATAGAAAAAAGAATACCTATATAGGTGGTTACGTAGACCAGAAAAGAAATGTAACACATAAAATGCAGTGTCATGGAAGAGAAGGCAGACTTGCAGAGACACTAGGAGCAAAAATTCGAGCTTATTTGCTGAGTATGAACGTATAGATTAGATTCTTAGGGAGTTGGTCTTTGAATTTGGGAGACTGATCTGCTACGAGGAAATTCTCTGTTTAAGTTCCTATTTTACATCTGAAGTTTCTGAAACCACTATGTTGACTTTAATTCAAGTCTTTGTTCATCACTTTAGAGTCTGTGAGAGAAATTCGTATGGTGATATTGTATCATTATTTTCAGGAAAGTTTAAGAGTCTATCATTAGTGCCTTAAGCTTCTCAAAGAGGGAGATTCATTTACATTCTTTGTTATTAAAGTCAAGGTTAATTTGCTTTTTATTCCATCAGTGTTCTTACGAATAAAACCCCTTTATGTAATATGCAATATCTGGTATGTGCTACTTCTATAATTGCCTTCGACAAAATCGAAGATTTTTCGAAGGGTATACATTCACCCGTGTCTATTTCTTTGTTTATTTATTTATTTGTGGGCAAGTTTACGCAAAATCTACTGTATCGACAATTACAAAAATTGGTAGTCATATTGGATATGGCTCAAGAATGAAAATAATCTCAATGTTTAGTAAATGGCAAATATTTGTTAATTTAATTTTTGTTTGTGAACAACATTACATAAAACCTACCGAACCAATTTCAATGAAACTTGATGGACATGTGGGGTATGACCCAAGGACAAATGCGTTAGAATTTGAAGAAAATACATCGAAATAAAAGTACACAGTGGAGTTAAGAGCAAAATAAGACTGCTTGGCGTGGCAAAGGCATGCTCTCTACTGAGTGCCCTTCTAGTTTCCTGTTTGCTACCTCTCAAAGGCTTGTGTTCAAAGTAATGACATGAAAGTTGTTGCTTCGTATTGGGTGTAACTTGATAGGATAATCACTAAGACCTTTTAGGGATGTCTTTTCAACTTAAATCTTGTGGATATACACATATTGTCACCATTCTTGTAAGTACCCCCGCCAACGAAGTTTGGAGGAGGTTAGGTTTTCGGCCTTGTTTGTCTGTTTGTTCGTTTGCGTGTTTGTCTGTTTGTTTCTTTGTTTTGAACAACTTCCTGCCCACAATTTTACTCATAGAGTAGTGGAACTTTCAGGGATTAATTGTTATGTTGAGACGTGGAAGTGATTCAATTTGAAAGTACTTGGTCAAATGTCAAGGTTAAGGTCAAGGTCGACCGAATTAACTCTAATCTTAACCCCAAGTTCGCACATTATTGTCACACAGACTTCATATACGCCTACGGTCAAAATTGATTCTTGGAAAGGCACGCTGGTTTCGAGAAATAAGCTGCCGTGTCGGAGGTCTACATTCTGAGTGCTTTTCTAGTTTTTAATTGAAATTTCCGTATTTTGGTCTATTCATCAAAATAGTTCTTTTCTTGATTCCGTCATCTTATGATTACCATAATGATGCTTAGCATCATTATGGTACCATCACATGGTCTGAAACTCTTTTAATCCGTTCAAATGGAAACAATCATTGAACATTTGAGAAAAAATAAGATGTTCCTTTAATGAAAAGTAAATTTATATTAATTGACTTGTGGTAATAAGAGTCGTTTAATAAACAAAACTCAATTGGAGAGAGAGAGAGAGAGAGAGAGAGAGAGAGAGAGAGAGAGAGAGAGAGAGAGAGAGAGAGAGCGTTGAGTTGTGTTTTCCTTACGACGTTCCTCTAGTTGCCAATAATCCCCGGGGGTAGTTTCATAGAAGGGGACAGGGCCCCTAAGCTTCGGCCTAATCTACCATTGTCTCTTAGCTGTACATATTAACGACAATCTGGTTCGGTGATTAATATAAGGGATTAGGGAAGGAGAGTGGAATTGGGGCGAGGGAAGAAGGAGAAGAAGAAGAAGAAGAAGGACGAACACTAAAGTCAAGCGGAAGGGGAAAGGATTGAGGATTGTTCTGTTGAGGATCGGTTGAAGATGTGTCTGAGGATCTTCTTCTTCTTCTTCTTCTTCTTTTTCTTAGGAAGATAGGAAGAAAGACAGGTAATGTATTTATTTAGTATTTTATTCAAATGAAGTTAACTTTCAAGTGTGTTAAAGTATTTTAATTTTTTGGAGTAAAATTAATGAAAAACGTTGATAACGTATAACCCGGCAAAATGTGTAAACAAACATATATGGGGGTGGCCATTTTCATCACCACGCTGGCTACTGCGGATTGGTGATGGTGGGAGTCTTAAGAATGATTGCTCACAGCAAACCAACATAGTGTAAATTTAGGCGTCACGGAGTGAAGACTTGTTTTGTGCGGAGCTCTGTTCACCACTCGCCCTGAGCTGTGTTTTTAACTTGTGTTTCTCGTTTTTAAAACCATTCACAAAGATATTACTTGATCTCATGAAGAGACTAAAGTGAGAAGAAATAGTAGGCTACATCATGTCTGCTCCTGACTCCCTGTATTGTCCTATATGTCAAGCCACGGAGAGAGACGAAAAGAAGTGCATAGGATGTGATTGCAAGAGGTACTATCATGAGAAATGTGGGTCTTTAGTGACAAGCATCAGGGGTAAAGAAATATCAGTCTTGAATTGGGTATGCTCATACTGCGTTGATGAAGCCAGAACAGCTAAGTTACATATATTAAAATTGGAGGGGCAATTGAGATATGAGGGACCATGCTTTGAGTGCACAAGAGGCGAAAATTGATGAATTGGAAAAACAAGTTGCGGAGCTTAGCGCACAGGCAGCAAATTCCACCCAGATCACTGACCTCACTGGAGAAAGTTGATAATCTATCAATGAATATTTAATCAATTCAGGAAACACTTCAAGCACTGATGGCCCCAAAACCAGAGAAAATAACATACGCAGACAAAGTAGAAGAAAATAATTTACTGGTAATTAAATCTACAAATGCAGCAACAAAAAATTACTGACAGAAAAAATGAGGTCGAACAGGCACTTGAAGTCATTCCAATACTTAATACGAGGTCAACCTCAAATAGAAATGTTGTTGCAAACTTTGCAAAAGAGAAGATCAGAAAGGAAGCCGCAAACAAAATTCAGACAATGGTTGTTGACACTGAGACGAGAAAAATTAGAGAATTAAAACCAAAAATAATGATATGCAATGTTTACAGTGATGAAGTAGAATATGCCTTGATTCAAAGAAATCGTTACCTGGACCAAATTCAAAATATAGATGAGAAAATAAGTGTGGTACTGAAAAAAATGCTGCAGGTGGGACTACCCACTATGTGTTGAAATGTGATCCTGAAATTCGGAGTGCTATTCGTGATAATGGGGACAAAGTTATGTTACGATGGGGCACTTATAACATACGTGATAGGTACCACGTAATCACCTGCTACCACTGTCAAAGGTATGGACATCTTGAAAAAGAATGATGATAAAGTCTGCGGGAACTGTTCTTTAAAACTTTCCACTAAGGAGTATAATTCGCAAATGTCAAAGTGTATAAACTGCACAAAGTTGAACAAACCAAATGACCACATAGTAAATTCAAGAGATTGTAAAGCTTATGACTTGGAATTGAAATGATTAACAGAAAATACTGATCATGGATACTAAGGACGTCATAAACTCTGGCTATGTAAATATACAATCTGTGAGTAATGAAACTATTCAAATTCGAGAATTGATGAACGGGATTTATTTGGACATCCTAGCATTATCTTAAATATGGTTAAATAACTTTGACAAGGCTAAGATCACTGAAATGACACCCCTCACACACACCTTCTTTCACATTCCAAGAGAGGGTAAGACTTGTGGAGGGCGGGTGTCGGGATCTTCATTCAAAAAAGTTACTCAAATCTCAAAATGTTAAAAAGAACTAGTGTAACAAGCTATGAATATACGGAAATAAACTTTACGCAAAAAAAAAAAAAAAATCAAATCCATTGTAACTTCCGCGAACAAATGCCAGTATCTTTGAAGAATTCAGTGAACTCAAAGGAATTAGTTATTTGTGGAGACTTCAATCTTTGGAAGGATGACGTACCAAATCTTGATGCTTTAGCATTTGATGAGTTATTGGAATCATACCAGTTGGGGAATAATATCGACTGAGCAACTACTTTAACTGAACGAACAAGATAGAATGACAATGGAGGTCCTGTAGAGAATAGGGTTCCCCTGCTTTATGGGACCGGAAAAACAGCCGTCAAAGTAAAGTAAGTAAAGTAGTATGGGTGGCCCTGACTAGTACAGCTTTGCTGATCAGGGCGATACACAAACCCTTTCATCATGTTAAGGTTTTTCCCATTCAGAAAGGGATAACATGGTTATAATCATAAGTGAATAAAAGAAATAAATTATTAGATAAAAAGGAAAAATACGTAAATAAACATAGTGTGGTTTGTGTAAATGGGAAATGAAATAATAAAGAACATTATAATGTATGACAGTGATACTGTGGATAAATCAAAATTGTGTTATTAACGTACAAGGCCTTAAACAAATAAAAAAAAAAATTATAAACAAAAACTTTTAACTTTTAAACATGATCAGAGATACCTAGTATAATAATCAACTAATCGATATTAATGAGGAATTCCGAAAAAAAGAAGCATTGAATTTATTTTTCATCGAATGCTTTAGAATTCTATCCAAAGCCGCTTACGCCAGGGAAGTCAGCAGCAGTTGTCGCCTGCGGCTAGAGGTTCGATCCGCTGTTCTTGGAAGAGAGGACATTTGTCTTGAGTTCTGTCCGACCGACCGATATGTCGTCCAGATGTTTTCACGTTATTTGGGTTAAGTTTCCTGTTTCTCTCTCTCTCTCTCTCTCTCTCTCTCTCTCTCTCTCTCTCTCTCTCTCTCTCTCTCTCGTGTTTACCAACTATCTTGGTAAAGTTTTCAAATATACGCTTCGTTTAGATATGAATAAGTATATGTATACATTTTGTATGTATATAACCTATATATGCATACATACATACATATATATATGTTCATATAGGCTATATGTTCATATGTTATATTACGCCCTCTTGATTTACAAGTATTCAACGATTTTAGGAGATTTACACTCATTTATGTGTATGTTATATTGCTCTCGATGATATATGTATATAAAGGGTTACATATACATGAATATATAAGTGTACTTGTATACATTATGCACATGTGGTTATGATATAGATATTTTTATTTATATATATAAATATATATATATGTATATATATATATATATATATATATATATATATATATATATATATATATATATATATTTGCATATATATACTTATATAAGACATAGATTATACACCTCATATCTGGATTCTCTCTACCTCGGGATCAGAGACCCAAGGGTAAACTCAAAGATAATAGCTTCTGGTCAGCCAGGGAATCGAACCCGGACACAAGAAAATGAGGTTCCATTGGCTTAGCAACTGACTGATCACTGGACAAAATGCAAGAATATATTTTTTTAATCTTACAACTTTGCACCTACTGTACTTCAAAAGTACGTTCTCTGATCACTACGGAATTACAGTGATTTTCACATTGTGTAAAAGGATGAAAAGTAACTTTTAATAGACATGATTTCACCATTATAACCTCCGATTAAGTGAATGAAGAAGAACTTTTAATCTATCAAGTCTATTCATATTGGGTTAAAAAAGCGTAATTTAAATTGAGATTAAATTTAATTCTTTGTGTTTATAATGTAATTATGGCTATTCTTTTTTTATTAATTTTACGTGTAATATTTTATTCTGTTTCTTTAATTTACGAGTGGTATCAAAGCGTTAGGTGAATAGAGATTGTTTAATTGTACTTAATTTCAAATAAGTGTTTATATATATATATATATATATATATATATATATATATATATATATATATGTGTGTGTGTGTGTGTGTGTGTGTTTATATATATATATATATATATATATATATATATATGGTATGTAAATATATATAATTTGTATATAGTATAGATATATTATATATACTGTATATATAGTATATATATGCTATATATACAGTATATAAATACTGTATTTATATGTATATACGCCTCTATGTATTGCAAGTATGATACTAAATATTTTGTGTTTTCCAGAGAGGGACTAAAATGTGTTGATTAGTTAGGTGCTACGATGGCTAATAAGTACTGATATAATTGAATTAAAATATCAGTAGGTAGCTGGAACACCGTCGAAACATGAATTAATTGGTTTATCTCATTGTCTTTTTATAAGGCTGACATTTATAAATTACCAAATGCTCTAAATAAGAACTGCGTGAATTTGATAGCTGCTAATTACAGTATCGACAGTTTATTTCCCTTGGCGCACTATACGCATTTCTGGATGGTCTGTGCAGCGTCCCTTTAGCCCCAAGCTGCACCCACTTTTTAGCGTTTAGCGGCCCAGTTGCCCCTTTGGCACTGAATGGTCTCCAAGCCCCAGGTATTTCAGACTAATTTTCATACGTCCATCTCTATTGCCAAGGATTTACAAGGGAGTAGGCCTACTGTCTTTGATTGATTGATTGACTGATTTAAAGTTTTCTACTTTTTTTGAATGCGCTATAAAGAATCTTGTTTTGTCTCCAAAGATGTTTGTTATCTTGAAGTTTATCGTCATGAAAATCATAAAGTTAGAGTTACATATGTTATCAAGAATCCTAACCGCATCTAAACATCCAATTAAGACTTGCATTGCGTTAGAATAATTCACCGGGATATCTACTTTTGTCTCTAGATATCTAACTAGAAACCCATTGGTTTTTAGGCACTTATTATTATTATTATTATTATTATTATTATTATTATTATTATTATTATTTGCTAAGCTACATCCCTAGTTGGAAAAGAAGGATGCTATAATCCCAGGGGCCCCAACAGGGAAAATAGCCTAGTGAGGAAAGAAAATAAGGAAAAATTAAATATTTTAAGAATAGTAACAACATTGAAATAAATATTTCCAACATAAACTATAAAAACTTTTAACAAAACAAGAGGAAGAGAAACTAGATAGAATAGTGTGCCTGAGTGTACCCTCAAGCAAGAGAACTCTAACCCAAGACAGTGGACGACCATGGTGCAGAGGTTATGGCACTACCCAAGACTAGAGAACAATGGTTTGATTTTGGAGTGTCCTTCTCCTAGAGGAGCTGCTTACCATAGCTAAAAAGTCTCTTCTATCCTTAACAAGAGGAAAATGGCCGCTGAACAATTACAGTGCAGTAGTTAACCCCTTGGGTGAAGAAATATTATTTGGTAATCTCAGTATTGTCAGATATATGAAGACAGAGGCGAATCTGTTTAGAATAGGCCAGACTGTTCGGTGTCTGTGTAGGCAAAGGGAAAGTGAACCGTAAACATAGAGAAGAATCCCATGAAGTACTGTCTGGCCAGTCAAAGGACCCCATAACTCTTTAGCCTAAAATAAGCTGCCGGGTAATCCCTCTCCATTAAAAAAATCCAAAGAGATGTTATCTATTTACTAAAAAACGATTGGCTATCAGTTAATCATTTTCCGTTAATATGCTATCAAGAGATTTTTCCTCTCCACTGATGATGCAACGATGTTTATCTTGTTTAATTAGGTACCAAAGGGTGGTAATTTGCCTTTAAAAAGTTCCGTTTTCTCATTAACTGTGCTAACGTAAAGTCAGCTTTTATCACTAAATTTGCAATTAAACAGTGCCTATGTCTCCAAGCGTCTTATATAGATGTATTCCCTTGTTTAAAAGTTTTCTCCAGAAATCTACGCTGGTTTCCAAATGCTGTATAAAAATCTGTCTTTGTCTCTTAATATAAGATCAAGAAGGTTATTTTTGTCTCTTGACTGGAAGATGTAAGATTCTGAGAGAGCGTCCCAACATTTTGAAGTAAATTCACAAACTTTGATTCGTTAATTCACAAACGTTGATCCTTGGTGTTTCATCGCTTTCCGGTAAATCTTAAATTTTACATTTTTCTGGTGACCTATCATGTTTATTATATTTACTATGTACTGCTGATTCAATATTAACCGGAAGTAGCGTCAAAGGGATTTTCCTGTTCTTAGGGGATCTCTGCTACTGATGTTCTTTGCTTTGCTCTATTATTCTTAAACTGTTCTTTTCTGTCTAGTTTTATCGTTGGAAGTTGCACAATATGTAATATTTTCGTTGTGAATATCACTCTAAAAGGTGGGTATTTAACCGGGAATATCCATTGAGGAACAATACGGGATATTGAACAGAAAAAATTGTGTAATTAGAATCCAAATCAATTTGATCCATATGAAGTAAAAGACAAATATTTGGCCTTCGCTTAAAATTTAAATACTACTCCAATACTGCCACTAGTTCTTAAGCTATTATAAAAGTCTCTTTGTGGGCATACCTCTCCTTAACAATCCTGTATCTCTGTCCTGGCATCTTCTACCTAATAAAATATTTGGTAGTACGGTGGCAACGTGTACGCCTAGCATTCGCATGACAGCAGATCGATCTCAAATCGGAACCATGAGTTTAAGCTGTTTACTGTAAAGAATATTGTCGTGGTTGAACTTGCTTGGCTGACATTCTGGTGCGCATCTATTCTGATGAAACTGGAACTGAAAGCAGACATCTTTTCCTTTTAATCTTCTGTTAACGTGTTTTTTCCCATTTTTGTATGGGGTAAGCACGGTTGCCTTCTTTTTTATGGACATTGCTTTGGCTTTGGGGTAGACCGTAGTCTCGATCGGCTGTCCTACCTGACATTGCATTAGGCCCCGGTAGCGTATGTTCATGTATTGTACTAGTCACCAGCGTCCTTCCTCCCAGCAGCAGTTAGGTTAGGTTAGGTCTCTGTCATGTAATATAGGCCATTTTTCGAAAACACACTACGGAACTTAACAGGAATAGAAAAGAGATATGGCACAAAATAATACAATCCAGGGTCTGGTTGGAAAAATAGATAAAAGCTTAAGAACCAACAAAATCCACTTGATTTCGTTTGCTTTGTGTGGTCGAGATTCTACCACGGCTTCGTTGTATGTGCCAGTCCTTGCTTTCCCCTCGGAAATAAGATTGTCGAAAACCATGAACCTCCGGAGCCTCATTTCTTTTATATTTGTCCTTTTGCCCCTATCTTTGTCACTAAACTTCTTGAGTGTGTGAGTATCTGTCTTTTTATTTAGGTGAAATTTATTGTATCTTAGTGCTCGCGCACATACATGCACACTCACACACATACACACACATATATATATATTATCAGTTGTAGCTAGTCTTATGGTCTTTTTTATGCTAGTCTACACCCGCAAACTTTCTTAGTTCGTCAATCCATCGTCTTCTCTTTCTTTCCCTACCTCTTTTGATATTCTTAATGTCCATATATTGTCTGTCAATCTCATTATATGTCTTGTCCATTTCTTTTTCTTACAAGTTAGAATATCCTCTACTTTAGTTTGTTCTCGTATCCATGTTGCTCTTTTTCTGTCTGTTAGTGTTATTCCCATCATTATTCTTTCCATAGGTCTTTGAGTTGTAACTAGCTTATGTTCTAAGGCGTTAGTAAGGCTCCAAGTTTCTGATTCACAAGTTGATACTGGTAGGACCATCCGATTAGATTTTTTTTTTCTTTAGAGAAAGTGTCATATTATTTTCTTATCCTTCTAATTTCGGCTTATATATATATATATATATATATATATATATATATATATATATATATATATAATATATATATATATATATATATATATATATATATATATATGAGAGATTATTCGAGGTCTATATGTGGATGAGATCATGGTGAGAGGTAGATGGAGATGGCTTGGGCTTGCTCTTTGCACTCCCCAAGAGATTAATTTACTTATCTTTTAACTGGGCTCCCAAAAACACCTGAAGAGTTGGAAGACCCAGGTCTATATGGCTGAGGACTATAAAGTGTGAAGTATGAGAGGATGAATGGATAATTGTTGATTTAAAAGCTCGAGACAGAGACGACTGGCGAAACTAACGGGGGCCCTTTGTGTCAGTAGGAAATTTTATATATATATATATATATATATATATATATATATATATATATATATATATATATATATATATGTAGTGTGTGTATGTGTTTGTATTTATAGGTATATGCATGCGCGTGTTTGGGGAGAGAGCTAGAAAGTGCCGTCAGCCTAACCAGTGCAGTAATTAATATGAACACCTCATTCAATTGACCTATCTGGCATTTACGTTAAAAAATGATCCGTAGTTGTCATTTCCCAGCATTCTTAGTTCTTTCCTCCTATAAAACTCTCATCAGGGAGATAAACGAAAAAGATAAAACGGAAATGAAAGAGACGTTCTTATAAAACTAGGCCATATGGTGATTAGTGAACAGGCCATGTCATCGTATCTCGTCAGTCCAAGTAAACACGGTGTAATCCATTTCCGTGCGATTTCTCAGTGCGTTTAGAGAGATGCCATCACTATCATCTCATTTACCAGCATCTCTCTCTTCTCTCCCCTCTCGATGGAAGTGCCGTGTTAGGCTCTTCCCCTTCCAGACCATTTGTGGAATGGAAGCCCGATCATATGAATCTCACTCGATTTGATTGCGTCTGATTTGATTGCAAGTGCATAGGACTGGTGGCCGCGTGCTTCATATCCCTCCTGACTGATGCATTGGATCTACGTTTTTGCCTGTGCGGAGAGGCAGCAGATTTGAAGGAAAGGGCCTGTTGTCTGGCGAAGGAGCCTCGGTCTTATTGCTCTCCGAAAGGAGAAAAAGAAGAATAGAAGGAGGACGAGGATGAGGACGAGAAGAACAAGAACAAGAACAAGCATAGAAGGGATTGCATTAAATTGCTTTTCGTATTATAAAAAGAGAGCAATCCAAAGTAGAGGATATTCTAACAACATGTAAGAAAAAGAATTATCTATGGGCAGGATATATAATGGAATGACATATGATAGATGGACATTGAGAATAAGAGAATGGGTCCATAGATATTGTAAACGAAGCAGGGTAAGGAAGAGAAGACGACGGATTGACAAACTAGTAAGGAAAATAAACAGATGTGAGTGGAGGAACATTTCTGAGGCCTTTGTCTGCTGTGGACTAGTTACGGCTGATGATGATGATGGTAACACACAAATAGAGTGTGTGTGTGTGTGTATATATATATATATATATATATATATATATATATATATATATATAAAATTTGAGATTAAAACTCAAAATTCTTCTTTGCGGTTACTAGCCAAATTGTGATTTTAGAACTCGACTGATGTTCAAGAGAGAGAGAGAGAGAGATAATGAAAGTGAGTTGGGGTTAACGCCCAAACCGTAAGAACTGGTAGATCTTGAAAAGATGAATAGGTACGTACAATAGAAAGAGAACAGGCGCAGAAAGATAAATTTCAGCTTTTGTCGTTTAGTAGTGAGAGCAGTCAACTACACCGTACGGTGTGCACGGTCCTTGAATAGCCTCCCTGGGCTCAGCTCCGGTCTATATGGAAAAAATCCAATCCTATGACTGCCAATAGTGGTTGATGAAGCATTGAAGATCTATATTGTGAAGCAGTTAAAAAATAAAACTAGCTTATGAATTTTATTTATTTATGACCAATGTCTGCAAAGCAATAATAAACCCCGTAACAAACGTTTTTTCGTATTTTATCTGTTTCTGTAGCATTATCCTATATTAGTTGTTTCGACAGCCATCAACTGTCATTTTTGCTCTGCCCTTGGTAATATATCGACACCGATTTTTGGTGTCAAGGGAATTGAGCGATGACGAATGCTTTTAATTACAATATATAGATGTGACGTATTGTCGATCGGACAGAGATTTACAACTAATGATCGCTTTATCGTAGGGTGAGGGAAGAGAGAGAGAGAGAGAGAGAGAGAGAGAGAGAGAGAGAGAGAGAGAGAGAGAGAGAGAGAGAGACTTTAACTCTGCCGTATTGTTGTTGTTGGTGTAGGTTTTGTTGATTTTTTATGTTGTATTTATTACACTGTGGTTGGTGAGTTGTGGACCACTTTCCGTTGCCGAGGCTATTTATTTGTTTCCTGTACTACAATATTTATTTGCAGTTGCTGGTAAAGTCGTGGATTGGATGGCTCTGCTATTAATTGTAGTAAAATTATTATCATTGAATTTTGTCTATTGGCTTTTAGGGTTATTCTGTATACACTTATACATGGAATACTTCTATGATGATTCATTGCGCTTCAGGAAAAAAAAAAATTCTTAATTTTGAGTGCTAACTACAGTGTATTCCACTTATGGCTGCCTCGATGCCCTTCAAGTGTTGTCACATAAAATGTCATCAAACCTAAGGTGTTTAGAAACCGTTTTAGATAAGCTTCTTTTTACAAATTTTTACACAAGGTATTGACTTCACAACATATCACACATGGTATCAATTTACTACTTTTTACACATGGTATTGAAAGACAACTTTTTACATATGATATCAATTTGCAACTTTTTACGTATGGTATTGACCGACTTTTACACTTGGTATCAATTTACAACTTTGTACTCATGCTATCAATTTACAACTTTTTACCCAATGTACTGAAGCGTTTGTTCATATTCCTTGATAATAATAGTTATTTACAAATTCATTTGTTTTCTATGCATATATAGTTAAAATAACTTTTACAAGGGGGTTTTATAAAAATATATTTGTGAAATTATTGTTACTAATTCTCTCAGCAAATATATATATATATATATATATATATATATATATATATATATATATATATATATATGACAATAAATATTTGAATCTGTATTCATTATAGAATTTTTTCGTACGCACACACTTGCACAGTATAGATGCATGTATGTATATATCACTCTCTTTTCTCTTCTGATAGAGTAATTAATTCCGATGATCAAGTGGTCGATGGTTAACATCGCCTATACAGTAGAACAAATAGCTTTCGAGCCGTCACTGAACATTTGGCAGTCCTAGACAGTACCATAACAATGACTCTCTCTCTCTCTCTCTCTCTCTCTCTCTCTCTCTCTCTCTCTCTCTCTCTCTCTCTCTCTCTCTCTAAAAGAACACACACACACGCACACACACACATGCACACACACATATATATATATATATATATATATATATATATATATATATATATATATATATATATATAACCTTACGAAGCTATTCTTCATGGGAGTAGAATATTTTATTCACGTATTTTATTTGTGTATTTAAGAGATGTATAGCCAGCTCGTAATGTGAGTTCCACTCATGCAGGATTAAGTAATGTATGTAAATTACATAAGATTTTCGTCATTCCTTTAGTTATACTTTCATTCAGTTCTGTATATGTAAATTTACGTTATTGTAAAGAATTAAATTTTCATTTCACATAGTTTTGTTACGAAGTCTTATGTAAAATTGTTAAAAGGTATGCTGTAAGACACACGCTAGGGATTGCATAATTTTTTCACGTGGTTGGAAAGTGCATGAAAATTCTAGACTAAATTATATTTCTTTTTTCAATTTTTGCGAGAGGAGGTGGGCGGAATTAGCTGAGAGAGTTTCCTTGCAAGCAATGTTAGTACCCCTTCTTCAAATTACTAAGTCGGCAACCTTACGCTGCTCGAGCTATATCCCCACGCCACGAGAATAATTTACTGAAAGTAACTAGAATGAATTAAGTTAATATTTAAGGTCCTAGCAATGCATAGGAGGCAGGAGAGATCCAGCCTAACCCTCAGAAGAGCATTTGCCCGACAGTCCTCTCCAGCATCTTTTCAGCCACTATGAATCTCCTCTCCAACGTGCATGATGTTTTCCTCTTCAGCGTGCATAGTGTTTTCTCTCAAATGTGAATAGTATTTTTTAAAACATTGGAATTTCTGTGGTTTGAATTATAATACGTACTGTATATTATAAAAATTAATTGGTTAAACTATGAAGTGTATTTATTTTGCTTAACCCTTTGGTAATTTTATATGAGCCAAAGGACATAAGAGTAACAGTTGAGTATATGTTATTGTAAATTTGTTTTATTTTCTGTAGTGTTAAAGTGTCATTTTTTTTCATCAATTGTCAAAATTAAATATTTTCACAAATTCATTTCTAGTGAAACATGTGATTGTATATTTTTTTTTAAGTGTCTTTCTTTTTGTCTTAGTCTAAAGTTTAGTTCAGATTTGATATTTCAAGTGATTTAATTTTGGTGTTAAGTTTGAATTGTTATTTTTTTATAGAATATATTTATTTGTGTAAAGTGTGTATTTATTCGATCACCAATACTTTTCTTAGTGCTTTGCAGAACCGAAGTAAGAGGTTGATTTAAGAATAGTTCCCATTAAAAGTATAGTAATCGCCCGGTTTTGTTTTAAGTGTAAAGTATAGAGACCTTTTAGATATTCAGTTTTCATATATATTATTGTCATGGAGTTGCGTATTATTCTCAGAGCTCGGAGTTTTTCTCTTATGTATCAGATTATGTTTTGGAGCCTGGGAATTTACAAAGTTCGCTAGTCGTAATGAGATATATATATATATATATATATATATGTGTGTGTGTGTGTGTGTGAGAGAGAGAGAGAGAGAGAGAGAGAGAGAGAGAGAGAGAGAGAGAGAGAGAGAGAGAGAGAGAGAGAAACTAAATAGATTTAATTTTCAGTAAAAGTTTGTTTAATTGAAGACGTAACAGTGTTAAACAAATTAGTCAATCCGACCATAGGTGAAAAGTAAGATTTATATAGATCTAAGGAAAGAGACAAATTAATTTTAAGAAAGAAAATACACACTCCTGTATTAAGAGGAAAATCTGATGAGTTCAGTTTAGCAATACAAAATAGGTACTCGCAGCTTCTTGATGAAATAGGAGCAAGTAAAGAAGAAATGAACAGTAATTTAACAAACTTTGTAGTGTAATTAGTAGAAGAGATAGGTGGAAGTTTCCTATACAAGATCAAAGAAAACTACCAGAAAACACCCAAAACTTTATAAAGAAAAGATTGAAAATGAGGGTAAAATCCAAGAGAGAATAAATAGAATCAGCAGAACTATGGAAAGCAATAAACAAAATAAAAACCCAAGGTATTCTGACAAAAATTGAGGAAACTTAAAAAAAGGAAGAAACATCAAAGTCTTGGAGCAGGGCACCAACAGATATTTGCTTTGAAGATGAAAATGTAAACATTAATTATCAACA
>NC_090727.1:136436332-136466332 GCF_036898095.1 Palaemon carinicauda | reverse complement strand
GGAACGAAGTGGTGAGGGTGAGAACGGGTGTAAGAAATGAGTTAGCGGCTAGAGTGGATATGAATGTGTTGAGGTGGTTTGGCCATGTTGAGAGAATGGAAAATGGCTGTCTGCTAAAGAAGGTGATGAATGCAAGAGTTGATGGGAGAAGTACAAGAGGAAGGCCAAGGTTTGGGTGGATGGATGGTGTGAAGAAAGCTCTGGGTGATAGGAGGATAGATGTGAGAGAGGCAAGAGAGCGTGCTAGAAATAGGAATGAATGGCGAGCGATTGTGACGCAGTTCCGGTAGGCCCTGCTGCTTCCTCCGGTGCCTTAGATGACCGCGGAGGTAGCAGCAGTAGGGGACTCAGCAGTATGAAGCTTCATCTGTGGTGGAAATGTGGGAGGTTGGGCTGTGGCACCCCTAGCAGTACCAGCTGAACTCGGCTGAGTCCCTGGTTAGGCTGGAGGAACGTAGAGAGTAGAGGTCCCCTTTTTTGTTTTGTTTCTTGTTGATGTCGGCTACCCCCCAAAATTGGGGGAAGTGCCTTTGGTATATGTATGTATTGGTTTCGGAAATGTAGTGAGAACATGGAAAAATGATGATTTTCAAGGAGATTTTTTTCTCTGAAAAAGAATGGGGGAACATTGAATTGAGCTATATTGCATAGGTTTAGGGAACTTGGTTGTTTAAAAGAGAAGTGGAGAAAACTGATTTGTTTTAAAATTGTTTTGGTTATGAAATTTAAACCAGAGGCTTTGGGTGTGAAGAGACAATATAAGACGGCCGCCTTATTTGACTTTTTTTTATACCTAGATTGTTATGGACAAACCCAATTCTTTTTCTAAGGATCTAGGTTCTCCGCAAAATATGGCAGGGCTAACTCGTTTAAAGTAGATTTTGATTATTCAGAGAGAATTGGAAAACACATGTAATTTAAGGGAGGTTTTTTGTGTAGGAAGAATTGGACAAAAAACACTTTTAGAAGAAAAAGAAGGAAAACTCGTAATTAGGAGGTTTTGAATATTAGAATTTTTGTGGGAGGAGTCTTGTAACCAATAAACTAATGGCTTCTTGCTCCTTTCAAGTTCTGGAGCGAAGTACAGTTGGCTTCAATAATCGCGGTACACTGACGTCTTCTTAGCTTCCTTTGAAGTGTACCGGAATTAATGAAGTCAACTGTACCACAGCTAATTGCCTGGAACTCAATTAATTTTGTTAAAGATTTTTAGAATGTTTTAAAAAGTGTTTTAGCTCCCTTTATTGCCAAGGAAAAGGACTTTCGTTCGCTAGCGGGTGTTTCAAGTATCAGGAAGAATATTTGAAGAGGTTTCATGAAAAATCACATTCGTATACCAAAACACATACGCACTAATATATTTGTATATGTGCATTTTTGTCTGTGTGTATGTTTATATAGCTATGTGTGTAAATATATATATATATATATATATATATATATATATATATATATATATATATATATATAAAGTATATTATGATAAGCGCTTGTGAACAAAATATAAGTTAATAAATGCTCGGATATGTATTTTATCAATGTACACATGACGTTTGTAATCATCTCTCGATATTAATTTTCTTTGAGTAGCCTCTCTTAAGGAGAGAGAGAGAGAGAGAGAGAGAGAGAGAGAGAGAGAGAGAGAGAGAGAGAGAGAGAGCCTTTGCCGTCCTCTCGATCGATAAAGTACATCTCGCTCATTTCTGTGATGTACACAAATCGGGAAATGAAGAACACGTTGGAAATATCGATTATTGGGCGAGCCGTTTCACGCCTCACTTGCATTCCTTCGTATGCTCTCTCCAGCATTCTTCTGTTTCCGTTCTCTTTCTTCCTCTGCACGCTTCTATTTACGGTTTTATTCATTTTTAAGGGGGTTCTGTGTCTTGTGCGTAGGCTGGTCCTTTCTTTCTTTAATTTGTAGTTTACCTACATAAATATATATATATATATATATATATGTATACATATATTTATATTATATATATATTATATATATATGTATATATATATGTATATATATATATATATATATATAAGAACATTAGCAAATGTTTCTAATTTACAGGAATAAGCATATATATATATATATATATATTTGTATATATATATATATATATATTTGTATATATATATGTATATGCATATGTATATATATATATATATGTGTGTGTGTGTGTGTGTGTGTAATACCATTAGTAAATATACACACATATATATATACATATATATAAATATAAAGCATACAGCTTAACTTGAAATATTAGATGAAGTGTATCTGGTGAAAATGCCATACTTATATATATATATATATATATATATATATATATATATACACACATTTATATATATATATATATACACATTTATATATATATTTATATATTATATATATATATATATATATTTATATATATATATATATATATATATATATATATATATATGTGTGTGTGTGTGTATGTGTGTGTATACGTATATATATGTATTTATATTATATATGTCTATGTATATGTATGTATATATATATATATATATATATATATATATATATCTTTATATATATATATATATATATATATATATATATATATATATATATATGTGTGTGTGTGTGTGTGTGTGTGTGTGTGTAAGTATAATATGGCCTTCATTACAAAGGCTAAATCAGGAATAATTGAAAGTACAAGTGCAGAAGGTGGTGGATATTGTGGTATTGGGACGTCCTTTGTGTTCATTGGCATCTGATAAAACCCATTCAGGAGGTCGAGGGTTGAAAACACTATAGCACTGTGAATGTAGGTGGTGATCTCAGCGATTTTGGGAGGTGGTTGTGGTCTGGTTTCGTCTGCATGTTAAGACACCTATGATCCCCACAAGGACATAAGGATCCTTTCTTTTCAAGACAGTGTAGGTGTGGCGACCATGGGCTTGAGACCTTTTGACAAAGGCCCATTTCTCCCATTTCAGCTAATGTCCAATTAGGAGATGTCAAACATTCTGGGGCCATACGTTTGAATCTCACAAACCCTGGGTCCCTATTGTCATGATGTGGTGATAAATCCGATGCTTGAACATCTAATATTGTTCTGAGCAAAAGACATCCATGGGTGTAGGCATCCATGGGCGTGCTGATGTGGAGTGAGGTCAGGGGGAACAGGTGATGAAGGTTGGGATGAATAAGAGCTAGTGTTGACTAAGTGTTAATGTGTGATGTCATCCAGGAGGTTTAAGTGGGCAAGGGATGATGAACCATATGAGAGGTAAACGTTACCGATGGTGAAATCTACCTGTACTGGATGCCCCCTAACATATGTCAGTATTTATATAACGGAGGAGTAGGAGTAAAAGATCCTTTGATGGCCACCAGGAGTCTTAGAATGATGGGGTGTGCCCTTATGATTGAACATGACAGAAGGGAACAAAGGGCACAGTATCTACCAGAAAGCACACATCATATAATGAATTATGATAAAAAGAAGAGATTAGTTAATGGGGAGGCCACCACCACATTTGATGGCTTACCTAAATGTAATTTAAACTCTGACATTAAGTAGCATATTTCTTTGCAGCAGCTGAATCGGGAGTGGTGGTAGAAAAATTGAAGGAGAGGGGCATCAATGAGTGGCTGTTGAGGGCATTATATTATTATTATTATTACTATCCAAGCTACAACTCTAATTCGAAAAGCAAGATGCTATAAGCCCAGGGGCTCCAACAGGGTAAAATAGCCCAGTGAGGAAAGGAAATAAGGAAATAAATAACTGAAGAGAACAAATTAACAATAAATCATTCTAAAAAAAGTAATGTCAAAAGAGATATGTCATATATAAACTATTAACAACGTCAAAAACAAATGTTGGTTGAAGCGTGGTCATGGGCCATCATAGATGGGTGGTGAGTGGCTTCATCACTGCCCAGGCATGTCACGTGGTGGTCATCGATGTCGTACAGCATTTACCTTGCCTTCAGTCAGCGTTGAATGGTTGTCCCTTTCGTCAGGAGGGGAGATGTTGGAGTATTTGATGGTAGGAAGTGGCTGCTCTTAACGTCGTCGACTCAAGTTATCAGGTCCTTCGCGGTAACGTGTCGACACTGGAAAGAGCACCTCACTTAGGTTCCGGCAGGCATTTTACCCAAAGGGTAAAAAGTCGGTTTACTTTAAGAGAAACGTTTACAACAAGCTGAATGTGAGCAATACTGATAATTTCTTTGAGGGCTCTCGACATCTTGGCGACTGATAACAGTGAATACTGCTCCAGGAGGTATAATTTTAGGGCTTCATACTGTATGGCAGCGTCCCTTTGATCTCAAGTCAATTTGAGATTTCTGGGAAGGTGTCGTCGGGGATCATGGTGAGGACACAGTCTGCTTTGCTACTTGAGCGGGTCAAGTCCTTGATGTGTTACTGAATCTCGGCATGCTGAAACCAAGCTAACGCCTCCCTATTGGCAAAGGGTGGGAGTTTCACTGTGGCAGCAAGGACATATCAGATCGGGTTGGTGGTGGACATTGTCAGAGGATACAGCACAGGAAGTGATGGGCTGGGTGTTCGAAGCACTTGGGAAATCACAGCTGTGACGTGCTTGAGAAAGGTATGAACAAAATGTGAGCTCTCGAATAACTAATTTTGTTTAGCGAAAAACAGGTATTTTTATGTTCCCAAAGGGGTTACATAAGGATGACAATTACGTGTTTACTTTAAACGGTTTTTATAGTTAAGGTTTAGTATTGAAAACCGTTAAAGTTATATAGATATCTAAGGTTAACATTGACATAA
Organism: Palaemon carinicauda; assembly: GCF_036898095.1. NCBI lineage: Eukaryota > Metazoa > Arthropoda > Malacostraca > Decapoda > Palaemonidae > Palaemon > Palaemon carinicauda. The sequence goes on along the minus strand of NC_090727.1, from coordinate 136,461,552 downwards.
GCATTTACAATATAATAACGACAATGAAAATAGAATCGAAATCCGCGTGTTCCATTCAACAGCTTTGGTCAATTTTATTGATTGGTGACCGATGTCGGTTATTATGCTCACTGAAGGGAATAAAAAGAAAAGAGCCTTCTTCTTTATTCGTAATAGGGCCTCTCGGTCATTTTCAAAGATTAAAAGTTCTCCTTTCTTTAGTTCCCGATTGAATTCTGTATATGAGATATTTTAAATCATTTTGACGGAATTAGCGGTAGCTGTCATCTTTGTAAGTTTTTCGTTATTTGAAATCCCTTTTAAAAGTTTGTCTGTAGTTACCCCCCCCCCTCTCTCTCTCTCTCTCTCTCTCTCTCTCTCTCTCTGAATGCTTCAGGCCCTTGGTATGATACATCACAACTTGGACCACTCCTCTACAGTTTGTTAAACATTTGCATTAAATTTATTTTATGCAAAGTAAGGATCATCACTTTGCTCAACCTCCCGTTTACTATACATCTGCTCTTTGGCGCAACTTATCAATGAGTTTCTGATTAAACTGGAGATGTTTTTTTCAAGATTACATTGTAACCTGGAAACTTTTCATCATTATTTATTATTAGGTTTATTAGGTACAGATACAGTACACGGATATGGATATGGATACAATTGCTATTTTTGACTTGGTTCTAGTAATCTGCATAGTTAATGCTTAGATAAAACTCTTATTTTGGAATTCCCGAAAAGAGAGATAGTGGCATTATTACGTTTAGACCCTCTGGTTAGTAAGGTTTACGTAAGCGTTTACAAATATGCCTGGACAGATCATGGAAAGTTTTTTTTTTTTTTTCATAAGAAAAGAAACAGAAACATGATAAATCTCGATTACTTTTATATTCCATTTCTGGTTGGGTAATGTATATGCTGTTCATATCATTTTGCATGCATGTTTATTTTAATTTACTTTCTGGCATTGCCGAAAAATTGGACCGAAGAAGAACTGATTCGATTTATTTCATTTGAATCCATATGCGGTTGAAGAGCCAAGATGTCATGTTGCCCCTTATGAAGTTTTGTACTTTTTGTATTTTGTTTCGTGTAAGACATTTTAAAGCTGCCGTTATTGACATTTTTGAGTTTCAGAGGTTTCCCCCCTGAAACGTCTATCGGAAGAGCGAGTAACTTTGTGTTCCTATCAATTTATGGGATACAATTTTTCTTTTCCGCATGTGTGACATACGTTGTTTCCTAACATCCTCCCTTGTCTGAATCTACCTGTTTCTCTCTTTTCATTTAGGACCACCCCATCCCTGACACCCATCCCTCCCTTCCCCCTTCTCTTCCGTCGTCCTATCCTATCCTCCCCCTGGAGTCTAATCATGGAACAGACGCTTCTATTTTCCAGTAGAAGAATCCAGGCGGGTTCGTCTTCAGCCCAACTCAGCTGGTAAATGGGATTACCTTGGCTTGCGCATAAACACGACCTCAAGTAGTAAACCCGGGCATCTTTAAGAGGTTTACAGGGGAGGTTTATAAGGACGGTTTTATGGGTTTACCTGAAAGCTTTCCAGGATAAAAAAAGAGGAAAGCACTAGAGAGAGAGCGAGAGAGAGAGAGAGAGAGAGAGAGAGAGAGAGAGAGAGTGAGAGAGAGAGAGAGAGAGAGAGAGAGAGAGAGAGAGAGAGAGGTCTGGGTGTAGGATATTTTTTGAGTAGGTTGCTCACTAGGTTGTGTTTGTTTGGTTGTAGGGGAGTTGTGGAGGGTTGGGGGGGGGGGGTTGCTATTTCTTGGTAGGTAGGTAAGTAGTCAGGGAGGGAGAGGGGTGATCTCCAACCTTTACGGACTCAACGAAGCTTATGGAGGATTGGGCGGGATTTCAATATTGGGTCTATTTAGATTTTAGACTATGATCCTCCTGGTGCACATTCCCTTCCTCTCTTAGTAGGGCTCTGGAATGTGTGCTTTTTATTATTTTTTTTACTATTTTTATTTGTGATGCTCTTGCGGAAGGTGCTTTCGTATCTTATTCCATGAGATTGAAAGAGTGTATTATGGTAAGCAGAAAAATATTACTGGTTTATTTTGAGAAAATCCCTTTGAATGCAGAATCTGGTGGATGGAGTTTAAACGGTAACGCTGTGGAAGAAGTGGTCAGAAACGAATTTTGAATTTTGGTTTCTTAGGTTCAGGGAATATATCCCGGATTTAATTTATGAAGGTTATCCTCATGGCAAGACGGACGTAAAGGTAAGATCCGATTTAGTGCATTTAGATTGAAAATTAGCGATATAAACAGATAGAGAAAAAAAAAGTAACAAAATTTCAATATATAAACTTTGAATAAAATCATTTGGAAATATCTAGTTATCCTTTTGATTGTTATGTTCTCTCTTTTTTTTTTTTTTTTTTGTGGTATCTTCTGGTTAATATTTTCCAAACTTTCGTTGAATTTATTTTTGAAGACAGTGATCCAAGTCATAATCCTTTGACCTGTATTCAGTCTTGGCCATAATATAGATATGAATAATGTCTCAAAAACCTTCAGTAACCCATCCTTTATGTGAGGGATATAGCTTATCTGGGCAATACAAACCCGGGATCACATTGTTTCAGATATTTGTCAGTGGCAGAGAGGCCTCCACAATGAACGAACCCTAAGCTGAAATTATAAGATATGAATGCTTGCTCTCTCTCTCTCTCTCTCTCTCTCTCTCTCTCTCTCTCTCTCTCTCTCTCTCTCTCTCTCTCTCTCAGTAATGGTTATAACAGTATTAGGAATCACTATTCAACTTTTGCATTATCAATACCTAAATACCATTATTTATCTTGAAAACCGTCTTATTCTTTCCCACCGTTATCCCTACATTAAGGGGTCGGTTGCCTGATGCATCCTCTCCAATGCCATCTAGCAGAGGACTCTTTTTCATCCAAACCTCATCTCTCCATCTCATCCTAATCGGGTAGTTGAATCAGTGGAACTTCAAATGTTCAAAGTTGGAGCAAATGTTTTTATGTTGACCAGGCTGACATGAGTCTTTATAGTATATATATGACATATCTGTTTTTGACGTTGTTAATAGTTTATATAGGACATATCTGTTTTGACGTTGTTACTGTTTTTAGAATGATTTATTGTTAATTTATTCTCATCATTTATTTATTTCCTTATATCTTTTCCTCACTGGGCTATTTTTCCCTATTGGAGCCCTTGGGCTTATAGTATCTTGCTTTTCCAACTAGGGCTGTAGCTTGGCTAGTAATAATAATAATAATATCTCGTTATCCAATTCTGTACCTCCCTCTCGATCTTCTCCCCCTATCAGGTTTCTCCCAAGTCCTCCTCACCCCCCCTCCCCCACCATTCATCCTTAACATGTGCCCGCCCACATCATCTCAGTCATGACACTCTTATCACCCCTTTAATCTTCACTACGCCTACCATTCTTCTTATTTATCATTTTCAAATCTTTGAAAGTGATAATCCCATAATCCACATCAGCATTCTCTTCTGGTTTCTCTCAAGCTCTTTTCCTTTTAGAGCCCATGTTTCTGGTCCGTACATTGACACTGGTCTTATTACTATGCTATGGATTTTGACTTTTAGTTTGATTGGCAATTTCTTATCACATACGACGTCTGCTAAGAAAATAAGAAAATAGACTCGTCGAGAGTAATACAATTTTAGAGTAACGAAATTTCTCACCATCAAGAGTCATAAAGAGTCCTCTAGTGGGCTGAGGCTGTATTGTGTCAATAACATAAGCCATTTATACGTAGTTTATTTCTATTGACCACATTATTTTGTTGATTTTATTTATACATTTACTCATTGTGGGTAATTAGTATAGAATGCTTTCAATTGTTACCGGGTGGATCAGTAAGTTGGGTAAAACTCTCATTATCATTTTCGTAGACCAACAAGAGGCAAAGGGCACCTCGCGTTCGAGGGAGGAGTACAGAAAACTGAATAATGAATAGAGTATAAATTCTATCTTTTATCCTTTGAAATAAATTATTTCTAACAAACATTTACGGGATGTAGGATTGCAAGAACCAATGTCTGGTTGGAATGGTCAGGCAATCTACAACAACAACAGAGACAGATGGTGGTCTCACCAATTAAATCCCGAAATGCAGTTAGCACTTAGGTAATTTTAGTGCTTCTGGTGACATGATTGATAACTACCTTGCATTTCATATGGAAAGAATATAATCAGTTCATATGTAAGTAAGCGTTATATTCTATCTGAACACTCTATGGTTTGGATTTTCTTCATGCATACATACATACATACATATCTCCCCTTTGTAATAAAGAATAAATGTCTGGTTTTATATATATATATATATATATATATATATATATATATATATATATATATATATATATATATATATATATATCAACTGTCACGGCATTGCCAAACATGTAACTACTGTCTCTCCTCGACCCTTACGTGGGTGGGGGGGGTGAGAGGGGGTAGCCATGTTGTAGTTAGGAATTGAGAAGGGTTTAATCTGCTTGTGCGAGCATGTGTTTAAATATTTAGCCGCCGTTTTGATGGGTCGCGTACACTACAGTAGTGAGACATATATATGTGTGTATATATATACTGTATATATATATATATATATATATATATATATATATATACACTGTGTATATAGAGTATATATACCTGTGTTTGTTATAATGAAGTGTGAAATAAACAATTGCAGTCAATTTAGATCAAATTAGGTTTTGTAAATAAATGGAGGTTTTGTGAAAGAAATGAAGTGTGTTGTTAAACGCTAATGAAATCCAAGTTTCTCTCGTTGGCAAACGACTATTCAGAGTTCGCTCTGATGCACGCGCGTGAGAAAGAATCAGCCAAGCAATTATAGCGCATACACGAGACTAAAGATGTCAATTAGCAAAGAATTCACGACCTATTCTGGATTTAAAGCATCGGCTACTTTCGCTGCCTAAGTCAGGCTATATCATATAATTCCTTCTCAGCTGGACTGATCCACGAACAATATTAAAAACGGATTTTAGAACAGCTTTCAGTAAAAAAAATGTCGGGGAATTCTAGTAGCTTATAAATCGGATTTTATTCTTTTTGCTGCAGATTAGAAATAGAGTTTAAAGTTGTGGACTTGTGAGAGAAGTGATCTATTTTTATAATCACATTTGCTTCAAACGTCAAACTTTATTATAGAAATTACTTTTTTTTAAATTGTAAATCATGGAACTATTGATATGAAATATTTTTACTGGTAGCAAGATCGTGTAATGATTGGATAGTCGAATCAAGAGGCAAAGAAACAAACACAAAATGCCTTTTTTTTTTTCTTTTAAGTAGTTTAAAGGTGAGAATTTCTGAGTGAAATAAATTATTGTTTTTATTATATAATCATCGTTTTTGCTTCAAACTTTAATGGAATTTATTTCTTTTTATTTAATAGAAATTACTTAAATCATGGAAATATTGATATGAAATATGCTTGCTGGTAGCAAGACTGTTTTAATGAGATAGTCGGATGAGGAATCCTAGCAACAAATAAATAATCGGATTAAGCGCGGACCCGGATTGATTATCGTCGAGTGACCTTGGGGCTGTTTACACCCAGTGATGAGTTAAATTTAATCCACCTGTTAAGGATATCTCTTAAGGAAGGATCATTAGTACTAAGTGGATGTGATTTCCTTCAATTTTATTCACATAGAATAACAGAATGGATCCCTAGAAACTGCAAAAGAAACAGGGGAAGGAAGAAAAGACGATGGATTCACGAGCTAAGAAAATTTGCGGGTGTGGACTGTCATAGAAAGACATAAACTGACGGGCGTAGAAGGATTTGTTGAGGCCTTTGTCCTACAGTGGACTAGTTACGGCTGATGATGATGATGATGATATGTTAAAAAAAAAATTCCTTTTCAAGGGCCATTTATGGGAATGTGAAATTAGGGAAGAATTTTTAATTTTAATTGCTTCTACTAATATCATTTGATAAAATAAGGGATGATAATAATAACGATTTTCAGATGTTAAATCTTCTACCCAGTGAAATTGGTATTTTTAGAGTCATTGATTTTTTTTTTTAAATAGTGAAATACTTCTATCGATTTTTAAGAAATGTTTGACGTATTTTTTATATTTTTCCATGCACATGTATACTAATTTGATGAATTTTTACTTGCATTATTTATTCTGATTTGCAAATGATTACCCCATGAGCACTCGAGCTAATTGAGAATCATAGAAAACCCGTTTCATATTTGAAACCCTTTAGATTGTATTATTAGCTTCTGAGAGATCGAGATAAAGTTGTCTGTTTTTACCACGAAAAAGAGAGGTTTTAGGCGGGTTAAATACTACTGTAGATGTGCTGTGGTACAGTGACATGATAATGGTAATCTCTTCATACTGATTCCTTAGTAAAGGTTTTCCTTCATTTGTAAGAATACAGTTATTTGTTGATGAGTGGCGATTGTGTGTGTGTAAGATTGCCTTACCATTGTGTAAGACACGGGCTCTAGCCTTAGGCAGGTGGCGATTGAGATGGCAGTCACCCGTTGAGGTATTATTGCTAGCGGCCAGTGAGTTAGTGGATCCTGTGACGAGCCGAGAGAAGGGTTGTGACTCAAAGGCAGGAAGCAATCAACTGAGGACTTTATTAATTAACACTCTCCTTTATATACATAACCTCAAGGCAACAGGAAAATACATGTTCGAGAAAGTGACAATGTTACAGAGGAAAACCGGAGACATGAATTTTCATGTTCGTTTTAGTGCGAGGGAAGAGCACAGATACAAGCATAATATATACAAAATAATTTATGTACGATCGTGTGTCACACGGTTGGTACATGGCTCCCCCTCTAAAAATGACATACTGAACATGTTAAATGGGTGCCCTGAATCTGGAGAGGTAGTAGTAAAAACTGCGCCGATTAGCGGCAGTGAGTGGCTGTAGAAGTCGTTGGTTTGGGGCGCGAGCGAGTGGTGGATGATGGGTGGCGTTGTTGCCGCTCCGGCTCGTCACGGGATAGGCATGTATGTCCTATGGCATTCATAGGCGTGTATGTCCTACGGCATTCATAGGCGTGTGTGTCCTACGGCATTCACGTCAGCTTCGGTTGAAGTTGAATAGGTGTCCTCTTCGTCACGAGTGGAGGCGTTGATGGAGGTTTTGATGATCATAAAGTTGCTGTCCATAAGGGAACGAAGTAGGTTCACCTCACGAGGAGAGCCGTCCGCGTCAGGTTGCAGGCGAGTGATACTGGTCATTTTCCCGAGGCTGAGCGAAGCCCTTTGTTCCCCAAACGGTTGTTGAGAGAGCTGTACGGGCGCCTGGCGACGGCGAGTACTGCTGCAGAGGGTATGCGTTGACGGCGTCATAGTAACGATGAGAGGCGGTGGGGGAGGTGGCGGGTGAAGGCGGGAGGAGCGAGTCGCTCCGGGGTCACCAATGTGACGAGCCGAGAGAAGGGTTGTGACTCAAAGGCAGGAAGCAATCAACTGAGGACTTTATTACGGAACACTCTCCTTTATATACAAAACCTCAAGGCAACAGGAAAATACATGTTCGAGAAAGTGACAATGTTACAGAGGAAAACTGGAGACATGAATTTTCATGTTCGTTTTAGTGCGAGGGAAGAGCGCAGATACAAGCATAATATATACAAGATAATTTATGTACGATCGTGTGACACACGGTTGGTACAATCCTTTGAACTGGCTAGACTACTACATTGGAACCCTCCCGGGTTACGGCTCATTTTTCCTTTGCTTACACATGCACCGAATATTCTGGTCTACTCTTGACATATTTTCCTCTTTCCTCATACACCTGACAACACTAGAATAACCGAAAAATTCTAATTCACTCAAGGTGTTAACTAGTCCACTGTAATTGTTCAGTGGCTACTTACCACTTGGTAACGTAGAAGAGAGACTTTAGCTAAGGCAAGAAGCTCTTCTAGGAGAAGTTCTGTAGTCTATGGGTAGACTCTGGGACCCCTTTTCTATATTTCCTGATTTCCTTTCCTTACTGGGCTATTTTCCTGTTTGGAGACCTTAAGCTTATATCTTCCTGCTTTTCTAACTAGTTCTTAATTAGCTACTAATAATAATGATGCTAATAATGATAATAATTTTGGTTATGCATTAAAATGCATATGGGACAGACTTTATTAAGCCGTCAAAGAGTTTTGAGAAGTGGGAGAAAGAAAATTAAATCTATGTGTAGTCGTTAGAACCACTGAAGGCCATTGCCTCTCTATTACTAAAGCCCATTGCTTCTCTCTGTGTGCAATAAAATATAGCTGAATAGCAGATCCCTCAACTTACTGGACCCAGTCTTGACACGAGAGATTTATGGCATTGCGTAAAAGTAATGCTTAGGGCGTTCACGCCTTTATTCATTAATAGACAAACAAACGCACACTCATATACACGCATTTATGTGTAATATTTATACAGTACATATTATTTACTGCATGTATATATATGTAAATATATATATATATATATATATATATATATATATATATATATATATATATATATATATATATATATATTTATTGAGCTAATATAGATAGATAGTAGATAGGTAGACAAATACAAATCGCAAAATGGTACAGCCATCCGGATTCTTAGCTAATCTGTGTGGTCCTGTTATCATCAACACGCTAATTATATTTACTCAAGCTGGTGGTAGGCATGTTTTCAGTGGTGCACGAGCCTGTCAAATCATGGCTAAGTACTTTATCAGTCAGTGTCATTGCTACAGTGACTAATTGGGGTTGCCCCCGCCCCTCACACACACAGACAAACACACACACACACACACACACACACACACACATATATATATATATATATATATATATATATATATATATATATATATATATATATATATATGTGTGTGTGTGTGTGTGTGTGTGATTATTATTACTTGCTAAGCTAAAACTCTAACTGGAAAAGCAAGATGCTATAAGCATTAATGTTCCCCTTTTGATAAGACAAAAGTAACAGCTTTTCACGGTACATCTACAGACTTAGGTTAAATGCACAGTAATTGAATGATAAAAAAAAGCCAGTCTATTAGTAGGTAGTAGGTTGGCCAGGGCATCAGCCACCTGTTGAGATACTACCGCTAGAGAGTTATTGGGTCTTTTGACTGGCCAGATGGTACTACATTGGATCCTTCTCTCTGGTTACGGTTCATTTTCCTTTTGCTTACACACATCCACATTGAATAGTCTGGCCTATTCTTTACATATTCTCATCTGTCCTCATACACCTGACAACACAGATTACCAAACATTTCTTCACTCAAGGGGTTACTGCACTAATTGTTCAGTGGCCACTTACCTCTTGGTAAGGGTAGAAGAGACTCTTTAGCTATGGTAAGGAGCTCTTCTAGGAGAAGGACACTCTAAAATTAAACCATTGTGCTCTAGTCTTGGGTAGTGCTATAGCCTTTGTACCATGGTCGTTTACTGTCTTGGGTTAGAGTTCTCTTGCTTAAGGGTACAATCGAGCACACTATTCTCTCTCTTATTTCTCCTCCTCTTGTTTTGTTTAAGTTTATATAGGAGATATTTATTTTATTGTTGTTACTCTTCTTAAAATATTCTATTTTCCATTTTTTCTTTCCTCAATGGGCTATTTTCCCTGTTGGAGCCTCTGGGCTTATAGCATCCAGTTTTCCCAACTAGGGTTGTAGCTTAACTAGTAGTAATGATAATAATAATAAATAGGATGTTGTCTTTAGATGGGTACTACAGGAGAGAGAGAGAGAGAGAGAGAGAGAGAGAGAGAGAGAGAGAGAGAGAGAGAGAGAAGACGAGAAATAAATGGATAAATCATGGCGGGAAAAGGAAACATTTTGCACAAATAACGGTCATTTGTCTGCGTTGCATTTCATACATAAATTGTCTCTCTCTCTCGGCCCACTAACGCTCAAGCATTCAGAAGCGTCACTGTGACGCAGTTTTAATTAAAATTATGCAAACTACTCGGGATCATTTTCAAGGGGGGTGTGGGGGGGAATGTGGGGGGTGGGGGTGGGGGATTCAGAGAGAGGGTGTAGGGGAAGAAGAGGCTGTAAAAAGTGTAGAAGACTTAAAATAAGGAAAGAGAGTATCAAAGTGATGTAGGGGGAGGGGAACGATTTTGTATTTTAGTGATAGGACCTAAAATATAGCAAAGATACGAAATGATAGATAAATATATGGTAGATCTGTTAATTTTATTGATCGCATTCAACATATGATATGGTATATATATATATATATATATATATATATATATATGTATGTGTATATATATATATATATATATATATATATATATATATATATATATATATCTTGATCTTTCTGAGAGGGTATACCTTAATGGGGTGAAATGGTTTGTTATTGCCATAATCAGAAAAGCTGTACTACCCACGGTGACCCATACTAGGTTGGTTTACTTAGAGCGATCAGACATAAGTCTCCCACTATCACCAATCTACTGGCGCGTGGATATGAATAAGAATGCCTGAGGCCTTTGACCTGTAGTGGACTAAAAATGGCTGCAATATATATATATATATATATATATATATATATATATATATATATATACTAATTTATTATTTCAAATATTTTTTGAAAAAGTAGTTGTGTTAATCATTAGAAAAGAAGCCCAAACTATCATTAAAAATATTACCAATGAAAGTGGTCAAGAATTCACATAAACCAAACTCGAAATGGAGAGTAAAGAATTTATATAAAGCAGATGTTAACCCTCCAGATATACTATCCTTAAAAGTCAAAATAATTCTATCTGGCGAAACGTGGCATCTTGACCGAGACCGGATGGGAGGACCGACAACGCTTATTGGATAGCCAAGTTACTAAAGAAAAATAATAAGCATCAATATTGTATAATCACGCTATGATTCAATGACAACCGATTTTAATTACGCTGTTTTCTCTTTACAAAAATCCTGTGATGCGAGTTTTGAGGAAATGTAGTTTTGTAGTTCTCGGTTAACGGACGATGTGGCTCAATCTTCTTTTTTTTCTTTTTTTTTCGTGGCATTTAGTGAGTTGTTATAGTAGTTGTTATTGTTGTGAAGAGGTTTCATGTTGTAGGTAATTGTTGTGGTTATATAACTATTGCGTTTTAATTATTGTTACCCATTTCTATAGAGACACTTTAGGCCTATCTTGTTTTGCCATTTGTTGCTGTGGATTTTGTAATTGTTTTTATACGCCTTTTCAGCTGTTGTGCATCTTTCAGATTGCCCACTGTCCCATATTCTGATGAACACTTTAAAATCTCTCTCTCTCTCTCTCTCTCTCTCTCTCTCTCTCCCCGTTATTAAGTGGCAGGCTTGCATAGATTCTTTGCATATCGTGCATATGCAACATTCAGTACCTTTCATTGTGCTTTTGTGTGTATATCTGTTTCTTTCTATCGATTTATACATTTTTAAAAATCAGCCTGTTTTCTTTAAAAGGAATATGTAAATAAAAGGTGAACATTTAATGCAGTAACACTAACACAATAATAGTTGCATTACTCAGCTAGAGGGAGTGCTTGTTTATAGCGTTTCGAACCCATGTACACGTTACACAAACATGCAGTATATATATATATATATATATATATATATATATATATATATATATATATATATACATATGTGTGTATTTATTTTTTTAAATTATTTATTTTTATACTTATGTGGTTATATATGTGTGTGTAGAGAGAGAGAGAGAGAGAGAGAGAGAGAGAGAGAGAGAGAGAGAGAGAGAGAGAATATCAGCCTTGTATTTTCTTTATTTTAAACACGTTGGTAATTTCATTTGTTTGTAGGATTATTTCCATTATAAGACTTCATCAGATATCACTAATTTTTTTTCTAATTCCTTAATGCCAATTAAAAGTTTCTTTTTGTTTTTGTAGAAATTCCATGATACAGGGTTGTGGGGGCCGATGTGGTAGCGTCCATGCCTGGTGATTGCCAGACTGGGGTTCGAGTCCCGCTCAAACTTACTAGTTCCTCTCATCGGTGCAACCTTACCATCCATGTGAGCTAAGGATGGGGTTTTTGGGGGAGCCTATAGGTCTATCTGCTGAGTCTTCAGCAGCCATTGCCTGGCGCTCCTTGGTCCTAGCTTGGGTGGAGAGGGGCCTTGAGCGCTGATCATAAGTATATATGGTCAGTCTCTAGGGCATTATCCTGCTTGATAGGGCAATGTCACTGTCCCTTGTCCCTGCCATTCATGAGCGGCCTTTAAACAGGTTCCCTTCTATTGATTTTATAGACAATGAAGACCTCAATTTCTTCATCTTAGTCAAACCGTTAAAGACTCCATTTTCAATTATATTTATTATTGACTGAGCCTCACCCTCTAATTTTTGTTATATCAGTAGAACCCCTTGTATTATTTTTATTTATATTAAAAGGACGTATGAATGAAGTGCCTTTTGTCACGTTTCCAAGTGCATTCTGTAGCACGACAATATAATTTGGTGGTGTGTTGTATGTCATCGTGGTTGTGGTGTTATTACGCCAGGAGTTAATTAATGTTTTATCAATAGCCATGCTGCATTGGATGCATTGCTCCCCCCCCCCCCCTCTCTCTCTCTCTCTCTCTCTCTCTCTCTCTCTCTCTCTCTCTCTCTCTCTCTCTCTCTCTCTCATAAATAGATAAAGTATTATTCTATCACAATTGTATTTCCATTATAGATTAGTCCATTTCCAATTTGATTTATCAAGATAATGAAGTATATTGCAATATATATATATATATATATATATATATATATATATATATATAAATATATATACATTTATATTATATATGTATATATATATATATATATATATATATAGAGAGAGAGAGAGAGAGAGAGAGAGAGAGAGAGAGAGAGAGAGAGAGAGAGAGAGAGAGAGAGAGTGATTTATGTCTGTATATACATACACACCTCATATATATATATATATATATATATATATATATATATATATATATATATATATATATATATATATATATATATAAGGAAAACAGTCTGCACTAGCTTTATAACAAACGTGGATGCAACATAACACCTAATACAATGTGTTTGCCTTCTCGCGCTCTTATTATGGGTTGCAGAATTTCAAGAGCCCGTGTGTAGCCAGAAGGGCCAGACAATCTAAAAGAAAAAAAAAATAAATAAAAATAAAAAACATCTGCCTCCTTGGGGTGAGATGCAACTCCTACTTCATTGCACGTATAATATTACTCATCGTTCAATTCCTTTAAAAGAAATAGTGGGTTCTTCCGGTCAATATCCGGTAAAGAGGTTTTGGGGGCTAATCGAAGCAATTACGTTCAGCTGAGCAGACCTGATTATTGTAAAATCTCGTCGGATTAAAATTTTGCATCTATTTAACTTTCATGTAATGTGATTAGATACTGTGAAAGAGCAAAGGAGATATTATTATTAGTTTTTTATTACCTTTTTGCTGTAATTTATTGTTATTAGTGTACAATTACTGATCAGTATATATTTTACGCCAAAATGTTTTCACTTCTATTCATAGTGCTAGGTAATACTTTGAGGCGTAGTTGACAGGCATACATTATAAATTAGAATTTCACTCTCTCTCTCTCTCTCTCTCTCTCTCTCTCTCTCTCTCTCTCTCTCTCTTAGTAGTAGTAGTAGTAATAGTAGTAGTAGTAGTAGCGTTATTGGTAACGCTCTTAACTGGCAAAACAATCTCTACTCTGATGAGAGGGAACAGAGATTCTTCATCTTAGCATCGAATTAGTTACCTGATTGTTAGCGGTAGTACTTGGTCTCAAATAGGGTGAACACCGAAGCAGAGATAAAGACAGAAGAACACGTTTGAACATTTTCATAGATGGTTTTGTGATAATTTGCTCTCATTTCGAGAAATGAAGTAATGATCTGGGGATTTCGCCCTAGATTTAAGGTTTTTGGGTGTCGGATGGAGATATTGTAAAAATTTCTATGAAAAAAACAAATGTGAGTAAACTTTTATATTGTTGCAATTAGTTTAATTGCACTTATATGTAGTATACGTATAGTGAGTAATTTCTATATTGGTAAAGCCTACATGATAAGAAGAAAATATATCTGGAAATGGGGATTTTTTGGGTTGTTTTTGGGATTTCTAGACTACACATCTGGCAACACTGGTAATGATGGCCATAATAATTCCAATAGTTGAAATATTAATACCCTTAATATCTGTATTGTAAGTGCTTTTGGAAACTCTAATTTTGTCTTCTTTGTTTTCATAGATATTTTCCCAATTGCCATATGACCTCATTAATTAACCAGACATATCGATAAGGTAGATATTTTCTGAAAGTTACGTAATATTTAAGTCTTAAATTTAAATATTTTTCTTTGAAGCTGCTCGACAAACATAAGTAATGTTGAACATTCTAATAATTATTTGGTACCTTTCCATATGGGGCTTATGAAGATTTTTTTTTATTTCCATCTAGAATGCAGTTCTTTTTTCATCTAAGCGATGGTTTGAAATCTTTTTGAATGGTGATTAAACTGTCGAGATCAGTTACAAAACAGAAGCGCTCTCACACAAACAGACACACCTACCTATATTATAAAGAGCAAGTGTCTGGATGTAGATGTATATATATATATATATATATATATATATATATATATATATATATATATATATATATATATATATATATATATATCCAGATATATATATATATATGTATATACCCAGATGTATATATTTATATATATATATATATATATATATATATATATATATATATATATATATATGTATATATATGTATATATATATATATATATATATATATATTATACCTGTCACTGAATGGCAACAACTCGAAAAACAACAAATTTCCCAATCTAGCGTGCTGTAGTTAGGAAAGGGGGAGGGAAGGAGAAGGGATTAAACTGCGTGTGTGAGTGTGCACATATCTATAAATATTTAGCCGTAATTTTCAATGGTCGCATACACCTGTGTATGTATTATACTATATATATATATATATATATATATATATATATATATATATATATATATACACGTACGTCATCCATTGATCGTACTGTACAGTGCCTCAGCTATTTACAAGACGGCATTAGCAAGACAGGCGGAAGCGGATTGGCTCTTGTGTAGACGAACTTTCGCAGAATTTAGGCTTTGCACTTGTGTGTTTGAGTGAAAAAGACGTGGTATCCATCTCACCGGGGGAAAACTTTGCTAATCCACTTAAACCTAACCGAGAAAACCTCTTTATATCACTATAACTCAATGAGGAAGACACCTGTGGCATCCTCCATCTATTTCTCCGTAGCGATAAGGCTAATGTAATTCTAGAGAAATTATTTTGCACGGCAAACTCTTCCATCTTCTCCCTCCCCCTCCCCCCCCTCCCTCCTCCTCTTCTATTTCCTATTCTTCTTCTTCGTTCCCTTCGTGTGCCGTAATTGGAGTTTCAATTCGCTTAACTCGATTATCTTCCGTTGCCAAAGTTTGGTTCTGATAATCCACCTTCTGTGTTCCCTTGTTATCTCTATTAGATTGTTGGGCTTCAGTGTCCTTAGCTGCTCCTACCAGACTCCTAAGGTGAATTTTAAATTTAACTACCCTATTGCTTGATTCCGTTTGTTCATCTCGTCAGTATGAAATGCACACGGGCACACTATTCTAATTTCTCTTCCTCTTGTTTTGTTAATTTTTTATAGTTTATATTGGAAATATTTGTTTTGGTGTTGTTGCTGTTCTTAAATTATTTTATTTTTCCTTTTTTCCTTTCCTCACTGGGCTATTTCTCCTGTTGGGGCCCCTGGGCTTTTAGCATATTGCTTTTCCAACTATGGTTGTAGTTTAGCAAAAAATAATAATAATAATAATAATAATAATAATAATAATGATAATAATAATAATGAAAAATTCTTGCTGCAATGTGTTATTTTGTAACGTGCAGCTAGTGGTGATATCATAATTATTTGATAAAATGTAACGAAGTTATCAGGTAATTGTGCCTTGGATTCATCTGATCTTTTTCTTTATACTGTAATTATTGTATTTTAGAGATAATCAGTAACTACATAACGTACTATATACTATTAAACTCCGCTGAAACCATACTCACTTCATTCAACCTTTAGAACGCCTGGAGTAATCCGAAAATGTTTTTTGTTTGACAGGCTGACATTTTTATAGTTTGTATATGAAAGATCTGTTTTAATAGTGTTACTATTCTTAGAATATTTTATTTTGAGCATTTCTTCTGATATCGCTTATTTATTCCCTTATTTCCTTTCCTCACTGGACTATTTTTCCCTGTTGGAGCCCTTGGGCTTATAGCGTCCTGCTTTTTTAACTAGGGTTGTATCTTGCTTAGTAATAATAATAATAATAATAATAATAATAATAATAATAATAATAATAATAATAATGTTAACATTATAGTTGAGTTTGATACTCGACAATGTTTGATCTCTAAGTAAAGTTTAAATTAATTATCTAAAGTAAATGAAATTCTAGATAGACTTTAGTACTACTAATAAGACTAACTCGTGTTGATGAAACTTCCCTTTGCGACTGCACTTCACCAAGAAAACAATATTAATAAGTTATTTTACGAATAATCCAAAATATTACATAACCTTAAGCTCCTACTATTGTGGTTGCGTGGTCACCTTTCTCTTTCTAATGAAATATGATGCACTTTGATAATGAGAATTCTTGAGAACACACGAAAAAAGAGAGATTTTTATACTCCAATAATTTCTCAAATTTTATGGCAATCAATTATATCAAAAGGTTATGCCAATTTTGTATCAATAATAGTTTCATTAAAGACGAACTTGTTGTATAAGAAATTAATTAAACTAAATTAAAAAAATAGCTATATAGAGATAAAACGGAGAGAGAGAGAGAGAGAGAGAGAGAGAGAGAGAGAGAGAGAGAGAGAGAGAGAGAGAGAGAGAGAGAGAGAGAATATGCAAGTAATGCTCGAACCCCTGTAACCTGGTTTCATCTCAGACTTCAGTGATATTGATGTCGTTAAGTTATTACATTCTCTGACAATTTCTTTCAGGATCTTTGCATCATCCCTTCGGCCAATAGCTGCGTTATTACTCTGGTTTATACCTCCTTTCCCACTTCCTTGAAGTGTCATGTGGCCGGAAATTCTATCAATCGGGTTAGGTCATATCCACAGAACAGACAATAAGAAAAAAGTTATTAAATTACATAAGTTATGATTAATTGATTGATTGATTTGAGGTTTTTTGGCATCCTGACATCTAAGATCATTAACGCCGAAATTGTTAACTACTCAAAGCTAGAGAACAGCTGTTTGATTTTGGAGTGTCGTATTCGAATGTATTAAGCAGCGTTAACGATGTACAGTACACAGCTAAGATAAATGTGCCCTGATCCAGGTGTCAGGGATACATTAGTGACCTTCGTCTGGATATTCTCCTCCTTCAGGTCACACTTCTGGATGCAGAACTTCTGAAGCAGGAGCTGAAGTGAATGCCAGTAATAATGTATTATAAAAAAGGAAAGGTGAAATTATTTAAGTTGTGATACCTTTCATTTGTTAAGGATCTGAACGTAATTTTTTTTTGGAGGCAAGGTCAGTATATGAGAATTTCTCATGGACCTTGAAAGCATTGAAGTACTCCAAATTAGGTCTAGAAGGCATGCGTAGTGTGTAGAGCAATCGTTAGAAGGAATAATTGAAAAAAAAAAAATGGCGTATAAGAGCAAGAAATTGTAAGCTGGTCAGATGACTAGAAAAATAAGTTTGGTTCAGAAATATCTAAGGATTTTGAGATGTAAATCATATTGAAAAGTATGTTGTTGGTTGGATAGAAATATGATAAATCAAGCAAGAAAATCGCAACTTTAATAATATATGTGTATAACAAGTTTGTTTCATATCTTGGTGATAAATATTTAATTTTCACCTCTTGGGGCGAACCTACTATAATCAACCAATGTTTGCAATAGAAATGGCAAGATTCACGTTAATTACTCCTAAAGTGTCTGTGGAAATGAGTCACACTAGAAGGTCAACGAAAAAAGGTATTTCTTTCATTTGTAAGGAAAGTCTGATACTGCTCTATATCATCTCCGGTTTTAATAGTTATTCCAGGTGACTTCTATGTAAGACAATTCGTAAGTTATCTCTCAATATTATCAATATTTTGAAAACCAGAAAGGAAGATGCAGTAACATTGTTAAGTGAAAAATCGTAATTTTTTGAGTGATTCTAATGAATATCCTTGGCTCATCTCCATGAAATACCTTTATTAAGAGTATCATTCCCAAACCCTTCCTTAGTGTTATGACAGAGTCACACATGCATTCTAAGGCCGCAATCGTCGTAACGGCCAAAATTTAGCTCATTATGATGTAAGAACGATGTAATAACGACAAAATGGCAGTGATCTGCAGCCACATTGCATGGATATGGTCCATGGCATAGGTGTTTGTCTATAAAAACATACTCGATCAATTCGTACCAACCTTCATTAGTTGTCATCGCTATACTGACGCCATGGTGTCACTTGACGTAATAAAGTGTCGTCTTGGCATCACGTTTAGTCGCTACGTGATGTTCCAAGTCTTGTATCGCTATAGTGATATTCGCCACATTTTCAGTTATGTAACGAAAGTCGTTAGGGAGACGTGGTAATATGTGATGGACATATAACTGCAGTACAACCATGCGATAATCACCGAGTTTAAAGACACTGCCCTTGGGCTCTGGCACTATGGCACCTACCTCCACTTATAGTAACTTGTAATCAGTATCTACAACTGCAAGTAGATTGACAGAGTGGAATTTCTTATAATTACAATAAGGAGTCCATCCATAGGCTGAGTTCTGGATGTGAATATGTTTCCCATCTATTGTTCCAAGGGTGTTTAGGAAATTCCATTGTTCCTTAAACCACGGCCTACCTCCTTCCATTCCTCTGGGGTACTGGTAACCTGCATGACCTCATCTCCAAAGGCATGCACAATAGCCCTACAATTCTCGGTTACAATACTGCTGATCATATTGGGAGCCTCTGGAATTGGAAGGACAAACTCTTGTAGGTATCTTCATTTCCAAGGTAGCGTAGGTTAACTGCAACATGCAGGCCTAGCTCAATGGCTTTCCTCTGTAATCCTGGTGAACTTCCTGTAGAGTCCTGGATTCTCAGTTGCCAATACTTGTGTCAAGTTGTCATAGTACCTTTTCTCTTTTCCTGCATTGTAAGCAGGGTTGAAACCAGCAACTACTTGATTTTTTCTGTTTTGTCTTGCGACAGTTATGTGGTGTCACTACCGTCAGCTGTAAGATGGTATTATGATAATCGAAAATTGGCTTAACTTATTCAGGGTTGTGTATGTTCTCAAGTATGAGGTTTAGCAATTCCATGGTCATCCAATATTATGACATGATGGAAATGGTCGATCTTCCTCCGACTGCAACTTCAAAAAGAATAGTGAGGGTGCGAAGCTCACCTGCAATATGTATAGGCTGCCATCCTTGATCGTGACAAGAGTACAGCACATTTACATCCCATTAGTCACGATGCGTTTGCGACCTACCCCATCAGGTCGCCATTGTAACATGTGGGCATGGCATAATCATCGCCTTGGATGTGGGCCATATTGCTACTTACATGTGTCACCTTATAATGATTGTCAATATGATGTCGTACACCACCTTGATAACTAACGCCATTATGTTGCAAGCAGGTGAATTTTTTTGTTACTGAGCCATGCGATTGAGGGTGACCATCGCCAAACTGGACTGTTACGACGATGGCAGCCTTAGATAGTATATGTGCGACTTGAACATTACTTGCTGTATGTTGCCACATACTGTAGTTACTGAACAGGTTATAGCCTACACCGCCCAATTCTTATCAACATATTATTCTTAGTACCACATCCTGGTGGATAGACAATGGTACCCTTTTAAACAGGGGCTCTCTCTCTCTCTCTCTCTCTTTCTCTCTCTCTCTCTCTCTCTCTCTCTCTCTCTCTCTCTCTCTCTCTCTCTCTCTCTCTCACACAGACGGAGTTGCAATCTCTTAAGCTAAATTGTAACCCTTTAGACAGTCCCAACCTTTTTGGCAGTAAACTCAATATTGTAGACAAAAAGTAGCAAGTTTTTAGACTAAATCGTTATCCTTTAGACAGGAAGTCAAAACCTTAGAGGCAGAAAATCTTATTATTATTTTTTTTTTTTTTAGACAAAATGACGCAACCTTTTAGAAAAGGTATTCAAAGTACTTCAGGGAAAACATTACTGCAGTTTAGGTAGAAAATATCTAGCATATAGATGGGAGCTCACAACATTTCAGGCAGAAAATGTCTATCATTTGCAGAGAAATTCTCAACCTTTTGAAACGGGATATCTCAATCTTTTAGATGGAAAGTAGCAGTCTTCCAGACGAAATCGCAACCCTTAAGCCTTTTATACTTCTGTATTTTTTGTGCCATCTGAGCCATTAATTATTCATCATCATGGAAAAGTGAAGTAAAGTTTACAAAGTAGAATTACACACACACACACACACACACACATATATATATATATATATATATATATATATATATATATATATATATATATATATAAGAGCAACAAAGACACACACACACACACACACACACATATATATATATATATATATATATATATATATATATATATATATATATATATATATATATGAGAGCAACAAAGATAGTCGGTTCTCGTCCAATGAAGGACAAAGGCCTCAGATATGTCCTTAATCAATATTTGGGGTTTGGCCATTTTCATCACCACACTGGCCACTGTGGATTGGTCCTGTCAGGAGACTTTAATCTGATCTCCTACCGCAAACCTACCTAGTTTGGATTGTCCTGACTTGTACAGCTTTGCTGATCATGGCCATACTCAAACTCATTCACCACCTTAAGGTATCCCTACTCAAAGAGAATATATATATATATATATATATATATATATATATATATATATATATATATGTATATATATAACGCAAGGGCCTCGGTTAGATTTCGCCAGTCGTCTTTATCCTGAAGTTTTAAATCAATACTTTTCCATTCATCATCATCATCTTCACGCTTCATAGTCCTCATCCATGTAGACCTGTGTCTTCCAACTCTTCTGGTGTTTTGTAGAGCGTAGTTGAAAGTTTGGTGAACTACTCTCTCTTGGGGAGTGCGAAGAGCATGACCAAACCATCTCCATCTACCCCTCACCATGATCTTATCCACATATGGCATTCGATAATCCTGTCCTGCCATTTAATTCCCAATATTTTTCGGAGGGCTTTGTTCTCCAATCTACAAAATCTGTTGGAGATTGTTTCATTGTCATACCACATGTCCATACAGTAACACCGATCTCATTAAACTGATATATAGCCTGATTTTTATATGTAATTTCAGACGATTTGATTTCCAAATTTTATTTATCCTAGCCATTGTCTTATTTGCTATTTTCAATCTTTCATTATATATATGCAACTGTAAAAAATAGATTAAATAATACTCTGGAAAAATGTTCTTACTCTGGTTACTGCACTGCATATATTTAACACTTAGAGCATACTGTATATCTTTCGTCGATTTCATATGACCCAAATATGATTTTCATTATTAAAGGTATATTACATCTGTTTGTTTAGCCCGTCCCCCCAAAAAAGACAAAGGCATGTGAAGGATATAATCCCATCTATGTAGCGTTTAGAACTGAATTTAATATGCGTATTTTGACGAATGCTTACCGCCAGATTTGAGTTAAATCTGTTGAGATAATTTATTTTGGTACAACAATTTGTTTTTGTACGACCTCCTAATCTGTTTTGCCATGTTTTTATTATGCCTTTTACATTGTTACTCTTTCGGAAATTTAGTGAAGTTTTGCTTGATATCTCTCTCTCTCTCTCTCTCTCTCTCTCTCTCTCTCTCTCTCTCTCTCTCTCTCTTACTTACCTACCATATCCTCTCTCTCTCTCTCTCTCTCTCTCTCTCTCTCTCTCTCTCTTACCTACCATATCCTCTCTCTCTCTCTCTCTCTCTCTCTCTCTCTCTCTCTCTCTCTCTCTCTCTCTCTCGACTTACCTACCATATCCTCTCTCTCTCTCTCTATCTCTCTCTCTCTCTCTCTCTCTCTCTTACGACTTACCTACCATATCCTCTCTCTCTCTCTCTCTCTCTCTCTCTCTCTCTCTCTCTCTCTCACCTACCATATTCTCCCTCCGTCTCTCTCTCTCTCTCTCTCTCGACTTACCTACCTTCACCCCTCTCTCTCTCTCTCTCTCTCTCTCTCTCTCTCTCTCTCTCTCTCTCTCTGTGGGCCACATTCCGGCGGTCATAGCATTTATTGGTCTGATTAAAAGGATAAAAATCTAGTGTGCATTGCGGGAACCCATTATTAAAGCCGCCCCATGGCGATTATTGGCTTTGATTCTCTGTCGATGGTATTTGTTTTTCAGAATTGTCTCCAATATCCGTATCCGTTGTATCTTTGTATCGGCTCATCTTTTCGCTCCACGATGCTTTTATTGAGCTCTTTATGTTAGTGCACTCATTTATTTGACACGCGCTCCTGCGCTTGCGCAAAAGGCGCAGGATGTTCATTTTCCCCGCGTTTAGTCTTGACAGTGTTTCATTATGTTTAAAGTACATTTATTACTTAACATCCGCATTTGTCAGCGTACGTAAACAAATGTTCTATAGTCACCACCTTTTACCTTTAAGGGGCTTCAATGCTGATTTTCATATCCGCGTCCGTTGTACTGTATCTCTGTGGCGCCCCTTCTCTTCCCATTGGACTTATTATGCTGATGCAATAATTGGTTTGACACGTGCAGACTTGCTTAATACCAAAGGAGAGCTTTTATTTGCATGATACGTTTGTTTGTGTTTGACCATAACGGTGTATGCTCAATGTGTGCATCTGTGTCTTGGAATAATGGACATGCATATAGTTCTATTCGTATGGTTATTGTTATGATTTTGTGAAATCTTTTATAGTATTTTTTTTTATTTCGCTTTTTTATGTCTTTTTATTTCCACATATGGCTGCTTTCCCTGCGGGAACCTTATGGCTAATAGTGTTCTACTTTTCCAACTGTGGTTACATCTTTGCTTGCAAATAATAGTAATAATGATAATCATAACAACAACAACAACAACAACAACAAAAATAATAATAATGATAATAATAATAATAATAATAATAATGACTCCCTTTAAATGTAAAAGACGTTATTTAATGTCTATAGAACATTTGTCTGTACGTGATGATGATATGCCTGGCTTGGCTGAAGAGGGGTTTGGGTGCCGATATGTATATGTGGTCTTTCTCAATGGCATTTTCCTGCTAGGGCATTGTCACTGTCCCTTGTCTCTACCATTCTTGAGTGGCCTTTGAAAACAAAATGATGTGAAGCGTGTTGTAGAATTATTACCTCAGCCAACGAAGTTGGGATTAGGTTGTGTTTTCACCCCTGTTTGTCTGTTTATTTGTTTGTGAACAACTTCTTGGCCACAATTTTACTAATAGTATAGTGAAACTTTCAGGGGTTAATTTTTATGTTGAGACGTGGACGTGAATCAACTTTGACAGTCCTAGGTCGAAGTTCAAGGTCGAGGTCGAGCAAAAGATCTACCGAATTAACCCTAATCTTAACCCCAAGTTCGCACATGGTTGTCACACAGACTTCGAATACCTCTACATGTACGGTCTATATTAATTCTAGTAAAGGCAAGCTGGTTTCGGGAAATAAGCTGCCATGTCGGAGGTCTACACTCTCAGAGTGCTTTCCTAGTTTTTATAATGTGGTGAGAGGCAAATATGTTTTATGATCAAATAACCATATTTAAGAACGTTACCAGCATCGCTTCAGCCATTTCAGCCTGGGGAGGGGAGGTAAACCTCTCGAATTGTATAGTTTCTTTTTACCTTGGTATCAAATAAAAAATTTTCATAGAAAGAATTAAATGACTATTAAAGGGAGCTGATTACAAACAGATGAAAGTACTTCCAAATGAAAGAGATTTTTTACTCGGGGTTTGAAGTTAAACTAAACATACGAAGGAAATGGGAAGATTACATTCGATACAAATACCGGACATCTTTCGAGTAAAGGTTTAGCAATTACACAGAAATAGAAAACACTTTGCCTGAAGAAACCAATCAATGTTTAATAATCGTCGTAAATCTGAGACTTATGCAACAGACTGACTAAACTGACTAATATCAATTCTAGATTTTCCATGATGATGATCTTCATTTGCACTGCTCGCGTCGTGCTTTCAATTAAATATTTATCGTTGATATTAATATTGTCCTAGGGAAAGATATATTAAAATGAAAAGGCGTGATCGGCGAAGGCCGCTCAAAAAATAAACTTTATCCAAAAAATTCCATAGAGTGGTGTTCGTTTAGACTAATCCATTATCGAAGGGAGCACTTCTCCGAATATTAAATACCACGATGGATAAGGTGTGAAGGGATAGTTCTGCAGTTGTGGCGAACCGGCCCATAAGTGTACGCCAATGCTTGGTCAGAACCACTCATACTAGGTTGGTTTGCTGTGAGCGATCAGACTTGAGTCTCCTATCATCACGAATCCATATATATATATATATATATATATATACATCATCATCATCATCATCAGCCGTTATCATTCCATTGCAGAACAAAGACGTCAGACATGTCCTTCCACTTGCGTCTGTTTATGGTCTTTCTTTGCCAGTTCACGGCCGCAAACTTCCTTAATTTGTCGATCCATCGTCTTCTCTTCCTTCCTCTGCTAGTTTTACAATCTCTAGGGACAAATTCTATTATTCTTAATTTCCCTATATTTTTTTCAGTCATTATATATATATATATATATATATATATATATATATATATATGTATATATATATATATATATATATATATATATATATATATATATATATATATATAGAGAGAGAGAGAGAGAGAGAGAGAGAGAGAGAGAGAGAGTACACATACATATATATACATATATATATATATATATATGTATATTTATATATTATGATCTGCACATTTACAAAATTTCAAAACTTGTAGATGTCGTAGCAGATATTTTATTTCTAATTTTATGTTTCCGACATAACGAATGAGTGAAAGGCTTGCGAGA
>NC_090727.1:136423832-136428832 GCF_036898095.1 Palaemon carinicauda | reverse complement strand
AAATATAAAAGCATATGTGTGTATAGAATTTATTTATATATAAATCTATATACATATAATTCTATATATATATATAAATATATATATATATATATATATATATATATATATATATATATATATGTATGGATATGTATATCTACATATATATATATATATATGTATATATATACATATATGTATGTATATATACATATATATACATGTATATACACATAGAGAGTAGAAGTCCCCTTTTTGTTTTGTTTCGTTTGTTGATGTCGGCTACCCCCCAAAATTGGGGGAAGTGCCTTGGTATATGTATGTATGTACTATCATAATTAAGCGTTGCTAGTCCATTACAGGACAAAGGCCTCAGACAAGTCCTTCCAATCTCGTCTGTATATGGTCTCTCCATCCCCGTCTATACCCGCAAATTTTCTTAGCCTGTCAATCCGTCGTCTTTTCTTCCATAACTTGCTTCGTGTTCTCTCTCTCTCTCTCTCTCTCTCTCTCTCTCTCTCTATATATATATATATATATATATATATATACATATATATATATAGATATATATATATATGTATATATATACATATATATATATAGATAGATAGATATATGTATATATATGTATACATGTATATATATACATATATATATATATATATATATATATATATATATATATATATATATATATATCTAAATGTGTGTATTTGGTTTTAAAGAGTTGAACAATTTTATGAGATTCATTTCAGAGATTCTATTGATTTGCCTTTCTCTACAAGATATTTCGGCCAACTGCTCCCCTCTTCAGGTAAATCGACAATTTTATTTTATGTGGAAAGTATGTTAATGTTGACATTGTTAACCTGCCTTGCATTAAGAGGGAGGCAAAGATTATAAAGAATGCTGAGTACGGTATAGAGAATCTCTCAAATGAACATATTTAAATGATTGAGGTTCTTAGAAGCTCATGGTGAATTTTTGTCTCAAGAAATGTTATATGTATGCATCTGTATATAGTTATATATATATATATATATATATATATATATATATATATATATATATATATATATATATATAATTTGTCTCTGTATATACACATTATTTTCTGTGGATTTTGGTCTTCATCATAACCTGTATTTAGAACTCTGATCAGGGATCTTCGAGGTGGGATTCATGTAAACTCTCTCTCTCTCTCTCTCTCTCTCTCTCTCTCTCTCTCTCTCTCTCTCTTTCTCTCATGATTTTACTAGGCTGGTGCGTACTGGTCTTATTTCTCGAGACGCTTATTAATGTGAGTTAAACAATCTTTTATTTACTTTACGATGTTATTCATGAGGTATCCAACCCATCGTAAATCTGCTAGATATGGCTCAGTTGTCATAAGCAGCAGTTTCTTTTATTGCAAAATTGAATAAAAGTTTTATTTATGGTTCCATCTGCCTAATATATATAAACAGAGAAACACATATCTTAATAGTTTTCCTTTCTTTAACAATCGCCAGAAAACCTCAAATCAATCAATCAATCACAATATCTGTTCAATCTCTCTTATTTTAGTCGCTTTCTTTCATCTTGCTATCAATCCATTTTAACTCTTCTAAAGGGCTGACATTGAGTAGCCTACACTTTAATGTGATTAAAACGGACAGTTCTACATTTGTCAAAAAAACGCTTCTTATATTTGTGTTCGTTTAAGCGTTTTGTTCCTGCAGCTAACGTGAATTATGGGTGGCAGTCAACACAGATAGCTTGGGCCTCAGATTCAACTGGTTGGCACAACTGGATACAAGGGCAGCCGATCCTACAAATCGAATGCTATTGTACACTGTCAAGAAAACCCGTATTTTCAATCGGAAATTCTCCGTAAAAATCTACTGTGCTCAGCCGTATTTCAGTAAAGTGCAGTAGACAGTAATTTTTACCCTACTTTGTTATTATCTTTTACGGGTTGGTGACCGTAATATCATTCCTTTACGTCAATATATCCGTTTTTAAAACGGTAAAAACCCTGGAATAAATGTTGCCAGGTATTTACCGTTTTTTTTTTTTTTTTTTTTTTTTTTTTTTTTTTCTTTAATGCAAATTTATAGACAGAGCAGATTTACTTAAGATTACTGGATCGAATTTAGGATTGGTCATAAATGACTGACAAATTTGAATAACTATTGGGGAGAATAATTTAGTAATGTAGCTAATAAAGAATACTGGGTTGAAATTATGACTAGCTGAAGATGAGATTGATACATGTACAGTAATTAATGGTAAGAAGATTTATTCAGTTATTAAGTTACATCATATTACGGGCTGGATTTATGATTGGCTGCAGACGAGATTGATAAATTTCATTAAATGGGAGAAAATTAACTCCTTTATGCCCAGTCTAGAGTAATTCAGTAATCGTTCTGAGCTAAAATAAAGAAATTCCATTTTTATAACATTGAATACCTCTACAAAAAAATAATTTCTGTGGGAATTACAGTGATATTTCAGTTATTCAAATTTTTTATAAATATAAGAATAGTGCCTTTTTATACTCTCCAGCCTACTCCCACTGCTTTATAGTACGAGATTTAGATTGGCATAAAAGAGAAAATCTCTGCCGTAACAGAACTTACAAGAGGTGTTTGCTATCAAATGCATTTCTCTTGTCCCTACCGTGCAGTATGTAGAAGATTAAACCTGAATAAAACTGTTAAGCATTAAGACAGAAGATTGCAATTCTGTTGAAGGATACGATTACCTGATAGTTAAAAGGGAGTATTCTGTACATTTTCATATAAGAGTCTTAAAATTCACATGGAATACAAAAAATAAAGTCATTAGTGACTAGGAATTTTTATATACTCACAAATGAAGTAAACATTTTATGAGTATTCCGCTTGTGCGATGATATTTACCTGGTTCCGATTGTAGCATTCCGATTGCCATTATTGCTGGTAATTGATATATATAGTGTCAAATGAAATCACAGTTCTTTACATTTTCGAAGTGAAGGGATATATGACTAAACAGAGCCCCTACGCCTGGAAGTAAAGTGTGTGTTTTGAAAAGGAAAAGTAACTGTTGTTTTATCCTCTTATTGTGATTGTTTATAACGATACTATTTTCAGCATAAAGATCATTCTATTTCTAAGAGATGTGAGCTGTGTGGTATTTTGATTTGTGGTTTTAGAGTATAATTAGATTTTGACATTTGATGATGCTATGGTTTTCGGAATTCAGGCCTTTATTTCATAGACTTGTTCTTTGTAAAGAAAAGGTAATTATATTAATATCTACATCAGCTTTCATGTTCCGATTAGATTGTAAGGCTATAAACTTTAGATATTATGAAGCAGTAAATCTCGCACAGTATTAAATTGGTAGATATATACCAAGTTGAGTATAATCAGCAAAATTGATAATATAACATAATTTCAGTTTCTAGTAGCTTGTTCTGTTTAGATTTTTTTTTTTAAATTATAGTTTCAAGTGACAAAAGAGTTGAATTTTGATCCTTATGAACATACCAGAAAACACAACATTAAATAATTAAAAGCTTAGGGCGCCCACGCTATTCAGTGATAAAGGCTTTCTTCTTTGCTACGTCTGTGTGTTATTTAACCTCTGTTTTGTTATTTTCTTATTTCTTAGCGTAGGTTCTAAACAGTAAAACAATGTTTACATGCAAAAGCACTTACCGTTAAAAAAGATTCACTTTGGGTATGTGATCCTGAGGTAGTGAATTCGATATAAAAACTATGTGGCTCAATATTTGAAGGAGCGAATGATGGCTATGGTAATTATATATATATATATATATATATATATATATATATATATATATATATATATATATATATCCTAGTGTATACGACGTGACAAAAATGACGGCTAAATATTTATATGCACACACACATACCCTCGCACCAGGGTATGAGTACTACCCTCTACCCAACCTGGGTTACAGGAGAGCTGACAGTGACCGACCAGAAATATATATATATATATATATATATATATATATATATATATATATATATATATATATATATATATACACTATATATACATACATACACAGTATATATGAGCAGACACAAACTTCATTATATAGGGGAGATATATATGTGAGTGTAGATTCGTAATAAAGACAGATAAATAACAATGCACAGGTTCTTCCACGTGTGTCATTATATCATTTGCAGCTTTTCTCTCCTCCTTTTCCTTTTTATTAAACATGCAAGAGAAGAGATGCTCTCGGGGTTGACTAGTCTTTGTTATGCGGTCTCCCTCAATCCCCCCTCCCCCCTCCCCACAGAGGAGGCTGGCCTCGTGCGGAAGCTCTTGACAAAGTCCCGGAAAATTATGTATGGCGAGAATCTACCGGGGAATGATGGAAGGAAGGAAAGGGAGGCACCGATTGGATAGGAAAAAGAGAAAGAAGAAAAAAATGTCCTTTCGATGAGATTTCATTTGTTTGCAGTTTTTCACTGTAGAAACTTGAGTATTGTGGGATAAGGACTTATTTCCAGATTTACTCCGAAGGGCAAGACATACTTTTTGCGTTCTTTAATACGTGAAGTTTATTGTATCTTCAATTACTGATTGATTTTAAAGTTTGATTGCCTTCAGAAAAGGTCAGCCACGTTTTCTTAATATTCTAAAAGCACAGGAAAGGCACCTGGAATTCAAACTTAAGTTTAAAAGCCACACAAGATTTCCCTATCTTTTCAAAGTTTACGCCAGATGTAGACGAGATTTTGTTTTTTTTTATTTTACCCAGTTTGCAAATTGACTGGTTTTTTCAAAGTTTTCTAAAATTGAAATTGTTTGACACATTCTTAGGTCTAACAGAAAATATTGCAGATTGATTAGAAAATTGATTAATTGATTGAAAAGTTGAGTTTTTAAAATTTAATGTTTATCCTGGGATTTTTTTTTGTGTGGGGGGGGGGGGGGGGGGGCTGGTAAATATGGAATTACAATTGGGATTGGTAGCTTTCCATCGGTGTATTGTCCATAGT
>NC_090727.1:136378832-136416332 GCF_036898095.1 Palaemon carinicauda | reverse complement strand
TTTCTTTCAAGTGTAAAGTTCCCTTTCTTTAATGAAATTTTGATTTGATAATTTGTTATGAATTTTTTTTAATTTTCATTTTCTAATAGTTGCAGTTTCAATTTGAAAATGATATTTATCTTATGACTTCATTGGAGCTTTCCCTTTTAAAGGTGTGTATTAACTTTACTTCGAAACGTATCTCACTATAAAAAGCCTATTATAGAGAAAACATAATAACTGAAAATGAGATTAAAATCTCGGTATGATTTAAATAATTTTGATTTTTCGTCGTAATTACATCAAGTACACTATGAACTATATGAACATTGATGGTTCTAGTTAAATATATTCTAATTATTGATAAATGAAAAGTCATTTTAATATTAAGGTAAAACAATCCTTTCTTCTACCCCAAGCTATGAATGATAAACAAAAATAAAAAATACCTGTGAAATAGAAGACTGATTTTTATTATACATCAAATGTAATAATTTTGTAAAACTATAATGAGATTTGAGGCGGTGAGATTTGCATAAAAAGCGATGAACTATATATATATTGTAAGGAGATTTATTGAAGGTATGGTGAGAAAATTTGTATTTTATCCTCATGACTGTTTTACATAACTTCTTCTTTCAAAATTAGTTTTGTAGTTTGTATTTCTGGTAACTATGGTGTTTTACCTTTTTGTAATTTAAGTTTTTTTTTTTCTGACTGAAAATATCACAATATCATAATATATTGAAATATTCAGGATGGAAATGGCTCTAGTTGAAAATCTCCTCTATATAATAAAAAGCAAGTGTCCGGCTACATGTATATATGTATGTATATCTATATGTACAGTATATATATATATTTATATATATATATATATATGTATATATATATATATATATATATATATATATATATATATACATACATATATATATATATATATATATATATATATATATATATATATATATATATATATATATATATATATATACTGTACTACATGAGTGGTCGAGGGATTGATAAGCGATCATGACCATTCCATCGTGGTTTAATTCATATCTGAAAGACTTGCTGTAGTAAATGTATAAAGTAAAGAAGAATACAAACTGTTATCATATAATTTATAGTTAACTCTAGTATATCAAGTAACATTAATAAATAAACATCAAGAAGAAACATAAAAACAGTGAACATCACAACACAGTTAGCCTCTTCACGCTGGAGACTCACAATAGATAACTTACTTTATACTGATGACTTCACACATCCAATACTATACCACTATTGATTTGAAATTTGGCTACCATCAAATTCCCATCCGTGAAGACAGGAAGGATAAAATCATTTACTAAAGTAAATGATTGAATTTATTTTGAATTGTTTTCTTTTATTTATGTATGAAAAATATCCCTGGTCAATTTTTAAGTCATGATGTCAGTACCATCATCCTTTGACTAGTTTTAATGTTGTCGTTTATCTTGCTGACGTAGCTGAATAAATGGCAGAAAAACAGGAGAAAAATTACAGTTTTGGAAGCATTAGGGTTTAACGGAATGAAAATCATTTTAATAAAATGTAATTTTTTTTCTCTTAAATGAGTAGAATTTCTTTGTCATTTACTGATCTTAAATGGTGTTCAACCTTGGCCGATTAAAGTAAAAGTAACCCAAGAGTACCCAAGGAAGAAGATCACCCAAGAAAAAGGCTTATTTCTTTGGGCTTGCTGAGTATTACCTTATGCTTATCCGAGATTTTGGAGAAATAGCGAGAGACTTAGATCCGTTCAAGCAGGGAAAAAAAAAAAGAAACTGGATGCTGTAGAAAAGAAGGCCTTTAGCCAACTGAACGTTACTTCAACTAGCGATGAGTTACTTGCATATCCTAGATTTGTTTTGCTTCAAGTTGAAAGGGGCAGAAAATAGCTATAGCACCTTCGAACGAGAGGCATTGGCAATTCTGTGGGTCCTGGAGAGGCATTGGTTCTTTGTACTGTCTTCCAATTCAGTTACAAACCTTTCATCAGTTTCCACGAGATTTGTTTTACAGGGGGACCTAATAACTCGATAAATTAGGTGGATTGAAAGGTGGTTGGAAACTCATATTAAGCTCAAACCACATAGCAAGGAAAGCTAACAAAATAGCTGATGCCCTCACCAGAAATACAGCAATAGCCTATGCGAAACTACCTGATGCAAATGAGGAAGGAAGATACAAATGAGGAAAAAAGAACAAATGAGAACAAATGACCCAAGGTGTTAGACCAGTTAATCATAGAATTAAATAGAAAACTGGGAAGTACCTGCGACAGGCACAGAAAATTGGAGTTGCAAGGAAGAGAGAGAGGTTCCCCTGGACTGAGGATCAAATTAGACATGCCATTTCTGAACATTGTTTTTAAAGAATGTTTTGATTAGATGATTTGTCTCATTATTGGAAAGTGGAATCTTCCATAGAAGGAGATCTCCAAGATTTCTAGGAAGCTCAGTATTTCTGAAAGTGGCGGGGGATCATCATCATATAATATGACAGCGGAAGCTAGCTACTTCTCGTAAGAGCAAAAACTCGTGTCAGAGCTCTTCCTGTGTAAAATCATGTTAAGTGTTTAAAACAATAAAAGACAAAACATATATTGTAAGCTTAGTGACCTGAATCATAAGTCATATGTAGTGTACACACTTAAAAAATAAGAAATGAAAATAAAAAATGCAGATAAATTACTTGAAAAGCCAACATAGCAGGTCTGATATATTAATGAATTATACAGTAAAAAAACACTATCATTTCAATAAAATCTGCACGAACAGAAGTGTCAAGTATGGAGCATTTTCTTTACTTGTTTGATGAACTTGGTTACCCATCGCAGCCATAGATTCAAATATCGGGTATTATATTGTTTTATTTTTATTGAAAAACTTGTTAATGTTCAGTTAACTCCTTACGATTTGATTTGATTTTTTTTTTTTTTTTTTTTTTTTTTTTTTTTTTTTTTTTTTTTTTTTTTTTTGATAAATTTTCATTGATGACGTTGTCTACCAACAGTAGAAGGTCTATGTAAAGATAAGATTCAAATTTCTGGAGATGACATCCTGGTGCACAGGTAGAAAAAACCGTACTCTTAATCGGAAATTCTCCGTAAAAATATACTGTTATCAACCGTATTTCAGTAAAATACGGGTGACCGTAATTTTACCTTACTTTGTTATTATCTTTTACGGGTTGGTGACTGTAATATGGCTCCTTTACGTCAATATATCCGTTTTTTAACGGTAAAATACTATAATAAATATTGCCTGATATTTACCGTTTTTAACGCAAATTTTCAACTGTGTGGCTATATTTGTTGTTACAAGCAAGTAGATTTCAGACTTCCTCCAAAGATTGTCAACTATATACACAAATCTACGGACCAAGATTTCCCCTTTTCATATACAGGGTGTGCCAGGTTGGCCTTTCTAGCCCCCCCCCCCCCTCCCCCCAAAAAACTCTAAAATTGACCTGTTTTCGTGCTAGATACCTAAATTTAGCCTTTTTAAAAAAATTGGTTAGCCTTAAATGCTATATTTTCGGCCTTTTTAAACTATTAGGTTGGCCTTTTAAAGCTGCAGTTGATCAGACGTTGGCCTTTTCTCATTTGGAAAACCTGGCAAGCCTACCGTGAATGAATATTCTGTATAATTATAACAAAAATAACCAGATCACTTCCAAAATTTAATAGGGTCTTCCAGAGCATTATACCTGTCCTTTCTTAAAATTGAAAAAATAAAAACAGATCTGTTTTGACTTTGTTACTGTTTTTAGTATGATTTATTGTTAATTTGTTCTCATCATTTATTTATTTCCTTATTTCCTTTCCTCACTGGGTTCTTTTTGCCTATTGGAGCCCTTGGGCTTATATCATCTTGCTTTTCCAACTAGGGTTGTAGCTTGGCTAGTAATAATAATAATAATAATAATAATAATAATAATAATAATAATAATAATAATAATAATAATGATAATAATAATAACAGACAAACAAATAGATAGATAAATGAATAAATAAACGCATGCCATTTTATAGCCTCCTTGGCAGAGCTAATAAGAGTTTTGAAAATTCATCTCCCTGAACAAGCATGAAAATGCTTTATTTCATAACTCAAACAGCACCAATGTTGTGCAATATAAAGACCACAGCATAGCATGATTTAAACAATAGTTGGTTGAATTAAAAAAATGATGAAGAACGGTTAAAATGGCAATAATGTATTTTTTTTCTTCTAGGAAATCACACTTGCTTCAAGCTTATCTAATGATGATATTTTGACACATTTCCTACATTCATTTAATTTGTATCAGGAAGGAAACACGATATTCTGAAAAGTTTTTGGTGTGTATTGCAATTTTACCTTTACCCACCATACATGACTTTTATGGTCCTTTGTCATTTCATCATTATTTTTATTGCTATTTATTATTATTATTATTATTATTATTATTATTATTATTATTATTATTATTATTATTATTATTATTATTATGAAAAGCATCATGAAAGATTTGAGCTTTGACCTCAGTACACAGGTATGATGGATGAATTGTTAAAATACACATTAAAAATTTATGCCCCATCACTTTAATTTTTAGCAGATAGTGATTATAATAACCTGTTAATTAATGACACAATGATGACAGATGCGAAACTGTACGGTTAAAATAAGTACATTGCTATAAATAACACATCCACGAGAGAGGTCATGGCTGTAATTAAGGGAGTGGGAACTTGCAGGTATGCAATCATTTGCAGGTGTGTTCATAATTAGCTCCGTCATTATAATAATCCGACCAGAGCCATGATTGTCTGACTGGCGATCTCGTATAATTTCCGCCAACTGTAAATGTTGATAATGTTAATGACGCTGAAATAACTATGCTGCTCTGAATAGACCCCTCCTCTGACTCCTCCATTTTCCTCTTCTTCCTCCTCCTCCCTCTTCCTTTTCCTACACCTCATCATCATCATATTCTCCTCCTCCTCCTTCCCTTTACCTCCTCCCTCCTCCTCCTCCTCCTCCTCCTCTTCCTCTTCTTCCTCTTTATCATCATCATCATCTTCCTCCCCCTCCTCCACCTCATTTCTTTCCTCTTCCTGCTCATCCTTCTCCCCCTTCCTCCTCCACTCCTCCCCCTCCTGCTCTTCCTCATATGTGTCCTCCTCCTTTCTCTCTCCTCTTCCTCCTCTCCCCCTCTTCCTCCACCTCCTCTTCCTATGCCTCCTCCTATACCTTCCTCTTAATTTTCTTTCTCCTCCTCCTCCTCTTATTTTCTTTTCAAGTTCATGTCCCCATTGGTTCAATGTCTTGGGCATTAATCTTTCATGCCTGTAGCATGGGTCAGAAGGGAAACCTTAACCATAGATAATTATATTTGTTTTTATTTACTCATTGGTGAGATAAACATTTTGAGGAAATAGTTTAGCATTGCTAGATACGGTATATTAAAGGTTTAAAGGCCGCTCTAGAATTCCAGAGGCAAGGGACAGTGACATTGCCCTAACTAGCAGGACAATGCCCTAGAGACAGACCATACATACATATCAGCGCCCACCCTACATATTAAAGAGTTTCGTGACTAAAACTTATTAGAAAAGGGAATCTGTTTAAAAAATTTACAGCCAATCAAGTGTATGGATTTACAGGAGCTCATATTGTTAAGTTTTATGACCAGGTAGGGCCAGGCAATGGCTGCTGGTGACTCGGCAGGTAGATCTATAGGATCCTCCAAACCCCTCAATCTTAGCTCACAAGGATGGTGAGGTTGCAGACCTTACCAAAAAAAAAAAAAAAAAAAAAAACTATTGAGTTTGAGCGAGACTATCTCCCATCCAACAGAACGCCAGGCAGGGACATTTCTAATAAACCACCCGAAGAAGAAGTCCGAAAAGACATTTCGTTATTAGTTTGTATAACTACCGGTAAGAGAAACAATGATGAAAGGTATTGTTCTGATGTTCAGAGTCGTGTTACAGGTATGTCTTCTTTAAACACTTATGTTTTTCAAGGTTCTCATCATCTTCATGTGATTCTTTAACATTTTAGCATACAAATGAACTGCTTATCGTCGTAACTAAAATGGTACGAACAAAAGCCGTAACACTATTAGATATTGCAACGCAGGGAAGCTTACCAATTTGAGCTCCCATAAATCCTTAGACTGAATTGGCTGTATTTTTTATACCCTCAAAATGTGTACCATCCAAGACTCTTTTTTCCCTTTTCAAATAAATTTTAGCGACCACATTCACTTATATTTCGGGCAACATTAATTACCTAAATTGTTCAAGAGAATGAAGACGAATTGTAACTAAATGGGGCTAAAATTATAGTAAGAAAAACTAAAGCATTATGCGAGTAAATACTTCTTTTTATAATATATAATCACAGTGTATGATTAACGTGGAAGGAATATCTATGTTGACTCTCATGTTCAAAGAAGTCACAACTATCTCATAGATACGTGATAGAAATATTGTTGTGTATAGTTATATTTTCAGGAAAATATTTAATCATTTCAGTAAATATACTGTGTTGTCATTAATGCTTTTCCTGACATCCATCCCTCTCAAGAAATTAATGTATGAATGAATGAATAAGGAAAAAAAGGAAAGCTAATATATATCACCGAGCTTGGGGACAAACTTTTAATATTGATAACCTTTTACTTCTTGTTAGTTAGTTATTCATCTATTTGTGAGCAAATTTACACAAAACTACAGTACCTATTTTTATCATACTTGGTTGTTATGTTTGGTGTGGCCCAAGGATGACTTTGTAACCTTTTCGATAAAGTACATTAAAGTACAGGGACGCAGTAGTACTTTGAAAATAATGACAATGTTAAGTAAATATCAAATCTCTCTCTCTCTCTCTCTCTCTCTCTCTCTCTCTCTCTCTCTCTCTCTCTCTCTCTACGGAAAAATGGCTGAACCAATTTCAACGAAACTTGTTGGACATAATTACATTTTGAAGAAAATATATCAACTTACAAGTACACAGTGGTGTTAAGACCAAAATAAGACTGCTTGGCGTGGCGAAGGCATGCTCTTAACTGAGTACCCTTCTTGTTTTTATATTGCTTGACCCTTAGCTGGCCGGGCGCTAAGTCTCTTTTGCCTCGACTTAGTCCTCATGAAATAAATATTTTCATGCTGCTTTATTATAACAAATGTCTAGTTATAAAAATTGGACCTTAAATTACTCATCATCATGTCGGTCTTCGCATCACTAATTGTGTCGGGTCCTTTTGTATTGAAAGCACTAGGATATGTTAACGTTATTCTTTTTTATAATAACTTTGTTTATCTTCGATCTGAAGCCCGCTATGATCTTTTTCCTATTGCCAGTCACAATTCTTTGCAGAGAAAATGAGTCTCTTTCAATATGTTCTTTTAATTTCTTAGTCCTATTATTTATAATAGAATAATCATATCTTAAGGTACACGGAGTGAAAAGTGGTAGTTATTATTATTATTATTATTATTATTTTTATTAGTAGTAGTAGTAGTAGTAGTAGTAGTAGTAGTAGTAGTAGTAGTACTAAAGAAATATTACCTTAAAAGTCAGTTTTGTTTTCCTCACTCGATAGAAAACTACAGAAAATACAAATAGACGAGATAATATCCTTCATGACATTTGTTAAATGAATATTCTTGGGGAATAATCCTTCCAGTTTCTTCATATAACGAAAAAGTGACCTGGAAATTCCATGAATTAGAAAGAAAAAAACCGCGAGTTAAGGTGCGTTTATATGTGTTTGCTAGCTTGTGGTATGGGGGTGGGGGGCGTCAAGTTAGGGTGCAAAAAAAAAAAAAAAATCTAATATCAGAGGAATGAAAATTTCAACTCAATATTTTTTGGGTCGAACTTTCCTCAAAATTGCCTCAATATATTATGGAAATGGGAAAGAAATTTTGAAGACTGGTCGAAGAAAATTCTCTCATTTCAAATGTGCAGAAGAGATATTAGTTATTAACTTTTAAGTTTTTTGGCTGGGTAGGGGACGGGGCATGGGATTCACGTGGGTAGTGATAGGGGAGGGCCGAGAAAGAAGTCTGGAATTGGATGATTCTTTGCACAAAACTGAAGCAGATGGCGTCTTAGATCTTGATTATTCTTTTTCTATGCCAGGACCGACAGAAATGCCAACGTAATGGCTCTATCTAGCTAGGTCTTTTTCTGGTTTGTTTCTTTTGATGACGCGACATTAAAACCATCGAGCATTATTATATCATCGACCAGAGACTGCTATTAGAATTCAAACCAGAAACTGCTATTTGAATAGTGGAAAGGCACTGCTATTAGATTAATGAGCAGACTTCAATTACAATTGTGATGAGAGACTGTTGTTAAAATTAGATATTCCATTAAGAATTGCACCCATCGAACGCAATGAAAATCTTTACCATAAACTACAAGTACAATTATGGCCATGGCCTGGAATTACAATCGAGTTTCCTGAAACTCCTATTTCAATTGTCCAGTCCAAACACTGATACTATGATACTACAGTTACTACTAACAGACTTATGTGGCAGTTGCCACGACTAGAAACTACTGTTACAGTTGACATAACCAGAGCTTAATGTTATAATAGTCCCAACCAGAGACAGCTATTTCAGTTGCCATGACCAGAACCTGCCATTGGAGTTGTCAATAACAAGAGGCTGTCATTACAGTTGCTAAAGTTGGAAACTGCTATTACAGTGTCCACGCCCAGAGACTGCTGTTATAGCTTCCACCACCATAGACAGCTATTACAGTTGCCATGAATATGGACTGCTATTACAGTTACCCCTTTCAGAGACTGTGGCTACAACCAGAGACCACTATTAAAATAGTAACGACCAGAGACTAATATTACAGTTACACTGACTAGACACTGCTTTGACAATGCCAACATGACCCAGAGACTGCTGTTACAAAGACTGTTTTTACAGTTGCCACGGCTAGAAACTGTTGCTATCATTGCCAGAACCAGAAGCTTTTATTATATTTGCCAAGGGCGCAGACTGATATTACAGTTGCCATAACCAAAAATTTTAATTACAGGTATCATGAGCAGATGCTACGATTAGAAATTGGACCCAAGATTTCAATGGGAATTATGACTAGACACTGTTGTTGAAATTCTGTTCAGATATTGTTTACCGTAAATTACCTCAAATTACTAGTACAATTTTAGTCAGTCTAAAATTACAGACTGCTATTACAATTGTCACCCACTGACGGTTGAATTAACAAAAGATTGCTATAGCAGACACCACAACGATAATTGTATTTACCAAAACCAAAGACCATTATTGCAATTGGCATAACTTAAGACTACAGTTAAGGTTGTCACAATAAGCGGAATGCTATTAGTTTCCACAACCAGGGACTTCTATTACAGTTTTCACAACCAGAGAATATTATTACAGTTCCCATAACCAAAACTGTGATTTCAGTTGCCACAACTAAGGACGCTATTACGGTTACTACAACAAAGAACTGCTATTGCTTTTGCCCTGGCCAACGATTGGAATTGCAGTTGCTACAACCAAAAGCTACAATTACAGTTATCAAGGAAAGACACTGGTTTAATATATGTGACCAAACACTTCAATTAGAATTTTTGCCACTAAACACTTTCAAAATTTTTACTACAGACTACTGGTGCAATTTTGGCTAGTGCCTGGAATTACTATTGTCACTATCCGAGACTATTATTATATTTTTTTTCATGGCCAGAGACTCCTATTGCAATTGCCACAACTAAAGACCACTAGTCTACAGTAGTTGACAATACCAGAAACTACTGTTAAAGTAATTGCTACCTTAAACAGCTATTTCAGTGTCCGCGACCACAAATTACCATTACGATTGCCGTAAATTCCAACTGTTTGCTGAAGAAGAAATTAATTAAGGCCAAATATATTTTTTTACCTTCGCCAACGAAGTTGGGAGGAGGTTATGTTTTCATCCCTGTTTATCAGTTTTTTTGTGTGTGAACAACTTTCTGGCCAGAATTTTGCTTATAGAGTAGTGATTAATTTTTATATTGAGACATGAGAGAGAGTCAATTTTGAAAGTCCTAGTTCAAAGGTCAAGGTCGAGGTCGAGCAAAATGTTGAGAAACAAGCTGCCGTTTCGGATATCTGTGGCCTACTGAGTGCCCCCTTAGTTAGATTTATATTTGCTGTGTAAAAGTTGAATAATTCTCTCTCTCTCTCTCTCTCTCTCTCTCTCTCTCTCTCTCTCTCTCTCTCTCTCTCTCTCTCTCTCTCTCTGGACGTATTGCACGTTTATCGAATAACATATTGAATTTTTATGCACACGTAGGATGTGCATGACTTAAGAAAGAGTTAATTATCAGTTTTCTAAACGCAAAGTTAAATATCTTTGATTGAGTTGTTCACCTCTGGCGAGAATAGGCCTTTAGGACGATTTTCATATTAATATTTTTTTCCGTTAAAGAATGTTTACAACGTATTCCTCTTAATATTACTCTTTATATCACAAACTATGTTGAAGAAATATGTAAATTCGAAATATACAATTTTGAAATTAAGGAAAATGTAATATAAAAATTTGCCATTCAAAGAAAAAAAAATAGTTTAACTGAATATACATTTTTCAGTTACAGGAAAGAGATGGAAATATGCATATTTGAAATAATGAAATTAATCATGAAGTGTTTTTTTATGAAGATGAAAGACAGAAAACGAAAGGGAACGGAATGAAATACGTTTAAACACCATTATATTTGATCTGATTTATGGAATTATATCCATTGTAGAGCATAACTGAAAACGGCCTCCCTACCCCCCTACCCCTCCCCCGTTGGTGCATCTATTAATAAATTCTCAAATAATAGCCAAATCCATTTTGCTGCTGAATTTACTATTTAAGCCAAAAATAAAACTGTATGCAAACTGGATATCTAGGGTGGCCAACACCACCATATTTATTCGACTTGATTTGAAAAGCGATGCATTTGTCATAATAGTCCTTTTATTACATTCTTTGTTCGGAATTTTCAACTTGACAAATGCACAACACAAACAGGGAAATTTAGAGTGCGTGGTCCCCAAGCAAAAATAAAAGCAATACTCTGCTTTATTATTTCATGGCTTTAATGAATTTTCGAAGCGAATTTACTTTTGGTTTTTTGTTTTATGAAAAGTTTTGCCTGATTTTTATCTTATTTCTTTTTATTAACTGATTGCGAACGCTACTGATATTTTTCAGATTTGGTTTTATATCAGTATTCTCTCTCTCTCTCTCTCTCTCTCTCTCTCTCTCTCTCTCTCTCTCTCTCTCTCTCTCTCTCTCTCTCTCTCTCTCTCTCTCTCTCTAATTGTTTTCAAATGAAACCGTATTTTCCGAGGTTTATATTTATTTTTGGTTTTATATAAGTTTCTCTCTCTCTCTCTCTCTCTCTCTCTCTCTCTCTCTCTCTCTCTCTCTCTCTCTCTCTCTCTCTCGTATTTTCGTAGGTTTATATTCATTAAATAATTTTTAGTTACTGCTTGCAGTATAAATCATGTGGTAATATTTTGTCATATGATAAAATCGTAATATACCTCACAATAAAACCTTTATATTGAACCAAAATGTAATTTGCATGTGAGAAAACCAAGTGAACCTTAGTCACTGACTTTCACAAGCTTGTGGTAGAGTTTCTTCGACTGTGTTAAACCTATAGAATGAAGCTTTCTTCAGCCAATTTACTATTAAATTTTGTTGTTTCACTAAATGTTTAAAGGTTGAAACTTCTTTTTTTTCAAGCATCGGGTCAATATTTCTATACCCCAAGTTAAAGTATTCAACTTTTCAGTCAGTTGATCTTTCTTTTTACACACACACATACATACATACATATGCACATATATATGTATATGTATATATATATATATATATATATATATATATATATATATATATATATATATATATATATATAATATTCTGCATATACGGTATATATGTAATATTAATCAGAGCATCACGTTTCCCTGTTTTGTTACGTATGTACAATATATATATATATATATATATATATATATATATATATATATATATATACATATATATATGTGTGTGTGTGTGTGACAGTGTGTGTGTGTGTGTGTGTGTGAAAGTGTGTGTGTGTGTAATGTGTGCGCGCGCGCGTTTGCCTCAGCTATATCAAACTTGAAAAGTACATCAGTTAACTCGCTGTAAATACGTATCTCTAAATCTATGAGTTCACTAAACAATTCATACTATGAAGTCACGTAATCAGTCATTTCACCCAAAAATATTTTCTTCTACATATTTAGTTTCATTAGCGCTGGTGACCATTAAGGCAACGTAATCTAATAGTTAGGTGAGTTACATAATCAGTGAAATAATTATATAAATTTTTGGTGAGTTGAACAGTCAAGATAATGTTAACATAATTCATTAACAAGGGAAATATGAATGAAATCTTTTTGGATACGTTGCTTAGTAAGGAATAAGCAGTGCAAACCTCCTCAAGGAACTGTATATTATTAATAAAAATTTATTAAATTCCCTATGTGCTTACAAGTACGTATGGAAAGTGAGAGTTTTACGAAACGAAACATTGATTTGAAATGTTTTTGATTTATACAAGAAAATTTTGATTTCTTTTTTTCTTTTGAAACTCGTTGTTTTAGGCAACTATGACTAAGCTTTGGTCTTTTGAACTTCGACAGTATAAGTTTATATAACTGAATAATTTAAAATTTTCAATGTTTTTTCTCCTTTTATATATGAAAAGTTTTTAATTTATATAAAGAACCTGTTTTGTATTTCTTTTGAAACTCGTGTGTTTCAAGCAACGATGTCCAAGGTTTGATCTTTTTAACTGCGACAGTATAAGTTTTTATATATAAATAATTTAATTAAATCCAAGGTTTATCTCCTTTCTTCATGTTGCACTCGTACCAGACGAATTAATAAGGTTGAGCGTAAGATTGAACATCACTGCTCTTTTGAAAAAATAAACTTTTATAAAAACTTGCTGTAGCTGTCTGGTGTGTGGATGAAAATGGCCACAGAATTGAGAGTAATGGAAGTATATGAATTTTTTTTTGTAATGAGACGCATTTGCACCAACTCGCAGCGGTGCCCTTTTAGCTCGGAAAAGTTTCTTGATTATGATTGGTTAGAATTATGTTGTTCAACCAATCAGCGATCAGGAAACTTTTCCGAGCTAAAAGGGCACCCCTGCGAGTCGTTGCAAATCTACCTCACTAAAAAGAATTGACTATAGTTCAATCTGGAATGCTTTGTAGCTCCTCAGTCCCTTATTCTTATTCTTTCCCCGTATTAGACAGAATGAAAGAGAGAACGACTTCTCAAATATTACTGGTCTCTCACCACATTCTTTTCGGAAATTGAGGGAATTGGGTGAAGCTGGAACTTCACGCGATTTTCCGTTTGATAAGTGATCCTACTTCTCTCTCTCTCTCTCTCTCTCTCTCTCTCTCTCTCTCTCTCTCTCTCTCTCTCTA
Source organism: Palaemon carinicauda (assembly GCF_036898095.1). NCBI lineage: Eukaryota > Metazoa > Arthropoda > Malacostraca > Decapoda > Palaemonidae > Palaemon > Palaemon carinicauda. The sequence continues at coordinate 136,402,813 of NC_090727.1, read as the reverse complement.
ATATACTTAATCTCCTAGTGCTGAAATCTGTTATAAATTTCTTTAATGTATTTAATTTCATAATACTGACATATAAATATATATATATATATATATATATATATATATATATATATATATATGTGTGTGTGTGTGTGTGTGTGTGTGTGTGTGTTATGAATTTCTTTAATGTATTTAATCTACTAGTGCAGAAATATCTCTCTCTCTCTCTCTCTCTCTCTCTCTCTCTCTCTCTCTCTCTCTCTCTCTCATTGCTTCTTGTAGGAATCCCTCTTATTAATTGCATCACCCAATCTCTTGAACATAGATCCTACGATTTTTTTTTTTTCAACAAATATTGAATTCTTTACACTCGTCAACTGGAGAGACGCCCGCACTGATTTGGCCTAATTCCTGATTAGGAATACGAAGTTTGGGGAAAGTTTGGGTTATATGGCGGCCATCCCTGTTGTTGACAACACAAGCCCACGTATTTTGCATTGGGTTTTACTTCTTCGAAAAGTTCAGCTGTTTAACCTTTCATTCGTTTCGATTAGTTTTTCTGAACTACCATCTTTCCATCCATCCCTCCTCTGTATTGGTTGAACAGTTTTAGGTTCTTACATATAAAAACATAGGCCTATGGAGTGAAAAATATGAACATTATTCTATAATATCTGAATTTGTTTACATTGATCTAAGATATTTGTCGAAATATAATAAAATCATTATATACCCACACACATACGCACACATATACGTAATTTATATATATATATATATATATATATATATATATATATATATATATATATATATATATATATCATTTGACCTCATCATTTGCTTATCGGATAGATGTTAATATGTCTTTGGCATATATGTTTAATCGTCCTAACATGAAAATAAATAGAACGTATCACAATATCAGATTTTTTTTTTTTACATAGTATTTTATCAAACTTTGAGCAATGATGTATAAAGGTCTAAGAAATTAAAACGACCAATAAACTTGGCATTGATTTACCATTATACTGTATTATTATTAATATTATTATTATTATTATTATTATTATTATTTTTATTATTATTATTATTATTTGGTAAGCTACAATCCTAGTTTGAAAAGTAGGATGCTATAAGCCCAAGGACACCAACAGGGAAAATAGGTCCTCTCCATTCGTCATATGTAACCATAAATCTGACAACACAATGCTCTACATCTCTTATTCCCAGTTTTCTTGCTTTAGTCTCTGACTGTCTTTAAGGTTGAAGAAGAACTCTTTAGACGTGACAGGCAACTCTGAAATTAAACTGATTTCGAATCATTAAATTCCGGGCAAACTATGCAAATAATTTGAGTACAATGACGCCCCGGTCCTGGGTACTGGGGTCAGGTACTGAGATTTTCACGCAATGTTACCACAGTTTTTTTTTTTTATATACTTGGAATATGAGAATATTACTTCAAGTACTGATTCCTAGATAATATAGAACGTGTCGAGGTATTATTATTATTATTATTAGTATTATTATTATTATTATTATTATTATTATTATTATTACAACCTAAGCTATAACCCTAGTTGGAAAAGCTAGATGCTTCAAGCCCAGGGGCTCCAACAGGGAAAAATGGCCCAGTGAAGAAAGGGAAGAAGAAAAAGAAAAAATTCCAAGAGAAGTAAAAAACAATCAATATAAAATATTTTAAGAACGGTAACAACATTAAATTAGATCTTTCATATATAAAGTATAAAATCTTAAAAAAAAAAATAGACGAAAAAAAACAAGAAGATTTAAATAACACAGAACAGCGTGCCCGAGTGTACCCTTAAGCAAGAGAACTCCAATCCAAGACTGTGGAAGGCTATGGTACAGATGCTATGGCACTACCCAAAATTAGAGAACAATGGTTTGATTTTGGAGTGTCCTCCTAGAAGAACTGCTCACTAAAGAGTCTCTTCTATCTTTACCAAGAAAAAAAAAAGCCACTGAACAATTACAGTGCAGTAGTTAACCACTTCAGAGAAGAAGAATTGTTTGGTAATCTTAGTGTTGTCAGGTGTACGAGGACAGAGGAGAACGTGGAAAGAATAAGCCATAATATTCGGTGTATGTGTAGGCAAAGACAAAATGAGCCGTAACTAGAGAGAGGGATCCATTGTAGTACTATCTTGCCAGTCAAAGAACTCAATATCTGTAGCAGTTGTATCTCAACGGGTGGCTGAAGCCCTGACCAACCTACTACCTACCAACTAAGTGCTGAATGAAACTAGGAGAGAATAGACAACCTCTCTAAACAATAATACATTTCACTGTGTAGAAGAATTGGAGGAATATTTTAAGTTTTCTTGTGTCTTTGATACTGATATTTGTTATATATGATAGGGTTAAAATCAAAGGAAACTGTAAGAATAGAACGAAACCTGAATAGAAAATGAGATCGATTGCAAGGGACAAGTTTCAATTTATTATACCTTAGAATGTACAGCTGGATGTAGGAATTCCTGTTACACCTTGCTCTGAGGAAGTGCACCTAGTCATACCCTTACTGCGCGACGAGTTTGTGTTTAACCCTGTCTCCAGCTCCACCATTTCTCCCTACATTCCTTGTTTGTTTACTCGCCGCGAAGTAAGGGTGTAATAGGTGCACTTCTTTGAAGAGAGGTGTGCCAGGAAATCTTGTGTCCAACTGTACCTGCCAGCTTCGCCTTGAGCCTCGAATTTAAGTACTTTCAAGGTCTGCGAGACGGTGGTATTAGATATTAAAAGCCTATCAGTTAATGGGACCAGACAGTAATCACAAGAAACTATTTGTTAGGTGGGTATTATTATTATTATTATTATTATTATTATTATTATTATTATTGTAGTAGTAGTAGTAGTAGTAGTAGTAGTAGTAGTAGTAGTAGAAGAGTGAATATTATATAATTTATAACCATCCGATCACTATTTTCATAGTTAATTGACAATCGTCCAAAAGACTACATTACCATCGCATCCTGATTCCTGAGCAGCAGAGAATTAATCTCAGCGAACAACATTGTTAATCACATCTCGTTAATTATCAACTGCTGATTTGTCACACGAAGACAGCGCTTTTGCGAAATGAAATCCGTCTCCGACATTGTCCGTAAGCAACGCCTTGGGAAAGCCGTTACATTCATTAGCGCTCTATTCCCGCCTTTTTTTCCCCCGCCTTTCACGCGTCGGCTCAAAAGGAACTTGTGTTGGGTTTGCGTATCAAAGGGTTTGTTTTGTTGGCGTCGTTCTCATCAGCAGTTGGTAATTATCGACGTTGCATCTGATTATCAGCAAGATGGCTTTCACTAAGCGTTTTTTTAGAAGTATAGTGTGCAATATATCCCATTAACTAGAGTTTCTCGAACACGTGGTTCTCAGATTTCCACTTCATTTGTCTGCTGGTATAGAGGATGCCAGTTAGGGAAATCTTTTCCTCATGCTGCCAATTTATAATTAAATGAAGTCGATACTGAAACAGGCAATAGATCTGTTGGTTTTGGTGCAAGATGTAACAGATCTCAGCCTGTATCGGAAACTTTCTTGTCTGGCAATCTGTTAGATGGGAATTGGAATCCCGCTCAAGGTCGATAGTTTCTAGAAGTTTCCCTAACCTCACCGTCCATGTGAGTTAGGCAGGGGAGATTTTTGGAGAGCCTTTAGATCTATTTGACGAGTCATCAGAAGCCATTGCCTGGCCATCCCAGGTCCTGACTTGATGGAAAGAGAGGTTGGGCGCTGATCTAATGTGCGACATTAAAGAAAAATAGTACCGTCAATTGAATATATATATATATATATATATATATATATATATATATATATATATATATATATATATTTGCTAACTTATAAATTAGTTTGTTAGCACTTTTATTGGTTAGTCTTACTCATGTCGTAACACTAATAATAATTAAGCGACCCCAGCGTGTGTTGGGGTCCCCAATCTTCAGGTGATCCTTTAAATGTCTAAGTGTGTGGGTGCTTATTATTACTTGAAGAGCAGAAACATTAAGATTAAGATAATGATAGAAGCAGGCAAACATTTCCATCTACCTTTGGATTTATGCTTTACTGAATTGTTTGTATATCCATTCGAAGAATCTCTCTCTCTCTCTCTCTCTCTCTCTCTCTCTCTCTCTCTCTCTCTCTCTGTTAGGTAGTTTGAGTATCCATTTTTTTTATTGTAACTTTAATGACATAAACAGCGCACATCTGAGCTATGCTATGGAACGATAGATAACTAAAATATATCATAGTATTAAAGGTACTTTCCGTTTCAGTACACAGTCGGCTTTATAAACATTATGACTTCACATTAGAAAATATCAAAGTTTCACTAGAAAAGTGCTTTCATTTCATTGTTATATTACCATATTGGAAGGAAGGTATGTCCGTGTCAGTTGTGATGGTATAATGACGGAAGATTGGACACTATATTATTATTATTATTATTATTATTATTATTATTATTATTATATTATTATTATTATTATTATTATTATTAAGAGCTAAGCCATAACCCTAGTTGGAAAAGCAAGATGCTAAAAGCCCAGGGGCTCCAAAAAAGAAAAATAACCTAGTGAGGAAAGAAATTAAGGAAATGAACTGCAAGAGAAGTGATAAACAATTAGAATAGAATATTTTAAGAATAGTAATGATATTAAATTAGATCTTCCATATGCATAAACATAAAATTAATAAAGTATAATTTGGAAGTTTGGGCGAGTAGTGGGAGGGGGGTCTTGAAAAGGGATGGGTGAATGGCATGAAAGAGATATTAAAATTATGCGTAAGATGCGTATAAGTGAATTTGGTTAAATTTGCCCATTTGTGGCCATGGAGACTTATCTCGACTCAAGATAAATTTCATTGTTCACTAAATATATTAATATTTCATACACATTGTAACAGTAATATTGGCATTCTTACTCTGACAGTCTCGATTAAACGTTAAACTCTTTAGGGAGTGCCCAAGACACATTACATTACCTTTAGGATTGGACTTTCTTTTCACTAAATATATACTGTATATATGTATGTATATATATATATATATATATATATATATATATATGTATATATAGATATAGATATATATATATTAACGTATTTACAGTATATTTAAAACATTTAAATTATTTTCTTATATTGAAAAGATCTTTCACAGCCTTTAATTTCATGTCTACTTGTTGTTTGAGGCATCTTTTCACCATTGCTTAATCATTCAGGTAAGCGAAGTGCGTGTATATTGGGAGGACACGTAGGATATTGAAGTGGAAAACATAGGCCGAAGAAGGACAGAGGAGTAAAAAGGAAAAAGAATTGTTATAAAATAGATCCAAACCTCCCAATTGGGTGAAAATAAATGTCATTCTGTCAACACGATGTTTGTATGAACTGCTACGCTGCAAAATATGAATTGTATATCTCTCTTCTCGATTTCTCGTTAGCCATTTTTAGGAATTATAACTTTACGAAAATATGGCATTCACATCACTTAATGATGTATGTAGTTCCGAAGTCAAATCCCCCTTCAAATCAGATAGGGATTGGCCATTAACCGTGGTTAAGGGGTATAGGACTCGGCTAACGATGGCTAGGTTTGATATAGCGTTTAGACTTGGCTCACAGGCTCACCAAGCTGTAGATAGGTATCGGAATATGATAGAATAAAAAACAAATGTTGTGAGGCTGTCATCATGACTACAAGAATTACCGAGAACTGACACCACCCCTGTCCAGAATAGGGAAAGTAACCTATACCGAAAATTTTTTTATGTGTGTGTTATGTATATGTATGTATATATATATATATATATATATATATATATATATATATATATATATATATATATATATATATATACTTATGTATGCGTATGTGTGTATATATATATATATATATATATATATATATATATATATATATATATATATATATATATATACACTATATATACTTATAATGATGTATATGCATACATATTACGGTACATATATATTTTATATATTTACATGTGTACGCATATTATACATGTATGTATGGTATATACAATATATATATGTATGTATGATATATACAGTATGTATATGTATGTATATATATATGTGTGTGTATGTATGTATGTATATTATTATTACTAGCTAAGCTACAACCCTACTTGAAAAACAGGATGCTATAAGGCCAAGGGCTCCAACAGGGGGAAATTGCCAAATGAGGAAAGGCAAAAGGAAATAGACAAACTACAAAAAATATTGAACAAGAAATATGAATTATTTTAAAAGCATTTACAACAATAAAGTAGAACTTGCAAATATCTACTTTCAGCTAAGGAAATATAAAAAAAAAATTTGTTCAGCCTTTCTAAGAAAGAATTTTGATAGTGCGCTTAACTGCAGTTACCATTAGCTCATAATTCTTCCATATGTCCCCAGAAGGCAACCAAGAGCGCTTATTATTATTATTATTATTATTATTATTATTATTATTATTATTATTATTATTATCAAATGCTAAGCTACAACCCTAGTTGGAAAAGCAGGATGCTATAAGGCCAGGGGCTCCAACAGGGAAAATAGCCCAGTGAGGAAAGGAAATAAGGAAAAATAAAATATTTTAAGAACGGTAACAACATTAAAATGAATATTTCCTATATAAACTTTAAAAACTATAACAAAACAAGAGGAAGAGAAACTAGATACAACAGTGTGCCCGAGTGTACCCTCAAGCAAGAGAACTCTAACCCAAGACAGTGGAATACCATGGTACAGAGGCTATGGCACTACCCAAGACTAGAGAACAATGTTTTGATTTTGGAGTGTCCTTCTCCTAGAAGAGCTGCTTACCATAGCTGAAGAGCCTCTTCTACCCTTACCAAGAGGAAAGTAGCCACTGGAATTAGAGTGCTGTAGTTAACCCCTTGAGAGAAGAAGAAAAGTTTGGTAATCTCAGTGTTGTCAGGTGTATGAGGACAGAGGAGAATCTGTAAAGAATAGGCCAGACTATTCGGTGTCTGTGTAGGCAAAAGGAAAGAACCGTAACTAGAGAGAAGGGTCCTATGTAGTACTGTCTGGCCAGTCAAAGGACCCCATAACTCTCTAGTGGTTGGTGCCCTGGCAAACCTACTACCTATAACGGACAGAGAAAATCTTGATGAATAAATTCTTCATGTTTAGTATATGTGGAAAGTTGTTTTACCGGTTCTAAAAAAATACTTGTCTGTTATTTAAGTGGAGAGATGGCCAGTCCTGTCTTCACCCGCCTTTATTCATCGATTATCTTGTAGTTGTTTAAGTCGATATGAAAATTCAAATGAAACTTCTTCATCATTGCATCCCACCAAAAAAAGAGAAATGTTAAGAAATCACCAATTTAGAAAATTTTCAGATGACATTTATATATAAGGCAAGCTTTGCTTATTTACCCTAACAATTAAATTCCAATTAAAATGGGGCGTGTTAGATATTTAAATAGTTTAGATTCTGTTTTGTTGGGAAATGATTCCTTTATGTCATGCAAGGTCTTAGCTAGAAAACATTTTGTCATTCCTAGTAATTTAGAACATCATCTAAAGACCTATGGAAATTTATCTAAATTATATTAGTCTCTCTGAAAATCTAACTTTTGCCCATAAATCAGTTCATCTGCAGCCTACTTCCTGCCATTGGTGACAAAAGAAGCATGCCACGACCTTAGTAGTTATGGCACCATAGCCCATAAATAATAAGAAATATGCATATGTTTCTTCTTACCTTCTCTCTCTCTCTCTCTCTCTCTCTCTCTCTCTCTCTCTCTCTCTCTCTCTCTCTCTCTCTCTGCCTAAATATATATATATATATATAATATATATATATATATATATATATATATATATATATAAAATATACACCAACGACAAGAACAAATGCAGCTGTTTCTAGTCAACTGCAGGACAAAGGCCTCGAACACGGTTCATGTCTGGGTATTTGGCCAGTTCCATCACCACCCTGGCCAGTGCGGAGATTTTCGTCATACATTTGTTCATATATATATATATATATATATATATATATATATATATATATATATATATATATACTGTATATATATGTAAATACACACATATATATATACAGTATATTGATATTGTAATTGCATAAAGAACGAGGTAGTTTTAGAGGGAATAGCTTGAAGGGCTGCAGGATGTGTTGTCATTTCCTGGCTTCTGTTCTGACTTCACGTGGATATAAAAGTAAATTTTCATTTTTATATTTCATATGTAAATGGAAAATGGTTTTCAAAACCTTATTCATTTCTTTTATTATTTTGCGTGAGTGTTACGTGCTTATGTGTGTGTGTGAGAGAGAAAGAGAGATAGAGAAGGAAAGTCTGCTTATTATTCGTATGTTTGTGCAATTGGCAGAAGAAATATAGTTCTGTCTCTGATATGTTTCCTTGAAATTTAAATTGTATTTTGATTGAAACGCCAAAATATTTCAGATTTAATCTGTATGCATTCTGAAAGCTGTTATTTATACAAGGTTATTTCTATACATACAATTTTTCTCATAATAGTCTTAGAAATAATAATGCTGGATGAATTTAGATGACATCCTCTTTAAGATTTATAGTAATAGATGTAACTAGAAGTTTTATTCCAGCTGTGACCAAATTATGGAATAATCTTCTTAATTGGGTAGTTGAATCAGTATAACTTTCAAAGTTTAAACTCACGGCAAATTGTTTTATGTTGAACAGGCTTAAATAAGTCCTTTCAATGTTGTTAATGTTTTGAAAATATTTAATTTTAATTTTTCATTACTTATATTGTTTATTTATTTTCTTATTTCCTTTCCTCACTGGGCTATTTTTCCCTGTTGGAGCCCTTGGGCTTCTAGCATCATGCTTTTCGAACTAAGGTTGTAGCTTGGCTGGTTTTAATAATAATAATGATAATAGAGAAACGTTTCATGCTAAAATATGATGGGATCCGTTCATAATCTTGTTCACTTGTGAAATGAACACATTCTTTTTATACGTTCCTATTAATACATTTGTTCGCAACGTTCAGCAGTGATATACTCATTTGTTCACACAACTCTTTCGTTAGTACGAGAGATCCCAGGCGTCAAGATGTCACATAAAAAATTGGTGTCGCAGACGGGCGTTTAATCTCGTCCCCGGCGGCCAGACTCTCACTAATTAGCAACAGGTTGATGTGTTGACATAAAGGCCAGTCGATACTTGCCAGCGTGCGCTGTGTGTGATTGAACAACGCAAAAGACAACAAGACATTCCGATGCTGAAAACAGCTTTATGAGAAAAATGTCCGTCACGCGGATATACACAGTTAGCAAAACAGTTGAACAGTATTGCCCTTGAGCAAAACAATATTGTCTGCTTGTATTGGTTGGGACGATGTGCTTTGGCGTGGAGCTTAAGTTCACTTTGATAGTAGAATGTACTTCTTATTATTATGAATCATTATCATTATCATGTTAAACGAAAGGGAAATACGACTAAGAGAAGATATATATATATATATATATATATATATATATATATATATATATATATAATATAGATCATCAGCCACAACTAGTCCACTGTAATAGTCCTCAGACATGTCCTTCCACTAGTATCTGTGTATATCCTTTCATTGCCAGTCTATATCTGCGAATTTTCTTAATTCATCAATCAATCGTCTTCTCTTGTTTCGTCTGAAATATATACACACACATATATACAGTATATGTATATATATATATATATATATTTATATATATATATGTATATATATACATATAAATATATTATGTACTGTATATAGAAACTAACGATATGAAAGTATTTTGTATCGTAGTGTTATGTGTTGAAATCTGAACAGCTAACTAACAATACAGTATTACTGTAGTTATATAAAATATGTTATTTTTAGAAAAGTTTTGTAGATTATTTGTAAAAGTTTAAAGAAAAATAAACTTTATGGATTTTCCATGTGAGTGCGATATATATATATATATATATATATATATATATATATATATATATGTGTGTGTGTGTGTGTGTGTGTGTCTGTGTGTGTTTGTGATATATATATATATATATATATATATATATATATATATATATATATATATATATATATATATATATATAAATGTATATATATAATTATGGGCTTTGTAAATTTTATAGCAATACCTCTATGTAGCATAGAAAAAGTACTTAGAAAGAGTAATATTTTGAAGAAATAGTGGGAATTAAAAAGGGGAAATTCAAGCTGTTCATTTCACGACAAAAAATTTTGTGTTTTTCATTGGCTCTGTTGATATTAAATATTACTTGGTAAAGGTGTTCTACTTCATTCCGCAGATGGTCACAATAATTTAGTAAGAATATCTCTCTCTCTCTCTCTCTCTCTCTCTCTCTCTCTCTCTCTCTCTCTCTCTCTCTCTCTCTCTCTCTCTCTCTCTCTCTCATATAGTACCAAGGACAATTCAAAATGTATAGTTGAACGGCCTCCCGACCCCAGCTCGAACCTATGTCATAAAATCCTTTCATTTTCCCAGTTATCAAATAAAAATGTAAGGCGAAAGGCAGCCTATATAAATCTTTAAATAACAACATTAAATGTCACTCCTGGATTCGAGCAATCCTTCCACACCACTTATATCAAAATACCCATTATTTGTATTAAATTTCCCATCGGTCTTTGTTGCAACTAACAAGATGGCCGGCGGCCGTGAGAGAATAAATGTTATGAATTGACTCTCGCACACCTTTCTCATTGATTGTTTTATCTCTAGGGTCGGAAGTTCCAGCGATCGCTGCGAGAGACTCTTTGCGATGTGGTACTTTTTCATGTCGATGTTCAGACGGGGATGGAAATAAAGTGTTTTTTTATTCAGAAGTCAACGAGGGGAAGCTGTATCCGCCGTCATGAAAATTGTACTTTTTATTCTTTTTATTCCTTTTCCTTTGGTCTGATTCATCGATTTATTAGTTAGGCTTTTGTAGTTAGATAGAGAACTATTTTCCTTGAGGGTTTGACAGTGGGTCAGGTAAGAGTTGGTTAGATATGGCAACGTTCGGGAGAATGTTATTCAATAAAGAGGTGCTCATTTGAAAGATTTTTGTCCTTTATTTATGAAACGAGGATATAGCAACGTTATATATATATATATATATATATATATATATATATATATATATATATATATATATATATATGATATATTTGTGTAAGGAAATATGGAAGGATATGTGTATATATATGTGGGTGTGTGTGTGTATGTATTTGCGAATTCTAAAACTTCCCGCATGTGTATGTATACTGTATATACGCTGATCATTCGTATATTGTCAGTCTCTAAGGTATTGTCCTGATAGCCAGAGTATTGCCACTGTCCCTTTCCTCTGCCATTCATGAGGAACCTTTAAACCTTTTGACCTACTTATCTCGATGATTGGCCTATTTTCAGCATCGGTAATCCTTTTAATGATTTATCCAAAACATTATTTTCATTTATTACACGGTACATATTACTTAAGGGTCTTTGTTATATCTCTTCCTCCCTTAACTACGACCATATCTCAGGCTTGTACTTTTACATCGTTCAACTGACTGCCCACCACTTCCCAGCACTGATCCGTGTGGCACAGATTTAATATGTACAAAGATATTTATGTTAACGAAATTCTGATGACACCTGCTCGAATATTGCACCTGTGCAAAAGGATAACTTTTCTTATATGGCAACAACATCGAGATGTTCCTATACAGCACTGTTAAAGTTTTGCCGTAAAAAACTGAAAAAATCCTGGAATAAATATTGCTAGACATTAAGCCATTTAAAAAACGGACATTTTGACGCAAAGGAGTGATATTACGATTACCAAACCGTAAATTATAACAACAAAGTATGGTAAAATTACGATCGCCTGTATTTTACTGAAATACGGGTGTGAGCAGTATATTTTTACGGAGAATTTTCGGTTAAAATTTTTTTCTTTTTATACCAAAGTGAGAAATGTTGTTAATCAAACCCTTGTGTTAAGTGACTATAACGTTAGGTGAAAGTTTTTTAGTCATATCCCTGCAAATGATTGCATTATGATAGTAGGTAGTAGGTTGACCAGGGCACCAGCCACCCGTTGTGATACTACCGCTACAGAGTTATTGGGTCCTTTTACTGCACACTCCACGAGTAGTAATACAGTGGACCCCTCTCTCTGGTTACGGCTCATTTTTCTTTGCCTACACGTATAGTGAATAGTCTAGCCGATTCTTTCCACATTCTCTTCTGTCTTCATACACCTGACAACACATATGACCCAACATTTCTTCTTCGCTCAAGGGGTTAACTACTGCACTGTAGTTGTTCAGTGGCTATTTTCCTCTAGGTAAGGGTAGAAGAGACTCTTTTAGCTATGGTAAGCAGTTCTTCTAGGAGAAGGAGACACTAAAACGAAACCAGTGTGCTCTAGACATGGGTAGTGCGATAGCCTCTGGACTATGTTCTTCCACTGTCTTAGGGTAAATTTCTCTTGCTTGAGGGTACACTCGGGCACACTTTTGTATCTTGTTTCTCTTCCTTTTTTTAAGTTTTTATAGTTTATATGTGAAAGATTTATTTTAATGTTATTGTTCCTAAACCTCTTTTGTTGTATATTTCCTTTCCTCATTGAGCTATTTCCCCTGTTGGGGTCCTTGGGCTTATAGCATCCCGCTTTTCCTACTAGGGTTGTAGCTTAGCAGGTGATAATAATAATAATAATAATAATAATAATAATAATAATAATAATAATAATAATAATAGTAGTTGTGATAGTATTATTTGATAGCAAGAAAAATCCTTCTGTCAAATAATATGATTGAATCGTTTTCATTGTTTATTGCCTATTAATCTTCAGAAAGGCTTGAGATTGCTGAAGGTTAGAGGACATTTTAATCTAGCAAATCAAATGTTAACAGATTAATTGATTGTACTAAAAGGGACAATATATTTTTATCCTGTTCTTGGAGAATGTTCAATTGAAGTTTGCTTAAAGAGATACATCAGAATCTTCAAATCAATGGAGATGTTGTGACCTGCATTGAGTTGAATATATTGCAAGTTTATCAGATCCTTGTTTTAGAAATATATGCTGCTTTTGCAGAACGTGATACATCGGCCAAATTTTCATTCATGTCATGGAAAAAGGAGGGCTATTATTATTATTATTATTATTATTATTATTATTATTGTTGTTGTTGTTGTTATTATTATTATTATTGTTATTATTATTGTTATTATTATCATTATCATTATTATTATTATTATTATCATTATCATTATTGTTATTATTATTATTATTATTATTATTATTATTATTATTATTATTATCATTATTATTATTTACTATTGTTTATTAATTTATTATTTATCATTTATTATCTGAGATACAACACTAGTTGGAAAGCCAGGATGCTAAAAGCCCAAGGACTCCAACAGGGAGAATAGCCTATTGAGGGAAAAAAATTAGGAAACTGGCAATAGTGTACATGAGTGTACCCTCAGCCAAGAGAACTCCAACGTAAGATAGTGTAAGACCATGGTACAAAGACTATAACACTACCCAAGAATTGAGAACAATGGTTTATGGTTCGAGTTTCTTTAAATTTCATGCAGAACTTTGTTACAATAAAATCCAGTTGGTATAATTAATTTTAACGTAAATAAGTAAGAAATGTTTCTCTTTCTTATTATCATTGAAATGTTATTACGTTGGTTGTAGTGTGAGAATTAACAGGAGTTAAAAAAGGCTACCCTGAGATCGGTATTTCCGCTACGAGCAAAGCAATCTTAAGATTTCCAAAATGCAGCTTAAATTTCACATTCCGAATACGGAATGCGTTCATTTAATATGAAGAAGTAATTTTATAGCCCTGGGAAACCGGATCGTTTTGGAAACAAGAAAGCGTTTTAGCTTTTTTTTTCCTTATTTTTTGCAAGATGTTCGTTTTAGGTTTTAAAAATTTCTAAGAATGTCATCCGGCGTCCGTTTTAGGGTTTAAATTTATTCTGAGATCGTGATACGGCTCTTTTTTTTTTTTTTTTTTTTCAAAATTATTCTGAGGTGTTACGGCTACTGATTTCTGTTTTAAATTTATTCTAAGAGGGGAATACGGATTTCGCCTTAGATTGTAATTTATTCTAAGAGAGTAATACAGATTTCATATTAGATATCAAGTTCATTTTTAAAAGATAGTGTTTTCAGTTTGGCCATGAGTAGTACTAAAAACGGGAATCTTTTTTATTTTATTATTATTAATTCTAAGGTTATGCAGCTTTTCATGGTACAGGTAAGGTACTTCAACTGGTTATTGGAAGGCCTTCTTTACATAGATTTGACCATTATGTTTCAATCATGGCAATACACGTCAAGTTTGTAGATATTAGGTATTGATGACACAGCTTGATAACTTCATCTCTCTCCCGTGATAGAGGTTATCCCGCAAAATCTGCATTGTGTAATAAAATACTGACGGATTGATCTGATTTGATCCATTTTTTATAATTGGAAAGGAAAATTTGCCAAATAATTAATAACATCACCCAGAAGGTCAGTTTAATGTCATTGTATATTATGTATAGTTGGATAGTATTTTTTTCTAAAAAGAATTAGTGTCCTTGAGAGCATTCATATATTTACCACTGGTTAAATGTTCCTCATTAGTGCTGCCTGTATTGAAGGGTGTTACAAACTGCAAATATCTAGATTTCACAAAGGGCAATTATTACATCTATTTGATGCTGTTTAGTATTTGCGAATATATGCGAGTCACTCACATGGATAAGAGAAGAAAAATTGGGAGTTTTCATTGTCTTTCAGTCTAGATTGATGGAACGGGAAACATGACTCCTCCATTGTCTAAGCAGATTCATAATAATGTAGGCTGCGGAAGATAACAGAAATATAATGCCAATGAAGATGCAAGCATAACATTTGGCACTCTTGTTCTCTAAGCCACACTAATCAAATCTGGTAATCAAGTTGAACTTTGTAAGAATTGATAAAGGTAGTGAGATAAATAAAACCTTGAGACAAGAGAAGTCACGATATTATGAGAGTTGCGGGCTTCTATTTAACAAAAACATCGTTAAGCAGAGCTTATAAAGGATCAACCTCTGCTAGTAACAGTGCCGAGGGGGTTAGGAATAAGATCCCACTAGAGATTCAAGAAGCTAAAACACAAGAGCGTTTTTTCTGCGAGACCAAAGCGGCAGAGCATAGAGAAACAATGACAATGCAAGTGGATAAGAGAATAAACGAATGTGAAGAATCACTCATTGATAAGAAACTCTTTACCAAACTCTGTCCAGATGTCATAGCACAAGAAATTAAATCTCACTCTACCTGCTTGGTGGTATTGTATAACCGAGACTGAGCTTACCTAAAGGTCCAGGAGCAATAAGAAGCACAGGAACACAGCAAGGAAGCATATCCAATTGCTTTTTACGAATGCCACTTACATTACTGATATGAAAAATGCGGGAGATGGTAGAAATCCACTCATTTTGAAACTTGCTGACTTGACCATGCTTTACAAGCAGAGGCTGGGACAGCTTTGTGTTGAATCACTTGATGTTCATTCTACTTGACTTAAGGACCAGGTGCTTTTTCATATTCCCTAACTGCAAGCTCATCGCAAAAGGCGATGTTGGCTTTTGAAAATTATGTAGGCTCAATCATCTCGCAAGCATTCAAGTTAGTGAAGTGATCCATCTAGAGAAAGCTGCTGAGATAATAAGACGAGATATGCTCCATCATAAGAAAAATTTCATCAGCACTTTTCATGACACAGACCTACATCGGGCTGTATCACCATCACTGCTGCAATTTGTTTGCATGATTGAACATGGTGCAGACATCAGGTCCCAAATCCTGCGTGGAGCATCATAATCTGACCTTTCTATATCACAATTCTCACAGTACAACTGCTTTGCAAAATACAACGAAGGACCGGATGTCCACAGGAATTCCAAGGATGGTAAAACACTTTTGTAGTCTACATGGACCTGTATGTGTTTGCCCAAAATGAGGACTAGCATATCTTATGACATGATCCTAGAAATATCACCACAGCTAGGAGAAACAGTTTTTTCACAGTATGTTGAAGATGGAGTAATCTGTCCCTCAGTGTTGAGAAATCAGATGTTCACAACTGCAGTAGACAACATAGAATACAATCCAAGTGCGACCACAGCTCAAACATCGTTCCATGGTACAAGTATATTCATTTTCCAGCACCCAAAACACTGAAAATGCTGGTGATGAATGCGAACCAAACTGAAGATAGAAATCAGAGTTGAGAAAATTCTAGAGCTTTCTTGTGGAGATGTGTGAATAGGAGACGACAGGCACAATCATCAACACTAAAGGAGAAGATGCCAATAGCAACACGATGAAGTCTCTGGATGCAATGGCCCCATGTTGTCATGAGTAAGTTGTCACGCGATTATTTGTACACGTCAGAGATGCAATGATTCATTGGAAAAAAATCTGTTATCATTAAGGTCAATGACACGAAGTACTAGTCATAGCAGTATTTGTGCTACCATCCTTACAGGAAATGGGTCTTAAGAAAATGTGGATTACCTTTGGCCAATGACCCAAGAACCGATGGATTCCAGTTCATGAGGTAGTTTCTGCATTAGGGTTTGAGAAAACTATAGGGATCCCATACTTTCATGCATTCACTGGATGCGGCACCATGTCTGCCTTCCATAGAAAAGGGAAGAAATCTGCATTGCGTATTGGAACCTACTTGATAGTGTTTCTGCAACATTTCCTAATCTCAGCTAGCATCCAACATTTATTCGTGATCTTGACCTGTAGAGACTAGAGAAATTCGTTATCCTTATGTATGACAGGTCAAGCAGAGGCCATCCAGACACGAGCAGTCCTGTTGAATGGAATTAGATACAGAAAGGAGAGACATGGCAGATATGTTGAACAACACTACCCCCTATTGCAGTGGGCTGTTGGGAACTGGCAAATTGTTCCTTTAAGAAAGGCTACAAAGGAAGATGCACGTCCTTAAAATCAGCACTTCTCTGGACATCACTCTGAAGCTGCGTGTGCGAGCAGTAGCAGCTGCAGGACCAGTGACATGATTTGAACATTGTGGTACAAAACAATCTTGTGGCCATCAAAAAAAAATTTAAAATATCTCTGCTTTTAAAACAATAAAATCTTGAAAAATACAGTATGTACCGTTTTCCTTTTAAACAATAAAATCTTGAAAAATATGTGCCATTTTCCCTTATAAGCATTACAATCTACTAAAGTAGGCTTGAAAACATAGGTATCCATATCTAGATCATGCAAATCGGATAACTAAAAGTACGTTTAAGCAAAACATATTTAGTGGTCATCTTGATAAATGGCCGCTATCTTGGACTTTCAGTTGGTCAATCGGCCAGATTTGATTTGTACCACGTGGTGAAACAGCGTGTCAAATTTCATGCCTGTTTTATATATGCACGATTCCTTTCAAAAATTACTGTAATCTCCTTCGGTATAGTCAAATTTCCTACTTGAGAAATATACGCAACTGTTTATAATTCGATAAAACAAGATTGATGTGCAGGTAGTTTAGGTGCAATGTCTCTGAAATTTGAGATTTGGAAGGTTACTGTACTTAATCTTAAACACTCCAGGCGATGTCGAGAGTGATCGTTGGTTGATGTAAACTTGGGAAGAAATGATTGAGAATATAGTCAGCAGTATGAAATTATAATTATAATTTTTGTCTAGTTTCATAGTTGTCAGTGCCAAGCAAAGAGTTATTTCCGATAAGGAAACTTGTATCACTACAGTATTCCGAAATTTCACATATATTATTGTATCAATTTTAATGATTACTGTAGCAATATATGTGCATGCGTCATTCTATATGCACAGTTGAAGAATGGATTTATACCTCATCACAAAAATGGCTCTGAAAATACTTAGTGTTTATGCATGGGCACGCCTCTAAAAGGGAGGAAGATTATTGTTTTATTATATTTAGAACGTGTTTTGAATAGTATTATGTTATAGTTAGAACTTTTTAAAAGGGTGTTTAATCAAATTCAGGACAGCTTTCAAACTGTTTTTCATTACATTTGGAAGATCTGTAAAATGGTGTACAGTCTCATTAAAAACACTGCTTTAGAATACTATCTAATTACATTTGGATCATTTAAATGGAGTTTAATTTTATGTATATATGTATGTGTTAATATACGAATTTGCAATGATTGCTTACCAGAATGCATGGAAGATTACCTGAGATGGGGCTCACGATAAATAGAAGAAAGACAGAGATGATGAGAAAGGAATATGCAATGGAAATGAAATATCATTGGAAGGAGAAAGGATTAATGAGGTAGAATCGTAAGTATTTAAGAACTATGTTCTCTAATACAGCGTCATTAGAATTGGAGTTTAGTGAAAGATTGAAAAAAGCAAATCAGACAATGACTAGGATAAGTAAAATTTGGAAATCAAATCGCCTGAAATTGCATATAAAAATCAGGCTGTATATGAGTTTAAGGACATCTATGTTACTGTATAGACATGAGATTCATTAGATTTAAGAACAAGTCCTTCAGAAGAATATTGGGAGTTAATTGGCAGGACAGGATTATAAATGAAACTATAAGAGAAATTACTCGAGTGCCATATGGGGATGAGATCATGGTGAGGGATAGATGGAGATGGTTTGGGCATGCTCTTCGCACTCCCCAAGAGAGATTTGTTTACCAAACGTTTAATTGGGCTCCATAAGGCAGTAGAAGAGTTGGAGACCCAGGCATACATGACAGAGAACTATGAAGTCGGGAGTAGGAGAGGATGAATGGAGAAGTATTGATTTAAAAGCTCAGGATAGAGACGACTGGCGAAATCTAAGCAAGGCCTTTTGCGTCAATAGGCGTAGGAGATGATGATGATGTGTGTGTGTGTATATATATATATATATATATATATATATATATACAGTATATATATATACAGTATATATATATATATATATATGTATATATATATATATATATATATATATATATTTATATATATATGTGTGTGTGTGTGTATGCTGTATATATGATTATGTATGCATTTATATATATATATATATATATATATATATATATATATATATATATATATATATATATCTTTGCATTAGACAAGTCGATTCAAGGAACATTTTAAATCAAAGCAAAACAAACGAAGACTCGCACTATCCTCAGACCGACCCCTCACGAGATCTTGAAGTGGAAAGGCGAGGGAAGTGTTTTAACATCACATGGTGTAATAAGAAAAAAAATATCGCCCGATTTCTTTTAAAGTGTTGTTGAAGCTGCATTTCCTAAAGGAAAACTCTTGATTATACTTTGTATCAGAACTTTGTGCAGGGCGCCTTAAAACTTCCGTTTTACTTTTCATAACGAAGTCATCTTAATGGCTAATTCTTAAAGAGGCTTTAGGGCTGCACATCTCTTGTTGTTGTCTGTTGAGGAACGTGTCTGGGGGAAGTGTTGTTGTACTGGGTGTTTGTTTATATTTTTATTTGTTTACTGGTTTATATTTATCTTGTTACTGGATGGTCTTTATTATATGAATTGCATATCTATATAATCTTTTTATAGATTAAGTAAAAGAAAAAAAATAGATTTATTTGTGTTTACCCGTTAGTCATATCTTTCATCATGGTAAAATATAAGATACATTCACTATTTTACTTGATGAAAAGATCTCATCTTTTATTAACATGATGATTATTGTTTTTTTGCCCCGATTATAAACTTTTCAAATGTTATTTATCCAGGTGGGTATTATTACCTGAAAATGTTGATGTGATTTCATGAAGTACATTGATTGTCTTATTAAAGGCGATGAATAATTTCCCTTGACGGTTTTCTCAATGGTCATTATTCTTCCTCCTATCGTCTTGTTAAAAAGAAATAATTACATTTTCCAACGAATTTATACGCTTGGTATTTATGTTTAATAATCCATGAATTTTTTTTCTATTTCCATCAATATTTTGGTGTTGATATACATACTACATACTACGATGAACATAATCCTTATGGGAAAGTAAACGTGTTTGTGTGTTTTGAATTAATTTTAAAGGTAGTTTTATCGTTATAATTATAGCATTACATTCATACAGACAAACGCGCGCGCACATGCATACACACTACCACACAGATATGCAAACACATACACTGATAATTGTGTAAATTTGTAACAAACAGAAAAAGACTTATGATAGTTCTGATGATATGCCCTGCGTATAATTGTGTAAACTATCATACGTAATCCACTTATCAGGTCTTTGGAATTATTTATGGGATTCCAATAATTGACCTTACCGCAATACGAGGAGAAATGCCTATTTTTATCTGGCATCTGTCTTTCGCAGAGGGGGAAAAAAAAAAGAGAGTATGTCTAATAGGATGATTTTGTTGAGGGGAGAATGAGAATTTGTTTTTTTCGAAATATATCCCCGGAATCGGAGGATTTTAGTGCTGTCAGTGCACTTCGCGCAGCGTACTGTAGCCATGAAATTAAATTTTTTGACACCGTTCCCGCTTACACTAGCTGCACCCACTTTTTAGGATTTACCTTAATTCCAGCTTCCTTTCTTATTTTGTGCTGTCCAACTTCTCTTAATTTTTACATGTCACAAACTGCTGTTTTTTTTTTTTTCAACCAGTTATTATTATTATTATTATTATTATTATTGTTGTTATTATTGTTTTATTATTATTATTTTTTTATCATAAGCCAAGCTACAACCTTGATGGGAAAAGCAGTATCCTATAAGGCTAAGGACTTCAACATGAAAAAATAGCCCAGTGAAGAAAAGTGAAGTAGGCTGATGAACAAATAAAATAGTATATTCTAAGAACAGTAACTACATTGAAATCGATCTTTCATGTATGAACTATAAAAAGATTCTTATGTCAACCTGCTCAACATGAAATCATTTGTTGCAAATTTGAACTTTTGAAATTCCACCAATTTAACTAACTGATTGGGAAGATCATTCATGGCTTTCGTGACCTGAACACTGAGTCATATAACCTAGAGGCCATGACGTTACGATTCACAACCGGTCGTGATGTCTCTGCCATTCCAGTATAGAACTTGGAATTCATTTTCTTCTTCCGTATTAATGGAATCAAGCGATCATTTCAGTATCGATTTCTATGGGATATTCAAAATTTATAGTTATACGCTGGAAAGTTTGAATATACACAAAACTACCTATTTCTAAAAAAAAAAAAAAAAAAAAAAAAAAACATCCGGCATTGATAATATCATTGGCTTATTTCATTTATTCAATCACTCTAATTATGAAAGAAATCACGCAAATTATAGTTTCTTTCGGTAAGTAAAAAATATTTTGTTTTCTGGAGAAATTTCGATGGAGGTTGCCTATACAAATAATTAGAATTACGGGAGATGGGTCTCGGAGGAAACATCATAAAAAGGGAAGGGGAATGGCATAGGAAATAACAAATATGAGTAAGCTGTGTATGCTAAAAGACCTAGTTGCCTTTGAAAAGCCTGTGAAGTATGTATGTTTAATGTGAGCAGTAACATTCAAAATATGTTGGTTTTGTTTTTCTTAATCACCCGCGATATCTTTTAGAAGTTATTATAATGTCTATCCTAAGCAACTTTTTTTTTTATATTAAGTTAAAAAAGAAACATGATTATCACGTCAGTCTCCTTATATTTTCTAAGGGAAGTGCAAAATATTATGTAAAATGCGTCAAACAAAGTATACATTTTCATATGACTTCTAAAAGGAACATCTGCAGAATGTCTATAATTCTGTCCTAGAAAATTGTCAAAATGTGTCTTGATAATTAATATAATCAGGGAAATGTATGGAGGAATTTCAGAAAATAGCACTCATTATGTCACGCAGATGTTCAACTGTTCGGTGAAGTATTCTAATACTAACTCTAGAAATAGTAGAAAACGCATATGTCAATAAAAAAGTCAATATTTTCCCCTAATATTTTTTTAGAATATGTTCCAGGGGAGGGGGAATTGAACCTGTCAACGGTTTGGGTGGGGGGATTATTATTAGAATTGCGTGAAGCATTATGGATCGCCGTCAGAATTTTGACAACTGTCGCAAAAAGAAAAGAAAAAATACCACAAAATTCATTTGGGGACACAATGGTATTGAATAGACAGTTTAAGCCCAAATTAAAAGTCAAGTTGTACCTACCAGACATTAAATTGTGATACCTGAGAAATGCAAAGATGCTAGCTCACCTCCGGTCCTCGCTGTGACCAAATACTGTTTGCATCAGGCCCTAAACAAGTTTGAGACCAGCGTGAGCCTATAAACTGCCCTGCAAAAGTTCTAAACTATCTTTTGAAAGGCCACGTACAGTTACACTTTATTGTCCATTGGAGGAATCGTTAATTTGATGTATAAAAGTGAACGTTATGGATTTGGGAAAGGCATATTGGGAAAGTGTGCTGCGTCGTAAATCTATAGTTAGTAAGGCTTGGCCTTTGTGGTGTCCCTTCGGTTCCCCGAGCTGCAACCAGATTTTATCCCTCAATTCTACTTCCGTTTCTTCTTTCTTACTGCTACCTTGCTAACTAACCTCTTTTAACGTTTAATTCAAAGTGCAACTGCTACAATGAATGTCAGTTCCGGTACCACCGCTGGGCTGTATGACCCAAATTCGAGAGATACTACTTTGATTATTTAGAAAAAAAAACTTTGGCCACGATTATTAGTAGGTTCATTTTTAGTATGAATAAAGCCTGTGTTATTTTGGCTAGTTATCTCACATTTTTTATAACTCTGACGAGTAAGAACTGGAATGGTACACGTTTGTGCTTTAGAGGGAGCGTTTGGTTCAAAAGTTTATGCGATGAAATACCAAAGGGCCACGTTCTATTGTAGCACCGTCCTCAAGTTTTTGCAAAATGGATAAAAGCTCAAGTGTTGAAACTATTGTAGGCTATTTGCGATTAAATTTCCTAAAGCAACAAAATTCAGAGACGCTTAATAATTGGATTTGCAACGGTTTCTTATAGTAAATTCATTTACGGTTGTCCATAGTTAGCTTTTAATTAGCAGTAGTTTAAAAGATATTACCTACTTAGGCAAAAGTAGGTAAATGCAAAAAAGCTGTTGATGTAACAAGGTAAATGAGATTCCAGGTATCAAACATGTTCCTGAATTAATGGATTTACCAAGATATAAAATTCCTATCTAAAGGGGATACCGACGAGACGGGCGATTATAGAAAAAAAAAATTATAAAAGACAAAAATACCAGTTTGATTGTAAATGGAAAAATATAACAAACTTAAAATTCAAGGCTTTTCATGCACAAAGATCAAAGCCTAAAATATGTCCAGATTGAATGTGCTAAATACCACAAAGAAGCTCCATAATATATAGATCTAGTCCCAGTTTAACTGGGCTGAAAATCAAGAGGATCATAGTATGTAGAAGTAGGTCATGATAAAATCTGGGCTGAAGATACGCTTAGAAAAAAATTAGAAGAAACACTCGTATCAGAAGGTCAGATGAACATCTTGGTTGAAGATACGTGAAGAACAAGGTCAGAGAAAATGCCTTATGAGTTACTCTTAGAACAATGTCAGAAGAACAATGTACTCACTCAAGTTACGTAAGAACAAGGTCATAAAATGTATTTATGAGATATTAAGAAACAAATATGAGAAGAACAACGTGTTAACTCAATTTATGCGAAGAACAAGATCAGAAAAAAATTCTTGACGTAAATACGAGTAGAAAAGGCTTATATGAAAGTCTTGGCCCAAGAAAGGGGTCAAAACAAGGGTTGCCATTTCAAAAATTCCCCGAACTTGTCCTGTGTGATGGTGCTCAATGATGGCTTGGCTGGCGAACGCTGGATATTAATGGGACAGGACGTTATCTTGGTGGC
>NC_090727.1:136373832-136376332 GCF_036898095.1 Palaemon carinicauda | reverse complement strand
TTGCACTGTGGGGGAATTTAGCATGGAGGAAGAATCCGTGGTGAAATTTCCCTTTGGTGGAATTTACCTGTGGGGAAATTACCTAGAACCACAAAATCATAGGGAATTTTGGAAGTGATTCATACTCTTCCAGGTTCATAAACCTTGGATTTGAAATTCCAAATGACTTTAGAAAACTATCAGAAGGAACAGTTTTTTAACATAGGAGTCTAGTTCACAAGATACCAAAAAATTCTGGATAATTGCAAGTAACAATAGGCCTAGTGGCCTTGCTTCATAACATGTGCGCCTGATTAATAGGCTCAACTATTTTGCATCTATGTGCAATATAGGGAATGCAGATTACCGTAACTATAAGCAGTGCCACCAGATAAAGCAATGATAACATGTTGGCGACCAACTTTGGAACTGAACCTTTTGCAAACCTAAGTGAACTGATGGTATACATTGAAATTGCCATTCATAAAGCATTCGCCCCAGTCTTTCCAAATTGTTTAGGTTTAAGGGAAAAGTAATGATACTGAATTTTGCTTAAAAGTAACGATCTTCTTGGCATCATATTAACTTTCTGAGAATGATATGAATGAAGCTTTGGGAGACCCCACAGGTAATGTTAAAATTCCATAGAAATTTCGTGGCTACTTTAATATAATTTATATGGGTATAGCGAGAAGTTATTACCTCCGCTAAGGAGGTTATGAAATGACCTGCGTTTATTTATCTATCTGTTTGTTTGTTTGTCTGTGAGCAGGATTACGTCAAAACTTTTCTCCGGATTTTCACCATATTTTAAGAGAACAAAGGTAGTATGCTCCCGAAAAAACATTAATTTTTGGAGGTGATCCGGATCAATATCGCTATTCTGGTTATTATTGTTATTATTATACATTAGGTTTATTCATGGTCAACATATGAAAAGGGAAAAGCTTGGTCCGTAGACTTGAATAAAATGTTGACAATCATTATTGGCGGAGGTCTGAAATATCTGATTGTTCGTGTTTGATTAGATATTTATAGTTTTGGGCTCTATAGCATGGCGCTGGAGCCTTGGAGGCTATTCAGCGCCTAAGTACAATTTTGGGGGAAACATTGCAGTTACACTATAAAGAGAAGGTTATGGAATTACAGTGAAATAATTCGCAACAATTTGCCACAAGCAAATAACGCTCTGGAAGTATACAATTCCTCATTACAGTATATTGTAGGTGCAACTCATCCTGATATTTGACGGCTTATAAAAATTCGGCTATTGAAACAAACTTGCTATACCCAAACCAAACTCACAATCTTACTTCGAGGTAATGACTTACGTACAGTAAAAAAAAAAACTAAATACTTTATTTATACAACTAAGGAAAGGGGGAGAAGAAAAATCTTAAATATATGTGACAAAATTAAGTAGATAGTTTAGTAAAAATAAATCGAGTTTCAGCCTTCAAGTTCTTTTCCACAAATGTACAAATTCTCTTAGGCAGAGTAATTATGAAAAATGGCCTTTGTGTACCATATTTTCCAAAGAATGTGCGAAAAGAAGTACTACCCTTATTGACACAGTCCAAAAGTACGAATTCCTTTTAAGTTTTGCCAATTTTCTTTTCGTGGGTTGACACATAAAGTACACTTATCACGTGTTAGCAGTTTCATTTCTCTTATCCATATATATATATATATATATATATATATATATATATATATATATATATATATATATATATATATATATATATATATATATATATATATATATATATATATATCTATATATACATATATACATATAGTGTATTATACTTTATACAGTATATATAATATACATACTCATATATTCTGTACTAGTGTATGCGACCCGTTAAAAATAACGGCTAAATATTTAGATAGATATGCTCACAAGCAGATTCACCCCTTCACCCCCCCCCCATCCCCTCTCCTGAGTAGTTATACACCTTGCAATGCCGCTGAGCGTGACCTGAAAGAAATATATATATATATATATATATATATATATATATATATATATATATATATATATATATATATATATATATATATATATCTAGACACTTGCTCTTTGATTTATAAGGGAGATATGTTGGCTGTGTCTGTGTGTTTGATGGGCAAGAGATATTTTTTTCTTTTTTTTTTCAAATCGAGAGTGACGGCGAGTCACTGTAAAACGCTGCTAATCACTGTTCCCAATTGCAAGTTAGCTGTTCAAAATGTTACCTTAGGTTACTGCTAGGGGTGCTGAGTCGGATGTGCTTGTGCCCGCGCGGGCCTTTGCACCACGGAGAAAAAGGTTTAAGGTGTAATGCCAAGCCCCCTCTCCACCTAAGCTTGGACAGAGGAGGGCCAGGCAATGGCTGCTGATGACTCAGCAGATAGACCTATAGGCTCCCCCAAACCGGCTCATCCTTAGCTCACAAGAATGGTGAGGTTGCAGCGACCAATGGAACTAACGAGTTTGAGCGGGACTCGAACCCCAGTCTGACAATGCCCAGGT
>NC_090727.1:136363832-136366332 GCF_036898095.1 Palaemon carinicauda | reverse complement strand
GACGGATACACTAAATACACACACAAAACAATCACACAAACACACACTTTGCACTGCTGTATAGCCTATTTATATATTTAGAATCGAGATTTTGTTTCACCACGGAATCTAATATGAATGTTGATGTTTAATGCAATAACCACAACTAGTGTAGGTTCTATTTAATTTTTTCTCGACGATAATATAAACCTCTCGTAAATTGACTAAAATCCAATTGTCAGCTTAAATCTAAACTGCTTGATTTTGTATGTCATAATATTCCCAGAATATTCTCTTAGAAGTTAGTTAACAGAACTGACTTATGTATACTTAGCGACCTTCGGCATGTTCTTGAAATGGGAGATTTAAAATTTCTTTCAGACTACAATAATTAATTGATTTTTAAATATTAGATTTAAGTAAACTATAGAATTCTAAGATTCTCCTCTTTACTGAGAATTACTTGTAGCTGAATTCAACTTTAAAATTATGGGTCTTTTAAGCTCCTTAATCTATTGTAAACATCATTATTGGCCATTATCATTCTGTGGGAATAAAATCAGGATACAGGTTAAATAAAACTCCGGTTTAAATTATTTTTGTGGCTGGCAACATCGCCAGGACCGGCGTCTTACCCTCTTACTTGTGATTGCCACAGGATTTCATTTGGAGAAATTAAATAATTTCCCTCCTCTTTTTTCACTCCGTTATCAATTATTGTTCCGGTGAAAGAGAGAAAGCAAAAACGAGGGGGCAAACAGTGTGAAGTACTCACCTTCGTTTACCCGCTATCGGTCAAACAAGTTGCCTATTTTTCAACTCATATTACCGAGAAAATATTAATTTTTAAGCACAATTTATTTATTCCCTTTCGTCTTTAACCAATACCTATTCACACCAATCCGTCAGCAATCATCCGTTGACGCACATTCACGTCAATCCAATTTTAGATTTTTAATCAACATGCAACATAATCTTGCAGAGAAATTAGGATTTGAAAATCCGCTCGCTACCAGTTTGGATCGTAACAGAAGCGGCGGTCGGCCACCGAACTCACGTGAGTAATGTCAGCCGTAATTATATGGTATCCTATGGACCCTGCCGCTGTTCGGTACAGGACTAATACAGGATAGGAAAGAGAATAAAAAGGTCGAGCGGAGGAGGCGAGTGAGGGGAATGAGCGAAGACAGGGGGAGAAGTCGAGTTGAGGTTCCCGAGACCTGGTAGTATCTCTTCTCCACGCTCCCTCTCTCTCTCACTCTGTTGTATGGGTGGATTGTCTTCCTCCCCTCTTTTCTTGGCCTTTATATAAGCCTTCTATTCTAGATCTGTTCTTCTTTATTCCCTATTTACTAGTTTTTCCGAAGAGACTAATTTCCTTGAACTATTGATTTAAATATTTTTTCTAAATTGTCTTTAGATAGGAATATTCTTGGGGAAAAAGGTCTGCTGAACCGATAAATTTGCCTTTATTTTTTCTTTTTTTTTATCGTTTAAAAATGATCTTTTGGCAGATTTTATGCCTGTTATTATAATTTCTTTTTCTGTCAACTATTTTATTGGCCAACGATTATTCTGCTACACGGATAATCTACTTTTTACTTTTTTAAGTAGTGAAAATATCTGTAATTATTTTAGTATTTTCTGAAGACTAAGCAAGGTTCTGTTTTAACTCGGTTGGTTTGCTAATCATTAGTTTATCGCTTAATATGTAGTTCTTTCAACCTTTTGTTCATGTGATTTTTCAAGATTAAATCATATAAACTCATTTCATGTTGCAATTATCACTGGTATCTATCATTTCTGATCTACCTATTTATCCAGTGTCCTGTTTTGAGTCTCTCGAAATGACTATGATATGTTAGTTTATTTATATACATATATTTATATTACACTATACCACGATTAAATTTTTCTGTGTCTATAATTTTGTCACTAATCCTTTCAGGTTAATAAATGTCACAATTCTATTTTAAGTTATTTCGTATTATTATATTTCTCTGATATCCGTTCCTGTTTTGTACAATGTCCATTTAAACTATTTACTGAAAATCGCTTGTCTTTTGATGTATGTTTGAAATTTTAATTTATATTTCTCTTTCCGAAGTTCTTATCACAGCAAAAATCTTTTCATTTTTTTTATTAGAATTATTTTATTATTATTTTTACCAGTGTGTTAATTTTATTTCATGAATAATGTGACCCGTCAAAGACATCCAATTTAATAAAATGTCCCTGATTTTATACAATATATTTGAAGAACAGTTTTAATGGAAAATGCTGTGACTGACTATACCTTTACTATATAGGTGGTGTTTGGGCTGTTCTCCGAAGGCAATAAAATGTTCCCACTTGTCCTGGTTCTTCTGAGGTATTGTGCGACCGTCGACGAGGTGGGAATCGGATACCACACCAGCTTAGGACCCCTAAAATATATGGGTCCTATCATTAAATTCTAAGTTGATATGGAAGATATGTTTTTTGTCGTAAAGGCATTAAATGGATTTTAGTTTCTTGGAAG
>NC_090727.1:136346332-136348832 GCF_036898095.1 Palaemon carinicauda | reverse complement strand
AATCCATATTAATAAAAAGAGAATAATACTCATTTCAGTAAATCTATATTACCAAGAAGAGAATAATACTCATTTTATTAAATCTATATTACCAAGAAGAGAATAATACTGATTTTTATGAAATCTATATTACCAAGAAGAGAATAAGACTCATTTGATTAAATCTATATTACCAAGAAGAGAATAAGACTCATTTTATTAAATCCATATTAATAAAAAGAGAATAATACTCATTTCAGTAAATCTATATTACCAAGAAGAGAATAAGACTCATTTTATTAAATCTATATTACCAAGAAGAGAATAAGACTCATTTTATTAAATCTATATTACCAAGAAGAGAATAAGACTCATTTTATTAAATCCATATTAATAAAAAGAGAATAATACTCATTTCAGTAAATCTATATTACCAAGAAGAGAATAAGACTCATTTTATTAAATCTATATTACCAAGAAGAGAATAATACTCATTTTATTAAATCCATATTACCAAGAAGAGAATAATACTCATTTTATTAAATCTATATTACCAAGAAGAAAATTAAGACATTTGATTAAGTCTTTATTATCAAGAAGAGAATAATAATCATTTTATTAATTCTATATTACCAAGAAGAGAATAATAATCATTTTATTAAATCTATATTACCAAGAAGAGAATAATAATCATTTTATTAAATCTATATTACCAAGAAGAGAATAATAATCATTTTATTAAATCTATATTACCAAGAAGAGAATAATAATCATTTTATTAATTCTATATTACCAAGAAGAGAATAATAATCATTTTATTAAATCTATATTACCAAGAAGAGAATAATAATCATTTTATTAATTCTATATTACCAAGAAGAGAATAATAATCATTTTATTAAATCTATATTACCAAGAAGAGAATAATAATCATTTTATTAAATCTATATTACCAAGAAGAGAATAATAATCATTTTATTAATTCTATATTACCAAGAAGAGAATAATAATCATTTTATTAAATCTATATTACCAAGAAGAGAATAATAATCATTTTATTAAATCTATATTACCAAGAAGAGAATAAGACTCATTTCATTAAATCTATATTACCAAGAAGAGAATAAGACTCATTTTATTAAATCCATATTAATAAAAAGAGAATAATACTCATTTCAGTAAATCTATATTACCAAGAAGAGAATAAGACTCATTTTATTAAATCTATATTACCAAGAAGAGAATAAGACTCATTTTATTAAATCCATATTAATAAAAAGAGAATAATACTCATTTCAGTAAATCTATATTACCAAGAAGCGAATAATTCTCATTTTATTAAATGTATATTACCAAGAAGAGAATAATACTCATTTTATTAAATCCATATTACCAAGAAGAGAATAATAATCATTTTATTAAATCTATATTACCAAGAAGAGAATAATAATCATTTTATTAAATCTATATTACCAAGAAGAGAATAATAATCATTTTATTAAATCTATATTACCAAGAAGAAAATTAAGACATTTGATTAAGTCTTTATTATCAAGAAGAGAATAATAATCATTTTATTAATTCTATATTACCAAGAAGAGAATAATAATCATTTTATTAAATCTATATTACCAAGAAGAGAATAATAATCATTTTATTAAATCTATATTACCAAGAAGAAAATTAAGACATTTGATTAAGTCTTTATTATCAAGAAGAGAATGGGACTCGTTCTATTAAATCTATATTATCAAGAAGAGAATAAATTTCATTTGATGAAATCTATTTTATCAAAAAGAGAAAAAGACTCATTTTATTAAATCCATATCATCAAGAAGAGAATAAGACTCATTTTATTAAATCTATATTATCAACAAGAGAATAAGACTCATTTGATTACATGTATATCATCAAGAGAATAATAGGATACATTTGATTCGATCTCTATATTACAATGAGAATAATGACTCATTTGATTAAATCTATATTATCAAGAGAATAACAAAACATGTGATTTGATATATATATATATATATATATATATATATATATATATATATATATATATATATAATCCAGGGAATTAAAAGACCGATTTTATTACATCTATATTATCAAGAGGAGTACAGGACTCATTTGATTAAATTTATATTATCGAGAGAATAATAGGACACATTTGATTAAATCTCTATATTTAGCAAAAGGTAAGGAGGTGTCTGTTGCGTTTATGGATATGGAGAAAGCGTATGATAGAGTTGATAGGGAAGCAATGTGGAATGTGATGAGGTTATATGGAGTTGGTGGAAGGTTGTTGCAAGCAGTGAAAAGTTTCTACAAAGGTAGTAAAGCATGTGTTAGGATAGGAATGAAGTGAGTGATTGGTTTCCGGTGAGAGTGGGGCTGAGACAGGGATGTGTGATGTCGCCGTGGTTGTTTAACTTTTATGTTGATGGAGTGGTGAGAGAGGTGAATGCTCGAGTGTTTGGACGAGGATTAAAACTGGTAGACGAGAATGACCATG
>NC_090727.1:136326332-136341332 GCF_036898095.1 Palaemon carinicauda | reverse complement strand
TCAGTTTTCATTACGTAGGCCAATGTGCATTGGTGATGGTGGGAGACATTAGTCTGATCGCTGATAGCAAACTAACTTAGTATGGGTGGTCCTTACTAGTATAGCTTTGCTAATCATGGCGATACGCAAACCCAGTCACCACATCTAGGTAATCACACGCAGATAGGAATCTTATATATATTTATATATATATATATATATATATATATATATATATACAGTATATATATGTATATATATATATATATATATATATATATATATATATATATATATATATATATATATATTAATAATAGATAATATATCAGTGGAGTCTAATAACCAAAGTAGTTATCTCTCCTATCAAAACTTTTCCTTAGTTTGTTTTCAGGTTAACCAGAAAGCTGTAAATCGGCTTTTTAAGTGAGTATTATTCATTAATACATTGGTCAAACGATGGAACTACGCATCAATCAATGCAAAGGCTATAGTGGTGAAAATTTATTGATACAAACATATTTGGATTCTTGGACATTGAATGACAAGTACTGATAAATGAAAAGTAAAATTCTTTGAAATTAGAAATTTTATGATTGATTTAAGAAAAAACTGAATGATTTTTTCACAAGGCTTCACAAAATTTCATGACTGATCTCACAAGCTCACGACTCCAATCTTGTAATGGGATTGACGTTGGTTCTTTAGTAACGCCATCTCTAGTCCAAAGCAGACTAACTTGAGGCTTTCACGAGGCCACAGAAATTCTAGATTTCTAATCTACTTTGATCTTAGATTTGATTCCCTTTAGATAAAATCTTTTCCCCTTGACAACCTATTGATTTGTTGATCCATCATTTTCTCTGCAGTAAAGTAGTGTCTGCACTCCTATCAGGCCCTCCACGCCGTTTTTCTTTTTTCTCTGGTAAAGGCTATAAACTCCTTATATACCCTGCCGAAATACAACAATATCATGAAATGTTGATAAGAAGTATAATAAGAATTCGACATATCAATTCTATCAGTTATTAACTAATATAACAGGTTACAGCAAAGGTAGAGTAAGGGATACCGGAGAGACTAGGAATTGTGGTTACTAGAGGGATAGGAGGAGGGTCTAAACATCGGGAGGGAAGGAGAGGGGAGGGACGGGGGAGTGCAGGTATTCGAATGGGTTTACCTACTTAACCGATTCACCTGACTTAAGCTTCATTATTACAAGAGTAAACACCTTAATTAACGAAATTTGAAAATGCATTATAGTATCAAAAATTGGAGAGAGGTCTATAGAGTGCTCTGTCAAAGTCCCATTCTTATAAGGTAATTAGCATGAGATATATTGAAGAAAAACACACAATTTTTTGCCAGAAATACTTAGTAGGGACATGTGGTTACCTTCAGACATTTCGCCAAAAGACACAAAAAACTAGATAATATTTGAGTTATAGAAATTGGGCAGTATTCAGTAGAGCCACCATAAACGTAAATTATACTGTACTTATTGGATTAACATTACAAATTCTCTAACAATGTAAAAAAGAACCTCTTCTTGCTGACTTGTTAAAAATAATGAACAACTTACTAGCTGAGAAATCATCTGTCTTGACAAATAAAACAAAGGGAAATGTTATATCTATACCTCCATAAGTATCAAGATCTAGTAAAAGCGATTTAATTTCTTGGACCCGAAAACCTAAACAAGTTAGTTCAACTTCAGAATGAGGAAGCTAGTCTCTCATTTTTCTGCCTACTGTTAATGACATCAGACAAAAAGTTATATTTTAATCTTTTGGACAATAAGAGACAGAGCCATCTGGTTGAAGCAAAGGAGGAACTGTTAAGTCTCCACCAAATAGTGGAGATTTAAGGGTAGCCCAACACTCGTGTTCCTAGATTTTAACAGACAGGGTTTCTTTTATGGTCAAAATGTATTCCTTTCAGTTTAAGCGTTAAATCTCTTAGCAACAGCTCTTAGGTGATTACAGTATAACTATTCCAGGTCAAATATAATCTAATACTTTTCCAAAGATGGTATTCCTCCTGTTTCTGTAGATAAGCATATCTATTATCATCATTGAAACAGGGTTTGTTCTGATGCATTGTAACCACGGACTACTCTCTCAGGAGTTACTCTTTAGTTTAAACTTGCGACCAGAAAATTTTTCCCCCAACCAGGACTCCATTCCAGGCGAAGAGGCATTAAAGCCTCAGGCTGGTAAAATGCCCCATGGTATGTTCCCTGCGCAAAGCAACCTTCCACTGCCTTTAATCCATAATACACCAAGAAGAAGGGCGTGTCAGGCGTGGTAAGGACAGAGCAAAGGTCACCATTCGTACTCTGGTCGTTGCCCAGTAAATACTTATAGTTTTCGCTCGTGACTTAAACTGTGACCTGCGTTTGCATTTTCATCTTATTGTGTGTGCAAAGTGTTTGTGTTGAGATGGATAACACTCGTGTCCAACGTCGGTGTCCGGGTGTGAATGGGAAAGCATGTTTTGCTTTCTTTTTACCTTTCATATTTGGAAATTGATCCCCATTCTTTGTGTACCTCGTGTCGTGGTCGTGCCTGTACTCAGAGCGATACGTCTATTGAGTGGTCTGAGACCCAATGGGCTCTTATGGCCACGAAGAGGAAAATGAAAGGGAAAAAAGGAACGTTTTTCCTCGAAGAAAGACAGGGGTTGGAGACCTTCCTCGAGCTGTTCTTCGGTAGTTCCTTCCCTTCTGTCGATGTCGCTATCGCTACAGCAAATCAACGAGGAAGAAGCGACTACGCTGATTCGACCGGACTCCCTGTTGTTATCGGCTCCCCCCCCACCGTCCTCTACAGTGAGTTCGGCGCTCATATCCCTTCTCAGGATATTGGAGGAAAAGATCGACAGGATGAGTGAGTTGACCGCCCCACGTGTCTCACACGCGGTGAGCTCTGACCAGCCGCCAGAGCCACCATCTTGGCCTGCCCACACTTGCGCACAGCCTCCCGTTACCTCCTGGCAGTCTTGGGGATACTGGGCACCCCCTCAGCTGCCAGCGCCATCTATTGGAGCTACAGTACCTTACAGGCCTCCTCATCGGCTCACGCCGCTGCGCCGCCATCTTGGCGTGCTGCCTCCGCCAACCCGGCGCCTGCCGCCTCTGCCAAACCGGTGACTGCCACCCCATCATCGGAAGCCACCCCTCACCTGCATCGGGGCGACCTGTTCTCGGATCCTTCCCCTTGGGATCAGGAACACTGGGGAGACACTCCAAGGACCACGTTCAGATCCCCTAGGAAGGATTCTTTGCCACCATGGGAAGAGCAAACCCTTCAAGGGATGCCCCGTTGTCATTCCAGCCTCCCTCGCAGGACCATAGGCAAGGGAGAAAAGAGGAGAAGGCGGGGGGGAACACACTCTTCGAGTACCCTTACGGGTTCTCCCCCTCCCGCATCGGTCATGGTGGATCCCGACCCCAAGAAGAGAAGGCTGGAGGATGTGACAGGTTGTCACCATTTATCAAATTTTTCAAGGGGCTCCCAAGGTTATAGAGATCCCCTAGACTGTCATGCCTCATCAAGTGGGCGTAGAGCAGAGGCTCTACCCAGGGCTCATCCTCCCCTTCGTGGACAGGACCTCCGGAGGGGAGGCTCTTCAGATATGATGCCCACCAGTCATCGGAGGGTCTGGAAGAAGAGGACCCTTTGGTGGAAGACTCCTCCTTCTCCAGGGTGTTAGTGCTCATCAGGCACCTCAATAACCTGCCAGAGCCAGCCCCTGTTGTTCCTCCAGGGGTAGTTTTTTGTAGGAGGAGCAGTTTGGCATCCTTCGAGAAGCTGGTCCCCCCATGTCTCTACCCTTGGCGTCATCTTTGGGCAGGAAGCTGGGGAAGATTAGTGTGGCTGTCGCCGACCCCAAGAATTCTCTGAAGGCCTCGGGGTCAATGAATTTATTTCCTTACCCGAGGGTAGGGCATCGAAGATTCTACGCCCCGGAGGATTTTCCACTGATGGCCAGACCCGTGGAGGGGAACTTGGCATCCCTGTCCCCAGGACTATCGGAAGATAAGGTTACAGGGGGTTCGGTGGCCTTTTCTATCCAGGAGATCGTTGCCCTCCAGTCAGCACTGTTGTCTTCCTTCTCTGTCTCCTCATGGTTGGACCTGTGGTCCAACGTGGGTGTCTTGCCTTTGCAACAGCCAGGTTGGTCGTACCAGGCCAAGGAACAGTTTATGGAACTTGCAGTGTCAGGAGGGAGGGCCATCTCCTTCCTAGCGGAACAGTCCCTGGTAGCCGCTTCCAACATTGTCCTTTTGTAGGAGGGACACAGGATGCCGAGGAGGCTTTCCTCGAGGGAAATAAGGAACCTGCAAAACTTGCCGTTTTCAAACGAGGCGCTGTTTGATGACAGGTTGATTGAAGAAGCCCTCGATAAGTGGAGGAGGGACAACATAGATGCCGTTCTTCACAGGGCCTCCAGCTCCTCCTCCAGACATCATAATCATGGGAATAGGGAGGCTCCCAGGCCAAGGCCTCCTACAGCAGTTAACAGGCCTCCTCCTCCCTCTCCACAGGCTCCCGCCACTCCAGGCTGGTCCAGACACCCACAGCCCTCCTCCGCCCCAGGCAGAAGCGCCCCTCCTAACGGTCGGCAGGGGTTCGGACAGAACCGACGACCACGCAGCAACAAGTTTCCTAGGAGGAAGTAAGAAGAGAGGCCCCCTCTTCCATGCTCCCTTCAGTATGGGATGCCTCAATCATTGGTGGGAAGCATGGGCCACCCAGGGCGTGGACCTATGGACTATTCAAGTCCTTCGCGATGGGTACAGATTGCCCTTCCAGGACGACCTACCCCCGTTAATAACGGGCTCTCAGGCCCAGGCTATTACCCCCAAGGACAAGGCCAGAAGATCGGCCTTAGGAGAGGAGATCTGCGAATTATTACAGAAAGGTGCTGTCCAACGAGCACCCCTACAGGAATTGGGGTTCTTCAGTCAGCTCTTCCTGGTGGAGAAAGCCACAGGAAGTTGGAGACCGGTAATAGACCTTTCCTTCCTCAACAAATTCATCAGGAAGACGCCTTTCAAGATGGAAACCCCTCGCACTGTACTGGCTGCTATCAGGCAGGGCGACTTCATGCTGTCCATAGATCTAAAGGATGCTTATTTCTAGATCCCAGTACACCCCTCCAGCAGGGAGTTCCTTAAGTTCAAGTGGGGAGAGGAGGTCTTCCAGTTCTGCACCCTCTGCTTCGGTCTCTCCACAGCCCCCCAAGTGTTCACGAAGGTCTTTACCCTGATGTCACGTTGGACCCACGAGAGGGGTATCAGGCTCTTGAGGTACCTAGATGTCTGGCTCCTTCTCTCGGGATCGAAGGACGACCTCATCAAGCAGAGAGACAAGTTGGTGAAATTATGCAACGAGTTGGGGATTGTCGTGAACTGGGAGAAGTCCCAACTATCTCCCTCCACGAGGACAGTGTACCTGGGAATGAATTTGTGTTCGGTCCAGGCCAAGGCCCTCCCCATGTCAGAGAGGCTCGACCGCCTGGAAGAAGTCAGCCTGGAAAAAGTCAGTCAACCGTTCCTCGGGAGAAACGGCCAACCTTCGTCAGTGGCAGAGGCTTGTGGGGTACCTGGTGTCCTTGGAAAAGCTGGTCCCTCTGGGAAGGATACATCTACGTCCAATTCAGTGGGACATGAAAAGATTGTTAGCTCCTCAGGCCAGGGATCAACCAAAGGAGCTCTCCCTATCGCAGGCATCCAGGCAGGTTCTCCAGTGGTGGTTGGACAAGAAGAATACACTAGCGGGGGTATCCCTCCTGGACTCTTCTCCGGAGGTACTACTATTCACGGACGCGTCCAAGGAGGGCTGGGGAGCCCACCTGCAGGACAACTCGGTATCAGGTCTGTGGAGCAAGGAGAATACCCTCCACATAAACAAGCTAGAACTCCTGGCAGTGCAGAGGGCCCTACTGTCCCTGGTGGACGAAGTCACCGGCAGAAAAATCTCCCTAATGTCGAACAACTCCACAGTGGTCGCCTATATCAAGAAACAGGGCGGTCTGAGGTCCCGTCTTCTGCAGGACCTGATGGAGGAGATTCTAACCTAGGCCGAGGGAAGCGGGACTACCTTGACTGTGAGATTCATTCCGGGAAAAAGAAACGTGTTGGTGGACGGCTTAAGCAGGAGAGGCCAAGTCCCAGGCACCGAGTGGTCCCTTCATCCAGAAGTAGCAAGGAGTGTCATAGGAAGGTGGGGGTCTCCCTC
The DNA here is from genome assembly GCF_036898095.1 of Palaemon carinicauda. Lineage (NCBI taxonomy): Eukaryota > Metazoa > Arthropoda > Malacostraca > Decapoda > Palaemonidae > Palaemon > Palaemon carinicauda. The sequence continues at coordinate 136,335,108 of NC_090727.1, read as the reverse complement.
CCTGGATCTCTTTGCAACCAGGCTGAACGCCAAGATACCTGTGTTTTGCCCCCCAGTCCATGATTCAACAGCAGTCATGGAAGATGCCTTTCAATATCCGTGGGACGGCCTGGATGCCTACGCGTTCCCTCCGTTCGGGCTCCTGCGGCAGACCCTAAACAGACCAAGGACCTCCAAAGGGGCTCAGCTGACTAATCGCCCCCTGGTGGCCGGAAAAGGAGTGGTTCCCTGACCTACGAGACCTAGCAGTGGCCCAGCCGTTGCCCCTTCCCATCAGAGGAGATCTTCTCAGGCAGCCTCATTTTCTGAAGTTTCACGAGGGGCTCAGAAACCTATCCCTTCACGCGTGGAGGTTATCAAGTCCCTCCAGACGAGGGCAGGATTCTCCCCAAGGGCAACCTCCCAGATGACGGGCTACCTCCGCTCCTCCTCGAGGGCCATATACCAAGCTAAATGGCTTGAGTTCTACAAGTTGTGCCGGAAGAACGACCGTAAGCCCATAGGAGCCTCCATCCCAACAATAGCAGATTACTTGGTTCATATAGTCTGGCCTATTCTTTGCATATTCTCCTCTGTCCTCATACACTTGACAACACTGAGATTACCAAACATTTGTTCTTCACTCAAGGGGTTAACTACTGAAATGTAATTTTTCAATGGCTACTTTCCTCTTGGTAAGGGTAGAAGAGACTCTTTACCTATGGTAAGCAGCTCTTCTAGGGGAAGGACACTCCAAATTCAAACCATTGTTCTCTTGTCTTGAATAGTGCCATAGCCTCTGTACCATGGTCATTCACTGTCTTGGAGTAGAGTTCTCTTGCTTGAGAGTACACTGGAGCACTCTCTATTCTATCTTATTTCCCTTCCTCTGGTTTTTTTAAGTCTTTATAGTTTATATATGAAAGATTTTTCTAATGTTGTTACTGTTCTTGAAATATTTTATTTTAATTGTTAATTTTTTCTCGTAGTTTCCTTATTTCTTTTCCTCACTGGGCTATTTTCCCCGTTGGAGCCCTAGGGTTTATAGCATCCTGTTTTTCAACTAAGGTTGCTGCTTAGCAAATAATAATAATGATAATAATTATAATAATAATAATAATGCTAATAATAATAATAATAATAATAATAATAATAATAATAATAATAATAATAATAATAATAATAATACTCTTGTATCTTACCCAATCGAAGATGGAATCATCCAAGTCTGGATTCCTATAGATAGAACACAAAAGTTGTTATGCCTGCCACAAACATTTATGGCCTGAATCTAATGACATCCATATTTATAGCAGGACTTTTGAGAAACGGAGTAGCCTACACCTCCATCCCCCTTGCCCTAGGTATGACATTCCGTTTCAAATTGATTTATTCTTAAAACCTGGAATAAGCCGCTCTTACGAGTGTCTCTTTTGTGAAACTAAAGTTTCTGAACTTGGTAGAATATGATACTCTCCAGAGGCAATTGAAAGGTCTCTAATGTTGCTATGTAGACCATGAATATTGCAATAGATTAGACGACATTGGTACGGTCTGGGACTCACTGGCCCGGCGATTTTGCTCATTATCTCCCGACTCAATAAGAAAAAAGAAAATATTTTCTTTCGTTATCTTATTTTGACAACTGTTATAAAGATAATTTAACTATACTTTATGTAATTAGGATAATCATCAGATATATTACCTGCGTAGGTAACCATTCTTAGCTGACTAAATTAAAACAATTTTCCTCCTTGATTCTACTTCCCAGCGATCTTAAACGAACTTTAAGAAATACTCCTACATTTTTCTTAGAATTAATTTATTTTCTACCCATTTTACATAGAATACTATCCGTAGGCTGAAATAAGAATAAAAACATTTCCTTATTTTACGACAAAAGAAAAGTGTTCTTTGGTGAATTAAATATACTGGAAGAGTATTACATATTTTTTTTTCTGTTGAGTCAGTGTACTTTACATAATTGGCTCTGTGGTTCATGTAGGTGAGGGTAAACATAATCATGGGCTTGGCCCAGTTTTGTAAATGAAATCGATCAACAGTGTGATGTATTAAACCATTTTTTTTTACTGTATAATAAATTTAAAAGGAATGTTATCATTATCATATACATCATTACAATCTTATCGTAAAAAAAAATACGGCAATATCGTTATTGCATAACTAGTGTACGCGACCCGTCAAAATGACGATTAATTACTTAGATAGATATGTAACCTACACACACACATTCAACTCTTCCCATCCCCCTTTCCTAGCTGCAACCCGGTGGTTCGGCAATTTGTGGGAGATTGTGGTTTCCGAGTGTACCTCTCGGGGTACCCCCTCTCCCCCTGCCGCTCAGCGTGATAAGAAAGAAATATATTTATAGTATATAAATAGCGGGACACATTCTCTCTATTATATATAGAAGTATAGCATTTTCTTCATCATCATCATCATCATCTCCTCCTACGCCTATTGACGCAAAGGGCCTCAGTTTAAGTGGTAATTTGCTAAATAAATATTTAGAATATTAGTTGGAGGATTCATATCGCTGTGATGTAGTTATTTATGTTATTTCAATCATTTGCGCACACTATTAAAGTACAGCTCTTCTTAAAAGTAACCCTCACGCGGACTAATCACAAACTATTGCAGATATTAAATTTGGTCAGCGAGCGGACGGTGCTCTGTGATTTAATGGTTTGGAACCCCCCCCCCCCCCCCCCAAAAAAAAAAAAAAAAATCACAGACGAAAATATTGCTTTATAATTTGGGATACAGGAGTAACTGTTGCTCTGCCCTTTGCATTTCCTACTAAATATTTTCTTCAAGTCTACATCGTTTCGTTTTTTTCTCTTGCTATCCGCCAGTCATTCCTTTATTTCCTTTCCCCTTCTACTGTTTATCTTCTTTCTTCTGTCCTATGCTCTTACACTTCCTTTCTATTCCTTCTACCACTTCCTCATCCTCCTCTTCTTGCTCGCCCACTTGTGCATCGCCTCAAGAAGCCCATCTCACCAAAACTTTTTCCACCAAGAATTAATGGTTTGAAAAGGCGCGGAAAAAATAAATTACTTGGGAACTCCTTTTTTTATGTGTGTATGCGCGCGTGTATGTGTGTGTGCGTGTTGGAGGGGGTGGGAGGGTGGGAACGGCTGGCACTGGGGCCCGGGATGGAGTGTTAGATGTGGTAAAGGATGGGATGGGAGGGTACCGGGAGATTGCTTTACGGCATTCCCTTGTAATAGAAAGTCATTCGAACTGAACTAATCTATGGTTCCTGTTCTGGAATCTATATCAGTTCCCCCACCCCCCCACCCCCCGATTCCAGCTTCCCCCTGCCTTTACCCTTTCTGATGATCTCCCCTGGGGCTTCATGAACCCTTTCCCCCTTCCCTCCACTTCCCGCTCCCCCTCATCGCAAGGTCTGTTTATTCTACTTGCATTGGCTGATGGAGGGCAGGAACATCCAGGTGAGCGGGTTACCCTAAGGGTGATCTACATTTAGATTTTATGGAAAAAATTTTTGAAAAATGTATGTTTGTTTATATTTCTTCGCCGCATGTATGTATGTATGTATGTGTGTATATATATATATATATATACTATATATATATATATATATGTGTGTGTGTGTGTGTGTGTGTGTGTGTGTGTGTGTATTTATATTTATATTTATAAACCGCTCTTGGACGGAAAAGTTAATATTCTTGTCCAGATCTCAGAGAACAAGGTCTGACTGGGATTACACTTTTAACCTGCTTCCTTCAAAAGGCTGCATTGTCAGGAAAACAGAAAAAGGAAGAGAATTCCAAAATTTAGCAGTAGGAAAAGAGTAAGTTCCCAAAGACTGCTCTTGGAAGCTTCGAGAGCATAAGAAAGAAAATGAGTATTCAAAGGGGAACAGAAGTTCTTGTTATATGAGGACCCCACATTAGGCTTTGGAAAGTCTTCCACATGGCAATGAGCTGTTATGTTGCAAAAGCCTGTGTCTGTCTGTCCACAGCGCTAGGCAATCTACATGAAGACTAATAACCATGTAACGTAAGAGATACTGATTTTTAAGTAGTGTATGAATGGTGTTGCTTAAAGATTATTACAAGGTTGCCAAATACAGGAGGAGGTCTCCCCATGAACTAATTGGCTTATAAAATGGTCCAAAGAAATTGGGCGAAATTGGGGTGATTATATATAGTCACAAGTGTGTATATAAGTAGGCTCCTCAAGACGTCTGAATTAATTCGAATGGCCAAAAAGCAGAAGCTCGTATACGGGAGATGTACTTGAGTTTTTTTTTTTTTTTTTTTTTTTTTTTTTTTTTTTTTTTTTTTTTATTAAGAGTAGAGAAAGAAAAAAACGATAAAACAAGAAACACAAGAAGGGATAGTAATCGAATCAGTAGTCACGTCATCGAGAACAGCAGTTGTAACGCATTCATTTAAAAAGCCACCGATAAATTGTATGAAATTGAATTGAAAAGTAGAAAAAGTCCGTCTTTCTCCTCAGGTCACTGCCTCCCCACCTCCTTAGGTTATTGCTCTACTTCCTTCCCTCATCAACTTGATGGAGATCAGTCGTCCTGGAATTGAACGGTTCACCAACTTTCTCTGCCTCCAAGCCCGGCTTTCTAATGTTTTAAAAGAAGTGATTGCAACGACTCAAGAGTTCTTGGAACTTGATTGCAACGACCCAGTCTGTGGAAATTGATTGCAATGACTCAAAAGATTTTGGAAATTATTTGCAACGACTCAGGATTCTCAGAAAATAGATTGCAACAACTTAATAGTTTGTGGAAATGGATTGCAATGACTCAATAGTGTTTGGAAATGGATTGCTACAACTCAATAATCTTTGGAAATGGATTACAACTACTCAATAGTCTTTGGAAATGGATTACAACTACTCAATAGTCTTTGAAAATGGATTGCAACAACTCAATAGTCTTTAGAAATTGATTTTAACAGCTAATTAGTCTTGGAATTTGATTGCAACGACTCAACAGTCTTTGGAATTGGATTTCAACGACTCAACAGTCTTTGGAATTGGATTTCAATGACTCAACAGTCTTTGGAAATGGATTTCAACGACTCAACAGCCTTTGGAAATGGATTTCAACGACTCAAAAGTCTTTGGAAATTGATTGCAACGACTCAAGAGTCTTGGGCAATCATCTGAAAAGATGACCTAACGTCATCGAGTTTAGATATGAGTTGAAAAGTAAATTGAAGATAGTTTAGTAAAAAAAGTAACTTCGTCGATGTACTTTTTTTTTTTAACAAATTATTTGGTGATATTGCTTTCGTATTATTTCCTTAATCGATATGATAAACGTTATCCGTTGATATCCTGCTAGAGAGTGTTACATCACTTCCTTGCAGTATAGGGTCGGTCGGTTCTCTCCCCATCCCTTGCTTCCTTGCTTCTGTGGACTTTTTCAGGTAACTGTATTTTCATTTAATTTCTAAAATTTATCTTTTATTTAGATCATTTGAAATACGGCATTCAATATAAATCCCGTTTTTCTTCGACCTAATTAGGAAAAAAAATTTGTTCGGATTAAGTCCTCCTTTAAAAGTCCTTCAATTGTTTTATTTTTTTATCATGCGGTTAGCGAGAATGTGAACGCATTTCATTGTGATATATAACCCAAACAGGAAGGACATACCGCCATTGTAAGCATAAAAAACGGGTCTGCATCGTGCTTTCTGTCCGTAGCTGCACCCCCTTTTTAGCTTTATTCTACATCCGTTTCCCATCCTCCATTTTGCTGTCCAACCACTTTAACTTTTATTTTATAGTACAACTGCGGACCCCAACCCGGGCTATATGACCCATAGTTCCTTAAATCCAGGCATTGAAAAAATGAGAGAGAGAGAGAGAGAGAGAGAGAGAGAGAGAGAGAGAGAGAGAGAGAGAGAGAGAGAGATATTGGGTCTATTGTTGTTTAAATATATTAACTGCTTTTCGAAAGATTGGAAAAGAATGTAGGTAGACGATGTATAGAACGTTAACAAATTGATATTATGCTGAAAATATTTGTTGACGAGGTAAGTAGGGATTTTTTATTTTAGTGGGAAAACTTCACTCATATATGACAAAGTAATCAAGGTAAATAATACAGCTTTGAATTGAGACACTTTTATAAAGTAAAATATTCACGAGGTTGTCTTCAACAAAACCAGAAATATTAATTATTTGTAAAAAGTATCTTTTCAAATTCTTATACTTCATTCACCGTTATCTCTACATTCAGGGGTTGGTTGCCTTCTACCAATGTCATCCTCTTTCACCAAACCTCTTCTCTCCATCCTCTTCCAACAAATGTCTTCTCTCCATATTATCCTTCACCTTATTTCGTCATCTAATTCTCTGCCTCCTCTCGATCTGCTCACCTTGACAGGTTCCCCTCAAGCCTTCCTCCTCTCTCTGGTTTCATTTGCCTGTACTTAGAGAAACTGGCTGTTTCAAAATTTGCTTTTTTTTATCTGGGTCTGTGTTAAGCAAATGTTTTCCTTTGTATGGTCTGAATAGAAGAGGAAGATTCAGAGCTGTAAGGCAACAACACTTGCTATGTTATGGAAGAGTCGACAGGTTTGAAACTTGAAACTGACCGTAGGAGTCCAGAGCAAATGAGAGTGGGTGATATATAGTCTCCAAGAAGGAAGAAAATTGCCATGTCGTAATTACAATATTAATAACGGACTGCTATTGTGAAGAGTTCGTTCCTGGTCATAGTACCAGATAATCTAAAATAACATTAATAAGAGTTAGTGCATCTTACAATAGGTGTCAGGAGTCTGGAACCAACAGTAATAGCATACAGTACAGTGATTCCTAGAGAAGTATCAGAGGGTGGAAAGAATATTCCCCTTAGTCCACCCACCTCCAAAAATACGTCTTAAGTTTCTTGCAAGAGTTGCTCTTAGTCTTTGTGGACGTTTGTTCGTTTTAGAACGGGCTCTTGCCCAAGGCAGGCCGTAAGTGGGGTCTGTGGACGAAAGTGGCAACATGGTCCACCAATTCTGGAAAGTTTCGCACTTGAGCACGCCAGATATGGCTACCGGAATTCTATAAAAACTCACGATTGTAGCTACTTCGAGAAGCATTCTCGACAGCTACTGGTCATTGACCGTGGGTTCTCCCCTGGTTTAGAACCTTGCATGTCCCCCTATTTTAGCGTAATCTGAGGAAGTCTTCTATTTTTACAATGTTGATATAAGTATCAGTTTGTGGAAGTCAGCTATTATTGTGGTTATTATTACTAGCTAAGCTACAACCCTAGTTGGAAAAGCAGGATGCTATGAGCCCATGGGCTCCGACAGGGAAAAATAGCCTAGTGAGGAAAGAAGATGATATTCTTTAGGCTGGTTCCACTAATCTCAACGTTTTGAATAATAACTAAATGCTAGATAATTCGTCACTCTCGAACTTCCTGCTTCGGTCCCTGTAAATATCAAGAAGCTCCTTCACTAGTGCATCAAATTGATTATTTTATTGGTGGATCTTATTTCCTGTTTTATTTTCTTCAGCTGTTAATTAGCTTTTTTTATCTATTTCTCTTGGTGTTACTTTTATTACGGTTAAACTTTGATTAGGAAATTATTTATACTTTTTGCTAGTTTGGTATTAACGTAAGCGTGCACTTGGGGTAATAACAATGATAATTATTCTATACTCCACAAGTTTTTTTTTTTTTTTGGGGGGGGGGGGCTGGGGGGGGGTGTATTTTAATGGGCAATTCCTTTCCCAATCTTTGTATTAAAGTAATATCTTATAATTTCTAATGTTCTTTATATATCCTATCCTGTAAGTAGCGTAATGTAGTAAATAGTTTTATCTCTCTCTCTCTCTCTTCTCTCTCTCCTCTCTCTCTCTCTCTCTCTCTCTCTCTCTCTCTCTCTCTCTCTCTCTGTCAAAGTACCTTTCTGTGCGGTCTCAAGTCCTTCTCATATTAATGGCAAAGAATTAATCTCTCTCTCTCTCTCCTCTCTCTCTCTCTCTCTCTCTCTCTCTCTCTCTCCTTCCTAGTCCTCCAAGCTTTCTTCGCTCTGGCCTTATGGCCTCTCTCACCCCACCTCCATAAGTTGTCACGGTGTTGCGTTAACAAGTAAAAGCTTTTGGCATTGGATAGTTTCAGTTATACTCAAAGCCTTGCATCGAAATTTTCTCTCTCTCTCTCTCTCTCTCTCTCTCTCTCTCTCTCTCTCTCTCTCTCTCTCTCTCTCTCTCTCCTTTTCTTTGAATTGAAAATTATCCGTTATCTTTTTTGATTTGAAGGGGTGTTTAATTTTTGCCATTATTATTGTCATAAGAATACAGTTTTTTTTGTTTTTCATCTAAAACAAAAAGAATCCTATGGAAACACACACATATATATATGTGTGTATATATATATATATATATATATATATATATATATATATATGTATATATATATATAATATACACACATACACACAAATGTATATATATATGTATATATATGTATATATATATATATATATATATATATGTATATATATATTTATATATATGTGTACATATATATATTTATACATATATATATGTGTAATATATATATATATATATATATATATATTAACAGTTTTTTTTGTTTTTCATCTAAAACAAAAAGAATCCTATGGAAACACACCTATATATATGTGTGTGTGTGTATATATATATATATATACATATATATATATATAATATACACACATACACACAAATATATATATATGTATATATATGTATATATATATATATGTATGTATATAATAAATACATAATA
>NC_090727.1:136298117-136325832 GCF_036898095.1 Palaemon carinicauda | reverse complement strand
TAAACACAAATAAACAAAAACAAAACTGTTATTCACAGTGACACTGACAACACTTAATTTTTGCACGCTCTGCCTGGGTGACAGCGAGAGTTGCATTTCATTTCTTTCTTGCAGCAGCTGCATCGTCCTGACGGACACTGCGTCCTACATTGACACTTTACAAACCCTTGTCCTTCAGTAGCCTTTGCTGTTGCTGTTCTCAAAGTGAGACGAATATCAGGAACATCATCTGCTTTAATCAAAACCTGATCTATAGGACTTACATCAGCTGCTGTGTATTTGGATCCAAGAACTCCCTCACGGCAACCTACAGTATACAGCCCATCTTCTCCTTTCATGACGACCACAAGAAGATTCTTCGGATCAGTCGGGCCGCGATCAACGTCTGGAACTCTCAATGTAGCGCACTGCCCAACTTCTAATCGTCGAACTAATTGATTGCCACGACGTGTCTTCCGAACTGCTGCTTTGAATTAACCTGCATCAGCTGCATCTAGGATTTCCAGGAAACACCCACTTTGTGTCTCTGCTGTCGCTCCTGTCACTGCATCTTCGTCACTTTCCACCTCAGCTGTTGCTCCTGTCAATGCATCTTCGTCACCCTCCACTTCTGCTGTTGCTCCTGCCACTGCATCTTCGTCACTCTATTCAATTCAAGCAAAATATGGTTGCCTAATCTGAAAGTCTCGCTTAATGTGCAGATTAGGCACGCATTTTGCACAATATAATAATTAGGCAAACTGTTTGCTTAAAGTACACATTAGGCAATTTCCGCTGCCTAATGTACAAATTAGGCAATTATTAACATTGAGCGTAACATATATATATATATATATGTATATACATATATATATATATATATATATACATACATATATATATATATACATATATATATATATATACATACATACATACATACATACGTATATACATATATATGTATATATATACATACATACATACATACATATATACACATATTTATATATATATATATATATATGTATATATACATATATATGCCTATATATACACATATGTGTATATATGTGTATATATATATGTGTATAAATATATATATATATATACATATATATTATATGTGTGTGTGTGTGTGTGTGTGTGTGGAGAGAGAGAGAGAGAGAGAGAGAGAGAGAGAGAGAGAGACTTACGCACGGACCACTACAGCGATATATAATCAGTATCACTTTCTGCTTGAAGGAAGCATATAGATAGAATCCCGTTGAGTGTGCAATCTTGACCGTTGGAGAGCGATGCTTACAGCTTCAGCTATCATGAGAATACTGTAGTTGCTCTCTCTGTGAACAATTTGGGTTCCATGAATGAATTCTTTGAGGTAGGGTTTCCGGTCGTGGATATAATTATTTTGTTGGTTTATAGCCCCCCTGAATTCAGTGGGCTAGTACACGTCTTTAGAATGTCATGGTAGTGTGTCCAATGTACTTTTTTTTCTAATACACTTTTATGAGCATGAAAACTTATAGACTACGTCTGTACAGGCTTCCTTTGGCCCTCCGGGGCTGGTACTGTTCCTCAATATAAAAGCTACAATTGAAAATTTTATTATGAGAAGCTGTGTTCTAAAGTTATAATATATATATATATATATATATATATATATAATGTGTGTGTGTGTGTGTGTGTGTATGTATGTGTGTATACCAGTATATGCTGAAAAGGTTGAGAGAGGTCCAAGAGTCAGTTAAAAAAAATCAGAGGCATTTAAGGACTGGGAAGTAATGGATGCACAGGAACAGTATAGAGAAGAAGAAAAAGGTATTAGGAGGAAAGTAGGTATAGCTATTGCGAGAGCGGTAGAGCAAATAATTTCTTGAAAGGGTAGGAACAAAGGAAGGAGAGAAGTACATTTATAAGATTTCAAACTTGAGCAAAAGGCAAATACACAATTTATGGCAACTGGGAGTTATCAAGAATAGAGATGAAAATATATTGCATATGGATGAAGGTATTACGGGAAGATAGAGAGAATGTTTTGAACACTGAAAATGAGAGAGAGTAGCTGGGCCTGAGAGAAGCACAACGGGTTGAGGGGGCCAGTGATGGTAATACGGAATACAGAAGTAAAGGTCATTAAGTAAAATGAAAAATGGTAAAGCACTAGGTCCATCAGGGTTACAAATTGAAATGGTCAAGATAATAGCTATGTAGGAGAAAGAATTGATGCTAAATTTATTAAGTGCATTTGGGAAGAGAATATAATGCCTAAGGAAGAGAGTTTAATGGTATTTATATTCACAAGAAAGATGAAGTCGTGTGGTAATTACAGGGGAATTAAACTAAGAGTAGGATTTGAAAGTTTTTGAGAGGATACTCGATAAGCGATTGAGAGAGATTGTAAAGGTTGGGAAACAGCAGCATGGATTCATGAGTGGGAGAGGGACTGTTGATGCCAACTTTGTAGTAAGGCAGCTATAGGAAAAGATGCTTAAAGGAAACCAGAAGTTCTTCTGTGCCTATGTAGATCTAGAGAAGATTTATGACAGAATACCAAGAGAAGTAATGTTTTGCTGCTTGCGGAAGAGGAAAGTCCAGGAGAAGTTGATTGGAAGAGTAGGGACGATGTACAAAAGAACGAGGAATAAAGTAATAACAGCTGTTGAAAAAACAGAAACCTTTGAAATTTGTGTAGGAGTACACCAGGGGTCAGCATTAAGCCCCATTTTATTTGTGGTGGTTATAATTGTGTTAACTGTAGAGATCTAAAATCAAGAGTTGTAGGAATTGTTTGTACAGTATGCAGGACGATTTAGTGATTACCGCTGAAAATGAGGAAGACATACAGAGAAGTGTTTCAGAGTGGCAAGAGACCTATGGAGAGGAGTGGCATGAGAGTAAATATGGATAAGACTGAAGCTATGGTGAGCAGTAAGGAAGGTAGGGTAGCCATTCAGGAAAGTAGAGACTTGGTTATAAAGCAGGTGGAACACTTTAGTTACTTGGGGTCTACTATAAGTCAGGAGGAAGGTTGTGAGGTTGAAGTTGAGATTAGGATAATAACAGCTTGGTGGAAGGGGAGGGAGGTAGGAGGAGTGGTATTTGATAAATAAATGCTAATTAAGCTAAAAGTTCAGATCTATAGGACAGTAATAACACCAGTTTTAATGCATGGATCAGAACGTGGGCTCTAAGACAAAAAGAGGAAGCAAAGCTTGAGAAAACAGTGATGAGAATGCTAAGGTAGATTATGGGAATATCACTGCTTGGAAGATTGGAAGATGATGAAATGAGGAGAATGGCAGGCATAGTGAAGATTACAGAGGTGATGAGAGTGTCACGACTGAGATGATGAGAACACGTGTTGAGGATAGATGGTGGGGAGGGAGTGAGGAGGGTTTTGGGAGGAACCTGTTAGGGGGAGAAGGTCGAGAGGAAGACAGAATCAGATGGCGAGATATGGTAAAAGATTGTATGGAGAGAAGAGCTTCGGTGCAAGAGAATGCCTTTGGTAGATGGCCTTGGAGAGGGAGCGTCGGACAACCGACCCATGAATGTAAGGATAACGGTGGGATAGAAGATATGCTGAAAAAGTTCCACAAGGATAAACGACGAGTTTGAAAATAAGTGTATTTTTTGTAAATTACACAGCGAATTTTATAACTTTCGTCCATCATCTGATAGAAAGAAAACTATAAAGTTCACTGTGTAATTTATAAAAAATACACATACTATCAAACTCTTCATATATATATATATATATATATATATAGAGAGAGAGAGAGAGAGAGAGAGAGAGAGAGAGAGAGAGAGTAAAGGATATAGATACTGGTTCAGAAGTAAGGTTTTTATCCTTGAAGTTTACAAATATGGTAAACGCCCCTCACATCGTGGCACGGCCCCTTTTTCAAGTTATTCTTTTATGCTATTTACACCATGCCATTTTTTAATCAATCTAACTTTCGGTGATAATTATAAACGTGGATGCAGGAAAGAATGCCTTGTATGTGTGTTAAAATTTTTTTCAATGTGAATCTTCCTCGTTATTACTCCTAAGATATTGTGGCTTTGATCTTACTGCCTTATTTCTTACATATGTTAGTGCATTGAGTGTTTTTTTTTCATATCTTTCTGAAGAGTTTGTCGTTTCACTATTGATGGTTCCTTTTTTTCTCGTTCGTTTGATTGCTTTTCTTCTTATTCAATTTCAATCCATGAAGTTCTTCCTGTGTTATTTTCTTATATTTCGTCTTGATATTATCATTGGATTCCTTATGGGTTTTTCAGTCATATTTTATTCCTATTTTAGGATCTTCCTCCCTTTGATTTCATTGTTTTCTTCTTCTTCTTCTTCTTCAAATTATCCCCCATAGGAAACAACGAAGAGAACAACGCCTCTTTCCTCGCTGTGACAATCCTCCAGCCACATACAACAAATCCAGGACACTGATCTTATGGCTAAGGATCCCTTTTATCCTTCCTGCATTCTTAATTTGAACATTCTGTTATTTCACAGTTGATTTAATTCTCTCTCTCTCTCTCTCTCTCTCTCTCTCTCTCTCTCTCTCTCTCTTCTATAGTACCGTGGTAGCCCTAAATATACAAAATCTAAACTTTTAGCAGTAATATTTCTCTCTCTCTCTCTCTCTCTCTCTCTCTCTCTCTCTCTCTCTCTCTCGTCTGTAATACTATGGTAGCCCTCAATATACAAATCTAAACTTTTGGTATTGATATTTCTCTCTCTCTCTCTCTCTCTCTCTCTCTCTCTCTCTCTCTTTGTACACGAGACTTGTTCCCCGAGACATCCACCACGCTCTCACTAAATCCCAGAAAATTGAAATAATACTTCTTACTCTGACCCAATCCTACTTATTCTTGCCTCCCTCAGTTCTTCCTTATTTCTCACTTCCTACTCCATTTCCCCTTTCCTCAGCTTACTTTGCTCACCTCCTCTCGCTCTCTTGTTTGATGGATGGCGTGTCCTTTGGATCCCCACTCCCTCCTTTCCTCTCCCTCTCTTTATTATTTTCCTATTTCAGTTCATTATCCATGTTGATTTTGTAAGGATTGTTTACTAATGCTTGTATTTTGTATGCCCGTTTATTTGCACTTTTTTCTTATTCTGATCTTTATCGTTATTTTTTCGGTTTTTCTTAATAATTTATTTTCTCTTCTCCGGATGTTACAAAATGTCAGGTTCTAAACACTAAGGTTCGATAAGCAAGATTAATCAGAGATTGACTTAGGTTCTGTATAAAGTTGTAAGGTTCACACAAGGCCTTTAAACAGCCGTATGGGAAGGGGGTAGTGCCAGCAACCTCAGTCCAAACTGTACAGTTGGACACAGAAACTCCTCGCACACCTAGCTCCATAGATGTGCACCCTTACTGCGCGGCGCGTAACCAAATAGCTAGGGTAGAGAGAGATGGCACAGGTGATGGGTGGGGATTACACACATGAATTCGCCGCGCAGTAAGGGTGTGATAGGGTGCACTTCTCAGAGGGAGGTGTGAAGTACTGTCAATCGGAAGGGTAATTGCCTTAGCTAAAATCGAAGATTTGCGAAGGGTGTGTATTCAGATATCTGTATGTTTATCTTATTTATTTATTTGTTTGTACGCAACTTTACACAAAAACTAATGTACTGATAACGAACAAACTTTTTAGTCATGTTGAGTATGACCGAAGGATGAATCTGTAACATTTTGGATAAAGTACATCAAAGTAAAAGTACGCAGCAGTACTTTAAAAATAATTGGCAGTAATAAGTAAATGGTAAATATTTTGTTAGTTTACTTTTTGTTTGTGAACAACATTACGAAAAACTATTTAACTAATTTCAACGAAACTTATGTATATGTTTGATGTGACCCAAGGACAAATCATTAGACTTTGAAGAAAGTACATCGACATACAAGTACCCAGTGGAGTTGAGAGCAGAATTAGACTTTTTGGCGTGGCGAAGGTATGCTCTCTACTGAATGCTCCTCTATAGTCAATTCTTTTAGTGAGGCAGATTTGCACCGACTAGCAGGGGTGCCCTTTTAGCTTGGAAAAGTTTACTGCTCGCTGATTGGTTGGACAAGATAATTCTAACCAATCAGATAGCAGGAAACTTTTCCGAGCTAAAAGGGGAAACCGCTGCGAGTCAGTGCAAATGTGCCTCATTAAGAAAAAATGAGTATAGTTTCATATTGCAGAAGCTATGTTTTCACGCAGTTTTGCTACAACGTTTAATAGCTACCATGGCTCCAACTCTGTAACAAATCTAAAATTTTAATCCCTCCTAAAGGGAATTAAATATAATCAAAAGTTCTTTTGGTTGAAATGAAATATTATGTGAAGGAATCGTTGATCCAGTATTCCGTAATGAAAATGAGTGTGGCTTTTGAGTAAAGTGGTGTTTCCAAGTTGCCACTTAGTATTAAAACTTATAATTTCACTTTATAAACGTGTATGTATGAGGAAATGTCGGTCACTTGTAATGTGAATTATCAATGAAAGATTATAGATTGTGATAAACAAAAATAATTTATGTTAAGAAAATATTTCAGAACAAAAACTGAAAAGTTATGGCACCGTGATTTCCGTCAGTTGTGGAACTGTTTGTTTAGAAACACAGTAAAACTGTGAAAAGAACGCGGCACGATTGAGTGAAAAATAATCGTTGAGCAGAGCATAATCTGATATAAATTTCTTATATATATATATATATATATATATATATATATATATATATATATATATATATATGTATGTATGTATGTATGTATGTATGTATCTATATATGTATGTATCTATGTATGTGTGTGAGTGTTTTCATGCCCTGAAGAGATGTGTAAATCTCACAGAAAAGACTATACTGGGCCCACTACCACGACAGTCTGAAGACATATAGCTGGCCCACAGAAATCAGGGGCCAATAAACCAACACTATATTGATGTCCACTACCGGGAACCCTCCCTGAAAAAATTGATTGATGGAACATAGATTGTTCACAAGGAGAACAACTACGGCAGGTTTATATACAGTAGGTGAAGCCGTAAGCATCGCCCTCCAGGGGCCAACATTGAACATCCAGTGGAATTCTAATTTTATTATTATTATTATTATTATTATTATTATTATTATTATTATTACTTGCTAAGCTACAACCATAATTGGAAAAGCAGGATGGTATAAGCTTTATTATTATTATTATTATTATTATTATTATTACTATTATTATTATTATTATTATTATTATTATTATTATTACTTGCTAAGCTACAACCCTAATTGGAAAAGCTGGATGGTATAAGGCCAGGGGCTCCAACAAGGAAATTAGCTCAGTGAGGAAAGGAAACAAAGAAAAATCAAATGTTTTAAGAACAGCAACGAGATTAAAATAAATATTTCCTATATAAACTCTAAAAACTTCAACAAAATAAGAGGAAGAGAAATAAGATAGAATAGTGTGCCCGAGTATACCCTCAAGCAAGAGAACTCAAACCCAAGACAGTGGAAGACCATGGTACAGAGGCTATGGCACTATCCAAGATAAGAGAACATTGGTTTGATTTTGGAGTGTCCTTCTCGTAGAAGAGTTCCTTACCATAGCTAATGAGTCTCATCTACCATTGCACACTGAACAATCTACCATGGCCACTGAAGAATTACATTGCAGTAAGAGGAATTGTTTGGTAATCTGCGTTGTCAGGTGTATGAGGACAGAAGAGGATGCGTAAGGAATAAGTCAGACTACTAGGCAAAGGGAAAATGAACTGTAACCAGAGGGAAGGATCCAGTGTACTACTGTGTGGCCAGTCAAAAGACCCCATAACTCCCTACCGATAGTATCTCAACGGGTGGCTGGTGCCCTGGCCAACCTACTACCTGCTTCCTTCAAGCAGAAAGCGATATGGGTAGTCTCTGTCGTGGTCGAGTTTGCGTCTGTGTGTTTACGCATAATTATATAGTGTGTGTGTATATATATACATATATATATATACATACACATACATACATACATGTATATATATATATATATATATATATATATATATATATACATGTATGTATGTATATGTATATGTATATATATATATGTATATGTATGTATATATATGTATGTATATGTATATATATATATATATATATATATATATATATATATATATATATATATATAGTTAATCCTCCAGCACCTGCGTGACGCATATTACCTCCATGAATTCATGATGTATGTCTTTCCAGTGCCATCTCTATCAACTCAACGCAATTCTCAGGTCCAACCTCCCTCTGCATTGAAATTAGCCACGTTTCTCGTGGTATACCATACCCCCTCCTACCCAGTGTGTTATATTCAGGTGTACTGTTCATCTTGGACTAACTCGTATTCCCTTCTAGTGATGTGCTCCATCCTCCTCCATTTTGGTAATCTAACTATATCGTCCATATTGGACACCCTTGCAAACTCACAAATTCCAGCATTTGTTATATGCTGCTGCCATTTGATTCCCAAAATTCTTCTCAATGCTTGATTCTCAAAGGCGAGAAATTTTGCATCAGTTGTTACTGTGCTGTGCCACGACTGGTGCCCAATAGTTGTTATCGGTCTGACAAGGGAAATGTATATTTTGATTTTGCTGTGACTGATATTCCATTTGACCTCCAAACTGATTTAAAGATTCCCTTTGCTTGTTTTGTCCTCCTTATTCTCTCCTTGAATTTACAAATAGTGTTCCATTTCTGGTAATGATGGTTCCTAAATATTAGAACGGGTTTGTGCTAGTTAGTATCACTCCGATAAGGCAGGTCGTCTGATTACCATGTGTGTGTTTATATATATATATATATATATATATATATATATATATATATATATATATATATATATATATATATATGTATGTATGTATGTATTACATACTTTCACACAATTTTCCGTGTATTTATGATAAATGAAATAACCCACAACGTGTGAATAAGGAAATTTATTTAGCTTTCGAAGGGACCATCTCCCTTCATCTTCAGAAAAATAATGGTTAAAAATCTTTGAAATGATGTACATAAAGGTTCGTAAAAAAAAAAAAAAAATATCCCTTACAGTCTTAGCGAAAATTAACAGCATTTTGCTAAGACTACGACGGTTTTGTTTTTTCAAAAATTTGTAACCATTTGTTATCTGAAGAGGAAGGGAGATTGTCCTTTCGAAAGCTAAATAAATTCAATTTTTCATACATTGTGGGTTATTATATATATAAATATATATATGATATATACTATATATATATATATATATATATATATATATATATATATATATATATATATATATATATATACGATATATACTATATGTATATATATATATATATATATATATATATATATATATATATATATATACACATGTATGTATGTATACTGTATATATACGTATGTATTTATAGGCCTCTGCGTAAGCACATCACGGAATGTGTTTATCAGTTACCTGTACAGGTGGCATACGTTTTTGACAAAATAAAATTATTTCTCTGATTTCATTTACCTTGGTTCGACCGGTGATGGGTGGCAATGAAATCTGAGGAATCTGCTAAGCCAGGAAATCTTTGCTCTCACTCTCCTCACCGATCTACTCTTGCTTTATGTGGGGTAGGTAGAAGCACTCTCTCTCTCTCTCTCTCTCTCTCTCTCTCTCTCTCTCTCTCTCTCTCTCTCTCTTTAGATAATTTTTAAGATCCCGGTCTTCATTCTAATAGTTTTGCATTTCAATTTGAGAGGTTTAATATTTTACGGTACTTGAATTTCTATTCCAATTGTGATCAAATTATGGAATAACCATCTAATCATCTTGACTTTTTAATGAGTAGATTCACACGCTTTACATTTCCGAGTTTATTTGCTCTATCTATATTTAATCTTTACTTCTCTGCTTTCCCTTAATTTTGCGATATTTCAATTAGTAATATATAGTTCCAAGAGTGTCAATATCATGATGAATATTTTAGACATATTTGTGTTAGTACCCTGTGAAAGATTAATTATAATTACGGGCGTAATCTAGACAAGTTATCGTAACAAGTATAAGATATTTGAATATTTTTTTTTCTCTTTTGTGTGTGTGTGTGTGTGTGTGTGTGTGTGTATGTATGTGTGTGCACAGATATGCATTGATATTCACATGAATAGAGTAATTATTATCCCGGATACTTTATGCCTAAATATATTGTTTTTCAGGTACATTAGTCTCTTGAGGTGTAGTTGTTTATAGGAGTTCATATATAGAGTTGATATTAATTGAAGATCTACTAGGCCTAGGTATTCAGCTATGGTAATATATCCCATGTCCTGTAGGCCTAATTGTTTGTGATAGCCCAGGTTCTCAAATCTCGCACAGAGCTGCAGTTGGAGTGAGTGCAGGGAAAAAATGATGAGGATTAGGAATGTGGTGAGTGATTGTAGGGAGAATGATGTGGATGATGTCACTGAGGCTAGACTCTGATAGAACTTACGCGAGCTTAGCATATAGATTCCGTTACTGATAGAAAGAAACAGTAAACTGGGTAGTTGGGTCAAGGTTAGCTGTAATGAAATCTAAGTAATAAGACTAGTTCTTTTTCTCTATTTTCACATCAGTGTGTAAAATATATCATGTGTATTTTTGGCTGCAAAATTGCACAGTTGCTTGCATGTGTAGAATTTGATTGTTGCTAAAAATAAAAATTGAATGTGACATATGTTAGCATCCTTTACGATTGGAGTTTGTTAAATAAGTCGATATTTTTTTACAGGTAATTATGGCACTTTAATAGTGACCCACACAGATGTATGCACAGCACATATGATAATGTCCTTTTGCGAGAAAGGCGAGTCATAGTGGAGCAAATCCATTTGAGGAATGTGATATAAATATTAGGTACTGAATGTACCATAGTGATCCACGTGAATGTTGTCTGCACTCATATACGTACTGCTTGCTAGAACAGAGGAGCAATGCGATAATGTTTAATTTCGAGAAAAGCGATAACAAAACATATTTGAGGAATGTGATATGAATTATAGGTAATTACTATACTTTAATAATGACCCTTATGGATGGTATACCCAGCACATCCATGTACTGCTTGCCCGAACAGAGGAGCAATGAGATAATGTGTATTTATGAGAAAAGCGAGTAATTGAGTTAGGTAGTTAAGCCAAGCATCCTTTTTAATAATTTTAATCAAAATAATAATTTAATATTAATTACTTTAGAAATAATCTAAAATAATGATAATAATTTTAATAATCCCAATAATAAGAATAATTTTAATGGAGGTGATAATTCTAATAGTAAAGACAATTTTAATAATCATAATAATCATAATTTTAAGAATTTTAATAACTATACGCTAAGCCTTAATCAAGCTAGGCATCCATTAATCTAGGCAGTTAGGCCAAGCATTCATTAAGCAGGGTATAAAGCCAAGCATCCATCAAGCCAGACAGTTATTATTATTATTATTATTATTATTATTATTATTATTATTATTATTATTATTATTATTACTTGCTAAGCTACAACTCTAGTTGCTGCAAAAGCAGAATGCTATAAGCTCAGGGGCTCCAACAGGGAAAATAGCCCAGTGAGGAAAGGAAATAAGGAAAAATAAAATATTTAAAGATGAGTAACAACATTAAAATGAGTATTTCGTATATAAACTATAAACACTTTAACGAAACAAGGGAAAGAGAAATAAGATAGAATAGTGTGCCCGAGTGTACCCTCAAGCAAGAGAATTCTAACCCAAGACAGTTGAAGACTATGGTACAGAGGCTGTGGCACTACCCAACACTAGAAAACAATGGTTTGATTTTGGAATGTCCTTCTCCTAGAAGAGCTACTAAGCATAGCTAAAGAGTCTCTTCTACCCTTACCAAGAGGAAAGTAGCCTTATACAATTACAGTGCAGTAGTTAACCCCTTGGGTGAAGAATTGTTTGGTAATCTCAATGTTGTCAGGTGCATGAGGATAGATGAGAATCTGTAAAGAATAGGCCAGACTATTTGGTGTATGTGTAGGCAAAGGAAAGTGGACCATAACCAGAGAGAAGGATCCAATGTACGAGTAGTACTGTTTGGCTTGTCAAAGGACCCCGTAACTCTCTAGTGGTAGTATCTCAACGGATGGCTGGTGCCCTGGCCAACCTACTAAGCATTCATTAAGGTAGGTAGTTAAGCTAAGTATCTTTTAACAAAGAATTAAGCCAAACTTCCATTAAGCCAGTTGGTTAAACCAAGTATCCAGCCAAGCATCCATCAAGCCCGGCAGTTAGCCAAGCATTCATTAAGCCAGGCATTTATCCAAAGCATACACTAAGCCAGGCAGTTATGTCAAGCATATTTTGAGATAAGCAGTTAAATCAAGTATCTATAAAGGCAGGCATTTAAGCCAAACATTCTTCAAACCAGATATTTAAGACAAGTATCCATCAAGCCATTCAGTTAATCCAAGCAGCCATTAAGCCAACCTAGGCATCATTCAAGCAAGGCAGTTAATCCAGTCATCCTTTAAACTAAGCTGCGTAGTCAAACATTCACATTTAAGCCAAGCATCCTTCAAGCCTGGCAGTTGAGGCAAAAATTCATCAAGCCAGGAAGTAAGTATGTCTTTTCAGTTTTACCATAATTAGAAATTACTGTGTTTTATGAAAAACAGCAGTGATGCTTTAAAACCTTGCTTAGTGAACTGCATCTTTTATTGAGCTAAGTTACCAAGATATTTCGTCGTCGGAACCTAGCGTCAGTAGAAATGTAAAGAAGGCAAGAGTTGACAGTTAGTGACCTTCGAACGAAAATTACAGAAATGGGGTCACATGAATTTTGGTGCATACTGTACAAGGAATGTGCGATGATATACAGTTATAAAGAACTATAAATCAGAATAAATTGGGAGTGAGAGGAGAGGTCTAGAAAATGTTTGATAAACCTGTGAATAATGTTTAGGAACGTTATTGAAGTTTACTGCGCCAAAGAGAAATACAGCAGATAAAATATAAATAATGTAAATGACAGTAACTGTAGTTTGTGGGGGCCTGGATGATAAATGGCTTGATGTTGCATATTGAATTTCCATATTTTTGTATCTGCGTTGGAATTCAAAAGAGACAAATGCATTATGCTAATCATGAATAATTATAATCAAAATGAAAAGACTCGTAAAGCATGTTAACTTTGTATTCGACAAATCTTTTCCCCCATTTTCTCTCGAACTGATGACAAGGGATTGGAATTAGATGCCATTTTAATTACTTTACAACATGGAATAATTTACTAATGTCCTCGATTATAGTTTGACTCTTACTTTCTTGCAAAGGAGAGAACATAGCTCAAAGTTTTCCTCATTTGTTCCTGTACCTGTCTTTTGGTCATGAAATATTCATTATTCTGTTTTTTTTTTAATGTCTGTCCGTCGGAAGTTCTTTACTTTCTGGCTTTAAGCAGGTCTTATTGGAATTAATTTTCGAGTATCGAGTCCTCTTTCACACTAGGTGGGACCTAGTACCCGTTTGCTACTCGGTCTACTATTTGATGCGTACTAGGATTGAAGCACGAATCGTGCGAATGTGAGTACAAGGCTTACTTGTATTTTATATGTATATATATATATATATATATATATATATATATATATATATATATATATATATATATATATTTATATATATATATAAATTATATATATATATATATATATATATATATATATAGATATATATTTATATGTATATATACAGTATGTAAATATAGTATATATATATATATATATATATATATATATATATGTGTGTGTGTGTGTGTGTGTGTGTGTATATATGTTGGAGTGTGTTTGTGTGTGTGTATATGTGTTTATAGTCAATACACCTTTCCCCTAGCGAGCCAGTGCATGAGAGTAGAGGAGAAATATACGACCGCTCCCGAACAACTAACTTAAGTTACAGACAACACAAGTACTTATAGGGATCCAAGGGGTTATATAAGTTTGGCAATTTCATCCTTATATCTAATGAATTTTGCGATAAGGTTGACATTAGTATAAAAAAAAGATAACGTAAAGGATTGATTATAAATGAAGTGAGTTTGTTGAGAAGATGCCCTAATGATGCCCACAATTGAGAGGTGAAAGCGTCATTCCTGTCAGAAGTAATGGGATTTGGGATGCTGAATCTTGCCATCCAGCTAGAAAGTAAGGCACCACTACATGAGGTGGGTATTGCATCTTGCATAGGGATGGCTTCAGGCCATCAAGTTGAGTAATCGATGACTGTGAAAACGTAACTGGTAGGGGGCCAACCACGTCAATGTGAATGTGAGGAAATTGACGCTGAGGTTGAGGAAATGTGCCCACATCCGAATCTGTGTGTCGATGCACTTTTACAGTTTGACATCAAATACAGGCGCATCCAAATGTTTGGCAGCTTTAGTAATGCCATACCAATTGAACTTCCACTTCGGTAGCTGTGCACTAAATCGGTGTGAGGGGTCATGGATCAATTGAAACATGGAGGCAGGTTCTGACGTGACAGAGGGATGTGTAAGATCTCATGCAGGTTTGGTACTTAGGGTCATTTCATTGGCCTTTGGCTAAGGCCCTGTAATCCATTTACAGGTAGATGGCTGTCAGCATGTTTCTAGAAAGGGCGTCAGCGATATGATTAATTTTACCTAGGATGTGTTGAATTGTACAGTTGCATTCAGAAATGGCAGAGAGGGGTGCCACCCAAAATATCGTCTCCCAAAAGAGCTAGTACACTTGATCTAGTGCAACAAAAGGGCTAGTTTTATCATAACTGGTGCTAAAAATGTTAGTGGGACAAAATAGCTAGTAATTCATTGCATCTGGTCCTAAAATACCTTTTAGCCAATATAGCTAATTTCAAGAAACATGTAGCTTTGTTTAGTTGAGTACTGGGGTAGTTAGTGGAATGAAATATACTTTGCTCTTAGCCATCATATTTATTTCAGCAGAACAAACGTTTTAACAATAGGTATGTAAAATGATAATTTTACTTAAAACTTTGTTAGACATTGAGTAAAATACACTGATAAATGAAAAGGATTCAGTACGAAACATTTAATAATAATGAAAAAACAATTAAACCTTCCATATGTTATGGTATAGCTAACAACATTTGCATTTCTTCATCCAATCGTAAACGTTCGATGTCTTCATTTTGCTTCTCATATGCATCTGTCACATGACCAGGATTAAAAAGCACTAAGGCTGCAAGCATCTTTTGATAAAGACCGCAATTGGGGTTAGATACATAGCTATTTGTCAATCCAGTCTATTGTATCGTTCTTCACATTAACTGTGACAGATGAAAGAAACATCCATTTATGTTTGCAATAGGAAACACTTTCGTAAAACCATTAGTAGCAGACTTTTCATAATCTAATGTTACGTTTTCAGGGTTACAAATTGGAACCTTGTCTTTCAGAACCATAAATATTTTTTCATATGCTAACTGAGTTTTATCTGGCATCACAATATAAACAAGGGAAGAAAGAAAATCTTCCTTAACAACATAGATTTTATGATTGCTAAAACAATTCAAGTACAACTTTGAATGTGCCATCACACATCCAGACTTTTAAATTGGCAAGTTAATCGAGCATTAATTCACTAGCAAATAAGATTATTTTCTTTGAATCACAAGTGGCATCTATATCTTCATATATGGCAATGGTTTTAAATTCTTCAGGAAATGGTAATTTATCAATTAATGTAGGTTCAGGAAAGCAGATTGCGTTTTTATAACGTCCTCGTTGAATAAGTTATAAGAGCGCCTTTTTTAGGGACTCATGCCATTGCTTCGTCGTCCAACTCCTATACTGCACTGACAATAATTCTTCATAGTGATACACTGTAATTAGATGCTTTTTTTCATTAATTTTGCCTAAAACAATTCGTACATTTTGCTTTGCTGGATCCGGAGCATGATTTTGTTCTCGTTTAAGTGTTACTTCACAAGTTTCTTTGTAGATCAGCTGAGTTTTCAGTGTTCCCCTACAATTCTTCATTGCACATATTTTGTTCTGAGTGGGACTTTAATGACATTCATCGTGAAGTGTGAAATACTATTAATGTATCTCTGTTAAAATAAGATAAAGGAAAGAGAAAGAATAATGACCTATAGAGATATATAGTTTATTTTCATTAACTACTACTGTACTCATCGTAACTCACTTTAAATGTTTCTTGAAATTAGCTAACAGCTCTGTTAGGACTGGCTAAAATGTTTGGTGTCGGAGGTAGAGTAGCAGGATTCAGCCTTGGAAAGTTTTATATTGAAGAAGGCCAATGGACTGGGATGGGGAACTTGCGGCCTTAAGGCCGCAAATGGCTTTCTGGACCACCAAGTGCGGTCTTCTACGGCCTTTGAAATATGTACAGTACGTGAAGTATATTTCTGCTTTGACATTGAATATAGTGTGTTTGAAATCATACTTATGTACACACATACGAATACGTACACACAGACAATATGAAAGTTGTGTTCAGTAATGTACCTCCCAGAGAACGGAAGCAATTTTTCCTTGAATTCAATGAATCCTAACTCAACACAACTAGCAGTTTTTCCTTGTCAGCTGCAACAGCTGTTGTAGCTGACAAGGAAAAACTGCTAGTTGCAGTGAGTAAGTGATTTAACGCATGATTGACGAGGGAGTTCCTGTTTTGTCCATCTCCTCACTGAGCTCTATGATAGTTTTAGGTGAATCAACAGATTCCAGATTTTTGCCATAAAAATATTTTATTTCTGCTTTCACTGATGAGTTTTGATTGTATGAAAAACGGCTTCCCTTAGGTAACCTTAACGGAAGGACACGAGGAACATACATTTTAATAACTTCAAAAAGCAATGTCACAAAGGAGGACTAAATTTTACTTCCTTATCACGATAAGTTATGAACTAATGGCGTTCCAGCTATGATGGTTAAAAACTAGGGATTTATTGAACATCTTGAGAAGGAAATAATTTTTTTTTTTCAATGAAAAAAGGTGTGTTTAAACAGATATAATTTTTTATGGGATGTTGCATTTCTCTGAGATGTGATTGTATAGAAAGTACCTACTTGGCAATATAAAGTATTTGAAAAGGTTATATTGTTCATATTTATAAGGTATCCTTTCCAAAAGATTAATATTATTTTACTTATCACCTGAATACAAAGAACCTACTTGCTTAACTAAAGTAATTTAAAAATGACATGCTTTCGATATTATTCATTTACTTGAATGAAATATTTTGAAATTTAGTTTTCAGTATAATTCATTTACTGCTTACCTGTATAAAAAGTACTTATTCGGATATTTGAAAATGTAATGCTTCAAATTTTTATAAACCTGTCACTCTTTAGATTACTAATAGATTACTTGGAGGATAAAATAACCAACAAAATTCTATGCGGCCTTAATGAGCATTGAGGAATTGCAATATTGCCTTCATCCAAAAAAAAAGGGTTCCCCATCCTTGGACTGGGCAATCCGTTGATCATTTGTTCTAGTACCACCAAACAGCAATATCACTGGCATCCGTTGGTGTATTATTATTATTATTATTACTTGCTAAGCTACAACCCTAGTTGGAAAAGCAGGATGCTATAAGCCTAGGGGCCACAGCAGGGAAAATAGCCCAGTGAGGAAAGGAAACAAGGAAAAATAAAATATAAGAACAGCAACATCTAAATAAATATTTAATATATAAACTATAAAAACTTTAACAAAACAAGATAAAGAGAAACCAGATAAAATAGTGTGCCCGAGTGTACCCTCAAGCAAGAGAACTCTAGCCTAAGACAGTGGAACACCATGGTACAGAGGCTATGGCACTACCCAAGACTAGAGAAAAATGGTTTGATTTTGGAGTGTCCTTCTCCTAGAAGAGCTGCTTACCATAACTAAAGAGCCTCTTCTACCCTTACCAAGAGGAAAATGGTCACTGAACAAATACAGTGCAGTAGTTAACCCCTTGGGTGAGGAAGAATTGTTTGGTAATCTCAGTGTTGTCTGGTGTATGAGGACAGAGGAGAATTTGTAAAAAATATGCCAGACTATTCGGTGTGTGTGTGTGTAGGAAAGGGAAAATGAACCGTAACCAGAGAGAAGTATCCAATGTAGTACTGTCTTGCCAGTCAAAAGGACCACATAACACTCTAGTGGTAGTATCTCAACGGGTGGCTGGTGCCCTAGCCAGCCTACCACCTAGTTGGCATTAGAAAGGTCATAGCAGTAAAAGTTGATAGGGCTTTCTTCACATTAAAGAAGGTCACCACCTGAAGGGGGTCCCGCTTCAGATTTTTGGCTTGCCCTTGAGGGAGTCGCTGAGGGGGGTTCGGAGAGTGGTGGCAATTGCTGGTAAGAGCAGGTGATAGAAGTTCACTATGTCCAAGGACTATTGCAGTGCTTTGACAGTCGAGGTCATGTGGACCTTCTGTACTGCTGATACCTTTTCAGTGAGGGGGTGAACACACTCGGTCGGGATGTGATGACCCAAGAATGCCACTTCTTTGTCACTAAACATATACTTGTCGTATCTGATTACTAGCCCTTCATGCAGGCGGTCGAGGATGATATGTAGGTTCTCTTCTTTGTGAGGAGGGGGGGGGGGGAAGAATCGAGTTGAAATTAGTTTATTACATTCAACGACTTTTTGATGTGGAGTTCGATGGCGGTTGCACTGTAGAAGAAAACGTAAATAGCGCGTGCTTCTTTAAGTGTGTGTGCGTAGCTTGGTGCACTTGCATTATCGCATATGCTGTTACGTCTGTTTGCCATCGGGAATGATTTTAGAGTGCTGCCAGCCTAATTTCAATGAAGTATCTTAAGATTAGTGTGTTGTTTTAGCCTGTTTTAATGCGAGGTAATGTGTTGTGTGATAAAAAAAAAAAAAAAGGGTCATAAATTAAGTGTCTTTCGTGTCATCCCAACGTTAAGCTGCAGTAAATCTCGCATAAATCTACGGGATTCAGCTCTGACTAGAAGATAATGCATCGTCTGCAGATAACCGACTGAATCTCTCTCTCTCTCTCTCTCTCTCTCTCTCTCTCTCTCTCTCTCACAACCAATTTGAATTCGTGCATAATTTAGGGTTAGGAAAATAAGTTAATTTATTTATTTTGATTTGCGTATGGGATTTTCAATGTTTAATATTGAAGTTATTCGGTGTTACTTGTGCGTGTATAATTACCAAATATATTAGACACACCCAACCACACACAACCCCCATTCAATTTTTAGGTAGAAGATGCCGGCGAAAAATAGGTATTATGATCTTTATTTAATTCTGAACTTTAATTCCATTATTTACTTGTGTATGGCTATAAAAAGCAATTACAGCAAATATAAAAATAACACGTATAAACAGCTGTAAGAATTAGCAGCTTCGCCGTGTCCAGTGGGTCGGAAAAAAATGTTTATTTAGAGGTTAAATAACTGATTATATCCCTCAGGAAGATGTACTGTTATTTCATTACTGATGTCATTGCACTGAATGGCGTTCTGAGCCCTTTATTTTATGTAATTCATACTTTACTTACTTTATTTTACGGGCTGCTTTTCTGGTCATATACAGCAGGGGAACCCTACCCTCTACAGGACCTCTATAGTCATTTTATCATGTTTGTTTGAAATTATTCAACATTTTACACCGCATATTACCCGTTTATTATCAAGAAAGTCATCAGTTTTTTATAGTCTTTACATAATGGGTTTTGCTCCATTATAGTGAATTGGATGAAGATGCTTTTTTTAATGTAGGTCATGATAGATAACAGATATCAGTGACCTACCTTATGACCTAAGAGTATGTACTTGCGTACATTAGACCGCAAATAAAAAAGTGTTTTTAAATAAAGGTGACAAACGACACAGCAACCTAATTAAACTTCAGAACAATTCTTAGTGCACAGTACATTGTTGTCGGTAACTGCTTTTGTTACTTATATCAGCGTGTGTATTACTCAACATCGCCAAAACCCTTATAGGAGCTCGCATCCTTTTATGATTTGATGAGAGAATAGTGGCTTGGCCTATTTTATTTCCTTGTATGATCGTGGGCGGGGTTGTCAGAAACACACACACACATACACACGCACGCACAACCACATAGATAAAGAGAGAGAGAGAGAGAGAGAGAGAGAGAGAGAGAGAGAGAGAGAGAGAGAGAGACTCCGCCGTAAGAACAGAGGCAATTATGGCGAAGAGCGAGGGATACCCGCAGAGGCGAAGAAACGTCAGCAGGTGGCCATGACGGAGGCAATACAATAGTGAAGGAATGGAGTACCGAGGAGCAGGGGATCCCTGCGACGGCGGCAGAGGGAGAGAAGAGGGATGTAGAGTGGTGTGGAGGGCCCTCCGAGGGACATGAAGAACCTTCCCAGACGGAGGTTGAGTAACCACGATAAGCAGCCACCAATTAGACAATTAATTGCACAATGAGGCATATAGCGAAATGCCAAGGATCTCTCTCTCTCTCTCTCTCTCTCTCTCTCCTCTCTCTCCTCTCTCTCTCTCTCTCTCTCTTTCTCTCTCTCTCAGCTTTATCCTCAGGCTAAGAAGAGCCTGTTCTTCAGTTCTCGTTGCTTAGCCTGCTTCACATCTCATTAATCTTATTGTATTTTTCTTTTAAACTAGCGAAAAACGAATTTCACATCGCATGAATCTCTCTCTCTCTCTCTCTCTCTCTCTCTCTCTCTCTCTCTCTCTCTCTCTCTCTCTCTCTCGTAATCAAGGTACTTGAACATACCTTCAATTTAGAATATACTTCTTGCATGAATAGTCCTTAATTAGCGGGTTAAGATTGGATATACTGAAGCACCTTTCGGTTCCTTGTTCAATTTCTGTTCCGGACAAAATAGGCCTTGTGAATTTTATATAAAGGTAAATGGGGAATTAATTATCTTTAAAGAGTTATCATGTATATATATATATATATATATATATATATATATATATATGTGTGTATATATATATATATATATATATATATATATATATATATATATATATATATATATATATATATATATCATCCGTTATTAGTCCACTGCAGAAGAAAGGCCTCAGACATCCATCCACTCCCGTCTGTTCATCGTCTTTCGATTCCAGTCTATAATCACGAATTTTAATAGTTCGTCAATCCATCGTCTTCTCTTCCTTCCCTTGTTTCTTTTGCAATCTTAAGGAACCCAGTCTGTTATTTTTTGTTTTTTTGTCTTTCTATTATCTGACATTCTCATTATATGGCCTCCTCACGTTCATTTCTTTTTTACATGTAGAATATCCTCTACTTTAATTTGATCTAGTATGCATGTTGCCCTTATGTCTCTTAGTGTTATTTCTATCATTATTCTTTGCATAGCTTTAAATTCTACCTAGCTTACTTTCTAGTGCTCAAATTTTCTTATGCATAAATTTATACTAGGAGGACCATCCGATTAAATACTTTTCTTTTAGAGCAAGTAACATTTTACTTTCCATGATCTCATTTTGTTTAACAAAAGCCTCCCACCCGATTCTTATTCTTCTTTTAATTTTGTTCTCATTTCCTGGAGAAATACTCACTGTCCGTCCTAAGCACGTATATTCATTAACAGTCTCTAAGAGGTTCTTCCATATCTCTCAGTCATTGTCTTTTTGCACTTTCATTGAATATTATATTAGTTTTACTCATATTCTTTTTCAGTCCTTCATTTTTGCTTTCTTTATTCAAATCTTCCATTACCTTTTTCAATTCATCCCAAGATTCATAAAATGTAACTATGTTACATGCACATCTGAAGAAGTTAAGGTATTCCTTATAACTAGTAATACCTACATTTTGCCAATCTAAATTGGGAATATTTGATTTTATATATATATATATATATATATATATATATATAGATTTATATATTTATATGTATATATTGATTTATTTATATATAAATATATATATATATATATATATATATATATATATATATATATATATATATAAACATATATATACATATACAGTGTATAAAATGTGTGTACTTGTGCAGTATTGTACCAACCGTGTGTCACACGATCATACATTGTGCTTGTATCTTCGCTCTTCCCTCGCACTAAAAAGAACCTGGATAAACATGTTTTTCTCAATGGTAACGGTGTAGATTTTGAACAGGAAAATTCCTGTTGCCTTGAGCTTCTGTATATAAAGGAGAGTGTTCAATATTAAACTCACTCAGTTGCTTTCATCTTGCCTTTGAGTCACAAACTTCTCTCGGCCCATCACATTGGTGACCCCGGAGTCACTCGCTCCTCCCGCCTCCCCCGTCCCCGCCTCTCACCGTTACTATGACGCCGTCAACGCATACCTTCTGCAGCAGTACTCGCCGTCACCAGCCGCCCGTATAGCAACGCTTTTTCAGCTCTCTCAACAACCGTTGGGGGACCAAAGGGCTTCGCTCATCCTCGGGAAAATGACCAGTATCACTCGATTGCAACCTGCCGCAGACGGCTCTCCTCGTGAGGTGAACCTACGTCGTGCCCTTTGGGTAAGCCGTTTACCCAAACCTGTACGCGCTGCCATACCCGATGTCGATAGTTTACCCATAAAGGACTTAATGACCAAAGCCGACGCCCTTATGGACAGCCACTTCATGACCTTCAAAACCTCCATCAACGCCTCCACTCGTTACAAAGAGGACACCTATTCAACTTCAACCGAAGCTGACATGAATGCCGTTGGACACACACACCTATGAATGCCGTAGGACATGCCTATGAATGCCGTAGGACACACACGCCTATGAATGCCGTAGGACACATACGCCTACCCCGTGACGAGTCGGAGCGGCAACAAAGCCACCCATCATCCACCACTCGCTCGCGCCCCAACCAAAGACTTCTACAGCCACTCACTGCCGCTAATCGGCGCAGTTTTTGCTACTACCACTCCAGATTCAGGGCGCCCTATTTAACATGTACAGTCTGTCATTTTTAGGGGGGGTTGCCATGTACCAACCGTGTGTCACACGATCGTACATAGTTCATTTTGTGCTTGTATCTTCGCTCTTCCCTCGCACTAAAAAGAACCTGAATAAACATGTCTGTTTTTCTCAATGGTAACAGTGTAGATTTTGAACAGGAAAATCCCTGTTGCCTTGAGCTATTGTATATAAAGGAGAGTGTTCAATAATAAACTCACTTAGTTGCTTTCATCCTGCCTTCGAGTCACAACCTTCTCTCGGCCCGTCACAGTATGTTGATCATCGCGATACGCAAACCCTTTCACCATATGAAGTTATATGCATATATGTATATATTATATATATATATATATATATATATATATATATATATATATATATACATACATTATATATATATATATATATATATACATATATATGTATATAATCATATATATATATATGTATATAATCATATATATATATATATATATATATATATATATATAAGAATGAGTATGTATGCAGGTATTTCACGAGGAGTTTTATTGAGTCTTGCTCAGAGAAATTCTTTTAATTTTTCTGATTTAGGAGAGGAAAGTATGATGCAATTTGCTTTTAGTTTAGTGTGACAGGTTCTACATTAAATTTTATAATTTCAATGAATGAGATAGAAATAGATCCGTTTACCATCTAAATATCAGAGAGTACTTAATCTGAATTTTTTATTGAAGATGTTAAAAGCCTTGTTTCTTGCTTTTGTGTTTTGAATAAATGTCCTCATCATTATAGGAAATGAGACTCTTATGATAAGAGCAGTAGATCTCATGGAGAGAGAGAGAGAGAGAGAGAGAGAGAGAGAGAGAGAGAGAGAGAGAGAGAGAGAGAGCGCCTTACCTTATTTCCTTATTCTTTGTTTGGGTTCCCCCAGGTCCCTCAGTGTGAGGCACCTCGCATATCCACCAGAGAGTTGCTTATGCATCTTTCGGAGTATTTTGCATCTTCCAGTCTTGGATGGTCTGGGATGCATCTTAGGTGTTTATCGAGCTTATTCTTAAACACATCTACGCTCACTCCTGATAAGTTTCTTAGATGAGCTGGCAGCGCATTAAATAGTCGCTGCATTATCGATGCTGGTGCGTAGTGGATTAATGTCCTGTGTGCCTTCCTTAGTTTTCCTAGTATAGTTCTGGGCACTATTAATCTACCTCGGCTTGCTCTTTCTGATATTTTTAGCTCCATGATGTTTTCAGTAATTCCTTCGATTTGTTTCCATGCTTGATTATCATGTAGCGTACTCTTCTCCTTTCTAGACTGTATAATTTTAAAAATTGCAGTCTTTCCCAGTAGTCAAGGTCCTTAACTACTTCTATTCTAGCAGTAAAGGACCTTTGTACACGCTCTATTTGTGCAATATCCTTTTGGTAGTGTGGGTACCATATCACATTGCAGCACTCGAGTGTACTACGTATATAAGTTTTGTAAAGCATAATCATGTGTTCAGCTTTTCTTGTTTTAAAGTATCTGAATAGCATTCCCATTTTTGCTTTACATTTAGCCAGCAGTGTTGCTATATGGTCGTTGCATAACATATTCCTGTTTAACATTACACCAAGGTCTTTAATTGCTTCCTTGTTTGTGATTGTCTCGTTATTAGGTCCCCTGTATGCATATACCATTCTTTCTCTGTTTCCATAATTTATTGATTCAAATTTATCAGAGTTCAATACCATCCTATTTATCTCAGCCCATTCATATATTTTGTTTAGATCTCTTTGTAATGAGTTCCTATCTTCATCACAAGTAAATTCTCTACTTATTCTCGTGTCATTGGCGAAACTTCTCACTACAGAGTCTTTAATATTACAGTCTATGTCTGAGATCATAATAACAAACAGCACTGCAGCTAATACCGTACCCTGTGGCACGCCAGATATTACCTGACCTTCATCTGCTTTTGCAACCACTATCTGTTTTCGGTTTTGTAGAAACTCTTTTATCTATTTTCCTATCTTTCCCTTAATATTATGCTTTCTCATTTTTTTCTCTTAATATATTATGGTCTACCTAGTCAAAGGCTTTTGCAAAATGTAGATATACCACATCTATGTCTTTTTCATTTATCATATATTTATATATGTTTTCATAGTGTGCTATCAGTTAGGTTTGTGTACTTTTTCCGGGCAGAAAACCGTGTTGACCAATATTAAACAAATTATATTTTACCAAATGATTCATTATTTTCTTTTTTATTACCCTTTCATACACTTTCATAATATGTGATGCTAGACCAACTGGTCTATAATTGCTTACCTCTAGTCTTGATCCACTTTTGAAAATAGGGGTTATATATGCTAATTTATGTTTAACATATATCTCGCTCATATCTACACTTTGTCTTAGCAGTATTGCAAGCGGCTTCGCGATAGTGTGTGCAGTTTTCTTTTTAACAAAATCGCTGGAACTCCATCTGGCCCGGCCGCGGATCCATTTTTAATTTCGCTTATAGCCTGCACAATATTTGCTTCATTAATATCTATATCCGTTAGATATTCACTATTTTCTTCTCTCATTTCTGTTTCATTATTCTCATTCGCAATTCTCGGCGTGAATTCACGCTTATATTTTTCTGCTAATATGTTGCATATTTCTTTTTTTTTATTCGTTAACCGTCCTTCCATTCTTAGAGGGCCTATTTCTAATCTCCCTTTATTCATCTTTTTTGCATAGGAGGAAAGTACTTGGGGGATTTTTCTTGATATTTTGAAGCGTCCTTTCTTCCAAGTCCCCTTTTTCATTTTCTTTCGATCATATAATCTTTTTTTCTGCATTTTCTATCTTACATTTTATTTCCATCATTTTCCATACATTTTTTTCTTTTGCAAGATTTTTCTTCCACTTTCTAATTTTCTAAAATTAGATCCTTCTGTCTCTTGGTATGTATGTTTGATGTTTTTTTTTTTTTTTTTTTTTTTTTTTTTTTTTTTGTACATATTTTTCAACAATTTTCTCCAGTAATTTGTACAACATATACGTAATTACCTATATATTATCACTTACCAATACATTTTTCCAATCTTTGTTCAATTCTTCATTTATTTCTGACCATTTTATATTCCTACCATAAAAATTATATTTTCCTTATCCTTCCCATCGTTTTGTGCTTTGTTTATCTCAGCGTTCACTTTCTTTGGAATGGACTATTAATTCTATGGCATTGTGGTCTGAAATTCCCGTATTATACACTATTATTTCTTTAACATAATTCACCTCATTCACAAATACTAAATCTAGGACATTGTCCTTTCTTGTTGGAATGTGGTTTATTTGTTGCATATTATGTTCTAATAGCATATCTTGAAGCTTTTCAAACTGTCTCTTATCTTCTGCGCTACTATTACTCTCTTTTTTATATGTTATATACAGCCACTTTCTTCTATCCGTTCTTTCCAATCCACGAAAGGAAAGTTGAAATCTCCGGATTGGAGTATATTCCAGTCTTTATGGTTTCTACATATATCACCTATTTTTTCTATTATTATGTCAAACTCCTTAGTATTTGGGGGTCTGTAAACTACAATATTCACTAATTTTTCCTATTCAAATTCTACCGCAATCACTTCACATTTTGTGTTGCTGTATTTTTCACAGACTTTTCCTTGATTTATGTCTCTTCCATATATTGCGGTTCCCCCTTGATTCCTATTTGTTCTCACTGATCTATATGTTTGGAAACCCTTTATCTGGTCGTCACTGCCAGTCTCTTGGGAATACCATGTTTCACTTATATTTAATATATCTATTTTTTTCAATTTGGGTTAGTTCTTCTAAGAACTCTATTTTCCTTTTAGAGTTACTCGTGACTAAACCCTGTGCATTCATCACTATTATGGTTTGTGTTTCATCTCCATTATCTAATATTGGCAATAATATGGATTCTCCCATGCTTCCTTCCTGTTCTGATATGATGTTCTTTTCTTCATTTCCCGGAATTCTGCCATTAAAAAATCCAACTTTTCTATTGTATTTGCTCTTTCGCCTTCATATTTATTTTTGTGTGCATACCTGCAATTATCCCTCATATCTGCACCAACCCCTGGCATTATAGATGCATTCTTTGTAGTTGGGCTCTAATTTTACATATTTGGGTTGAAAGGCATCATATCGTGGGACCTTTTGTGCATGGCGCGGCATATACTCGGCTTGGTTTTTTGTTTCATTTTTGCTTTCATTTTTCTTTTCTGTTTGCTGAGTTTTTGACTTTCATTCATGGTTGCGGGATGCATATATCGAAAATTTTTGTTGAATTTCCCTCCTTTTCCTTCTTTCAGGGTTTTGCATATTTTTGGATGTAGATCTCTGCATTCGTCTCCATATCCGTCTAAATACGCACATTTACCATATATTTCATAATTATGGCATATCTTTGGATGCTTGTAGTAGCATCTTACGCCAAATCTGCAATTCCCTCCTTTCAGTGAGAGAGAGAGAGAGAGAGAGAGAGAGAGAGAGAGAGAGAGAGAGAGAGAGAGAGAGAGAGAGAGAGCAAATTGGCATAGCGAAAGTTGAAGTATTCTTGAAATTTTTCTGGTAATTATAAATCGAATTGTTAGTATTAAAGACAGTTGAAATGAGAAAGATAACATTGTATTTGGGTATAACTCATATTTGTTTAAAAAAACTTCGTTTGCTTTAAAGTTACGAATATCAAAAAGATACATAGCATAAGAAGTCTGTGTAACCTCCACATAAGTCTTAATGATGATGTTAATG
>NC_090727.1:136273117-136290617 GCF_036898095.1 Palaemon carinicauda | reverse complement strand
GTGTGCACCCAGTCGCCCACGGCTTTGCTTAAATTTCCCAATGCCTTAATCATTTACATTGTTACTTCTGTTTTTATTCCAGCTGCTTTATTTAATTTTCCTTTCTTTGTGGCATTCTCGTCTTCACTCTCTCGCATGTTTGCTATCCTTCCACTGGAGGAATATTTACCAGTTTTCCATACTCATTCTCAGTATTTAATAGTTATAAAAGATAGTCTTTCCATCTTCTATTGACTTCCATTTCCTCAATTTTGATATTAACAGTTTTATCTTTAATAAATCTTACTTCTCCTACACACTGTCTTTCTTTTCTTCTCGCTTTTGCAATTCTGTAGATTATTTTTTTCTCCCTCCTGTGTTCCTGTGGTGTTCCTATCCTCTCATACCACTCTTTCCTGGCTTCTCCCTTTGTAATTCATACTAATTTCTTTGTTTCTCCTCATGTTTGGAAGTTGTCATCTTCTTCCCACCCTCTCCTGGCTATACTCTTGTCCTTCGCAACTGTTCGATCCTGTTCTTTCAACTGCTGTTTCTTTTTCGTGTTGCTGTTTACCACTTGTCCTCCCACACATTGCTGCTGCTGTTGCTAGTACCACAATCTCTTCCCTGATTGACTGGAGATTGATTATTTATGTTTTGCCATGGTTTTCCTTCTGGGTTGGCTAGACCAAACAATAATTCTCTCCATTTATCGGGGATTGAGACTGGCTTGTATCCTCACCTAACCTGACCTAGCATTAAATATTGACTGGAATTATTTAGGAACTAAATGACTTGCACATAGTGTCCATATTGGGACATCATGATGTACTCTGGGTAGCACTGAAGAGATTATTTGCATCATCTGTTTTCAGACTTCGCCTTCGCCTATCTGTAGTGTTCACTCCATTGTTTAATTGCAGATTAGAAATAACTAAACAATTCGGTCTCGATTACATAAGTTGACTCGACGCCTTTCTAGAAATCCACCATTCATTCAATTTCTATGGAATTTCAGACTGTAAATTAGGACACTGGGTAGTCCTAAACTAGTCTACAACCGGATAAACTCAGTTAT
Source organism: Palaemon carinicauda (assembly GCF_036898095.1). Taxonomy (NCBI): domain Eukaryota; kingdom Metazoa; phylum Arthropoda; class Malacostraca; order Decapoda; family Palaemonidae; genus Palaemon; species Palaemon carinicauda. The sequence continues at coordinate 136,289,560 of NC_090727.1, read as the reverse complement.
AAGTAATTGTAAATATAGTAGTAGCAAGAGCTTATGAAGTATCCTTGTATGAATTCGATACTCTAGAAAATAATCCCAATCATGAACATTAAACTAGTGTGGTGATTTGAAAATGAAACTAGAGAATATTGTTGAGGTTTGATCATTTATGTATGATGAGAACCAAAATGTTTTATGATATGAAGTTTAAGGACTAATTTTGAAAAAAGATAGCTTACGAAGAATAAAGCACTCGACCAGATGCCTGTGAGCTTATTGGTCAAAATATTTGACTAGAAATATTTATTTCCATTTTGAAATGCAAATTCAATTTGCTTTAAATTTTCTGTGTATATCCAACAATATTATTTGCCAGGACGTGATATGAAATGAAGGTGCCTTGCTAATCGGGTTGATTTTTGCTAATCTTTATCCCACTAAAGATGGGCTCTGGACCAGTTTTTGGCTTCATGTGATTTGATACAAAACCACATTTATTGGATGTAGGGTCACAGTTGTCAGTATATTGACCTGCGCATTTTAAGATTGAAATGTGAAATGTTTTGATAGGTAGGCCTACATCTATTAGCATATAAGAGTTCTGTGTCCTCTCCGCTGTATTCTTATATTCGGTAATTATGGTTTCTGTTTTCACGTCGGTGTATTTTCAGAAGGCACTTTACCAGTACGAAAACATACGGGGTTATGTTTTTATTTCGGTCTCATATAGAGAAGTTACGTACCTGTAAGCAAAAGTGTCAATTGTAAGAAAGTTTCAAGGACTTATAAAAAATCCGAAGCTGCGTTGAAGTAATAAATAAAAGTATGAACTTTCAGTAATCTTATACTTAAAGGCTAAAACATTTACTGTATATACAGATATGTAGGTATCATTATGTTGAAATGTACGATATTCGATTCACATACTCGACTTTTAGTGCTCCCCGTACAATACTCTAGTTCAGTATTAGTTTCATGTCTTTTTGTTCCTCTCAATATATATATATATATATATATATATATATATATATATATATATATATATATATATCAGTACATAAATACACACACATATATATATACTGGATATGTTTATGTGTTTTTATGTATTGATATATATATATATATATATATATATATATATATATATATATATATATATATATATATTTATATTTAAAGAGAGAGAGAGAGAGAGAGAGAGAGAGAGAGAGAGAGAGAGAGAGAGAGAGAGAGAGAGAAGGAAGGAAGGTGTTAATTCTCTCTCTCTCTCTCTCTCTCTCTCTCTCTCTCTCTCTCTCTCTCTCTCCTCCCGATGAATCCTCTTTTATTGGCAGCGTTTTGTGCTGTAACTGCCAGTCCCTGTGCAAAAATCTTTTGATGGTGAATTGATTTTTTCTTGTTCTTCGTAAAAATTAAAAGCTTTTGCTTTCGGTAGGCGCGTGAACCAGGCTTTGGAAACTTTCTGCCCTTTCTTTAGTTTATTTTATTATTCTTTTGATGAAAAACATTTCCATTAAAATAGGTGAATTTGGCCTTTGCAACCCCATAGAAATAAAATGTCTAGATAAATAGGATTTTATCATTTTCCAACTCTACCATGAGAGTTAGTAAAGGGGCCTACTCAGCGGTAAATCTGCATTTCAGAGTGAGAAAACAGGGGTTGACCTTCATTTCTAATGTGTAGTACAGTGGCAACGTGTTTGCAGATCGATCCCAGCCCAGGACCGTGTGTTAAGCTGTTTACTGGTGAGTCCACTGCTGTGGTTAGGCACCACAAAGGGGGCTAGGGCTTGCTCAGCTAGCGTTCTGATGAGTATCTATTCTGGTGAAACTGGACCTGAAACCAGACCCTTTACCTTTAAAGATAGAGGTGTAATTCTAAGGCAATTAATGATGAGGAACCAGTGTTGTAAAGTGATGATTCAAACAACCCGCCAGGAAAACGATTGAGGGACATGCCTTCAAAAGACTCAAGTATCATAGGGGAGAGCATGAATGCCCTTGGCTTATTTTGGACTCCAGTAACCTGACCTAAATAAAAAGTCTAAAGTGTAAACTGCTTAGGTTAAACCTATTACACTTGCTATAATCAGGAGTCCTAGATATATCATTTGGATGAACCATTTTAGAATAGGCCCCATCGCCATATCTGTGGTTGATGAATGCAAGTGCATGCGACCTTCAAAATTGTCTGCCTATTTATTAACCAGGCAACCGAATCCTTAATGTAAGGATAACGTTGGGAAGATGACTTTGGAGTTTTTAAGGTGACCGTATTGCTAAATTTGACACTTACGAGTATATTCATTAGCTTTATTTTGCAAATTCTTTATTGACATTCGGCTACTTTGTCATTTTTTCATATGCAGAAAATTAATCAACAGTAATTCATTTCAACGACTGACTAGCGAATAGAGTCCCAGCCCAATTCTATACTTTGACTTTTAGAGATGAGTCAATTGCTAACCTTGACTTGAGATAAGTCAATTACTGAATTTATCTTTCAGAGATGAGTCAAATCCCAACTGATTTTTAGAAATAATGACTTTTAGAGATGAGTCAATTGCTTAACTACGACTTTTAGAGATAAGTCAATTGCTAACTTTGAATTTTAGAGATAATTCAATTGCTAACTTTGATTTTTAGAGATAAGTCAATATAGCATCTTGCTTTTCCAACTAGGGTTGTAGCTTGGATAGTAATAATAATAATAATAATAATAATAATGGCTGACTTTGACTTTTAGAGATAAAACAATGGCTGACTTTGTTTTTTAGAGATAAAACAATGGCTGACTTTGTTTTTTAGAGATAAAACAATGGATGACTTTGACTTTTAGCGATAAAACAATGGCTGACTTTGACTTTTAGAGATAAGTCAAATCCTAACTTTGATTTTTAGAAATAATGACTTTTAAAGATGAGTCAGTTGCTAACTTCGACTTTTAGAGATAAGTCAACTGGTAGATTTTAATTTTTGTAGAAAAAAGTCAATTGCTAACTTGGAATTATAGAGATAATTCAATTGCTAACTTTGACTGTTAAAGGTAAGTCAATTGCAAACTTTACCTTTTTAGAGATAGGTCAATTACTAACTATTGAATTTTAAAGATAAAACAATGGCTGACTTTGACTTTTAGAGATAAGTCAATTACTAAATTTGTCCTTTAGAGCTTAGTTAAATTCTAACTTTGATTTTTAGAGATAAGTCAATTCATAACTTAGACGTTTCGAGATAAGACAATTCCTAATTTTGATGTTTCGAGATACGTCAATTCCTAACTTTGACGTTTCCAGATAACTCAATTCCTAATTTTGACGCTTCGAGATAGGTCAATTCCTAACTTTGACGTTTTGAGATTAGTCAATTGCAAACTTTGATGTTTCGAGATTAGTCAATTGCTGACTTGTACTTTTAAAGATAAGTAAAGTGCTAAATGTGTCTTTTAGAGATAAGTCAATTGCTAAAGTTGTCTTTTATAAATAAGGATTTATATGTCAAATCCTAACTTTGATATTAGAGATAAGTCAATTCCTGATTTTGACTTTTCGAGATAAGTAAATTCCTAACGTTGACGTTTCGAGATTAGTCAATTGCTAACTTTGACTTTTAGAAATAAAAGTCAATTGCTAACTATGACTTTTAGAAATAAAAGTCAGTTGCTAACTTTGACTTTTAGAGACGAGTCGATTGATAACTTCGACTTTTTAGAGATAATTCAATATTAACTTTGACGTTCAGAGAAAAGTCAATTCTTAAGTTTGACTTTTAGAGATAAGTCAGTTTCTAACTTTGACTTTTAGAGATATGTCAATTCCTAACTTTGACTTATAGAGAAAAGTCAATTCCTAACTTTGACTTATAGAGAAAAGTCAATTCCTAACTTTGACTTATAGAGAAAAGTCAATTTCTAAATTTGACTTTTAGATATGTCAATTCCTGACTGACTTTTAGAGATAAGTGAATTCTTAACTTCGACTTGTAGAGGTATATATGGTAGTTTACATAAGGAAAATTGAAAGATGTGCATATGTAGAAATGCTCTACAGTTTTGTCCGCCACTGGACCTCTTCTAGGAACGTTTATTATTCTCTTCCTAATAAACGCTTCAAGAAGAGGTCCAGTGGCGGACAAAACTGTAGAGCATTTCTACATATGCACATCTTTCAATTTTCCTTATGTGAACTACCTTATATTAAGTTATCTTCGTGCTAAGGAAGATTATATCTGTTGTAGAGATATGTTAATTCCTAACTTAAACATTTAGACATAAGTCAATTCCTAACTTTTCTTTTTAAAGATAAGTCAATTCCTAACTTTTCTTTTTAAAGATAAGTCAATTCCTAAATTTTCTTTTATAAGAATAAGTCAATTCTTAACCTTTCATTTTAAAGAGTCAATTATAATCATTTTAGCTTGGACTAATCCTCATATGGATCTCCAGTGTGTAGAATGCAGAAATCAGGAATTAAAAAAATTATGTTTCCATCTATCTGTTTTATAAAAAGAAAATACAGAGGGATTACATTGGAAATGTGAGAAATCCTATAAAAGTAATCGTCGAGGCAAAGGCATCATGACAAATCGATCAACGGAACATAATCACACTGCAGATGCAGCAGTTGTGGAAGCATCAAAACTTTGTAATGCATCTGAGTCGCCTCATTGCAAAGCTCGCGATTCAATGGGGCTGGAAACCGCGTCACCATTTTCACTTTTGTAGACCTAAAACGAGGCAGGGCACCTCAAGTATGGAAAAAGGGGTATTTTGGTTGACCAATGAATAAAGTTCGTAGTTTTATTCTTTATTCAATACTTCAAATTATGGCAGCCTATTGGAAACGTCCCTGCTTGGCGTTCTGCTGGACGGGAATTCGATTCCCGCTGAAGCTCGATATTTTTTGCAGTGTTTGCAACCTCACCATCCTTGTGAGCTAAGAAGGGGGGTTTGGGGATGCTTATACGTCTACTTGATGAGTCCTGATCGGCCATTGCCTGGTCCTCCCTGGTCCTATCTTGGGTAGAGGAGGGCCTTTGGTGCTGATCTTATGGATACTTGGTCAGTCTCTAGAGTTTGTCTATGTCTCTTCCCCTTGCCATCCATGAGCGATCTTTAAAACTTTAAATTAAAATCTTCTTAACTCTTACGGCCTAGAGAATTGCAAGAGCCCGTCTTTAGCCAGGAGGGCCAGACAATCGACAGCAAAAACAACAACGCCTCATTTTACATTGCCGGATGTCCTTGCAATATGCAGTCAAGTAGCAATCGGTAAGCTGTCGAACATTAATTGCATAAAACGTTAAATGAGAAACATCAGATTTTGAAAGAACGATGTGCCTATCCTTCCACCTCGTCCAAAAGATATAAATTTCTCGCAAAGGTTAACAAAATTGTCATATGGTAAAAATTTTTGCACTTTGATTCGGAAAGTTATAGAGATGGAGATTGATCTTTGCAACAAAAACAAATGTTCAACTTTTACTAAATAGCAAGGATCGGTATACAGATGACACGTTCAAATCAGGGCCTTTTGTTATTTTACCAACTATGCACTCAGTAATGGCCAGAAGAAAATGCGTTAATTCCTTTAGTATATGCGCTCTCACTTGCTATATATATATATATATATATATATATATATATATATATATATAGATATATATATATATATATATATATATATATATATATATACATATACATACATACATATATATATATATACAATATATATATATATATATATATATATATATATATATATATATATATTTATTTATTTATATATGTATATATATATATATATATATATATATATATATATATATATATATATATATATATATATAACGTTACTTTAAAATATTAAGGAGTTTGAACCTGTAACAAAACCTTTAACGGCAACAATTGACTCTGAAAAAGTAAATATTAAAGCTTTCACTGAAGTTTTTAACTCCACAAAGCTACGTGGATTTTTTTTTTCACCTTTCTCAATGTATCTTGTTGTATTCAGATAAATAGTTTAAAGAAAACATTCGAAATTGCGAATGAATTTGCTCTAAGTTTTACAATGTTATCTGCGCTAGCACTTGTGTCTGCCAAATCAGTCATAGAAGCATTTGAAGAGGAGTTGTGTGATAGTAATATTATACCTTCTGAAGCATAAGCTGTTGTTGATTACATAGGAGGCACATGTATAGGACGGCCTGATAGAAGACTGTTTTGTCGACCTATAAGTGTAGCGAGAAAAACACAAACAAATATAGGGTATTCTATCTACGTTTTCTTCATTAGTATAACTGTCATCCACTCCATATCTAAAAGCAATTGAATGTAAGAAGCTAATTTAACTTATTATCATTCTGTCAACCCTATCAACAAAAACCGTTTAATGGGAAGATGCTGTTTTCTCCTATATGGGAACATCTAAACGGTAAATTTCCAAGCGATTTGTATATGATTTTTGTCTTAAGCATAACTAGAAGTTTTAGGAATAAAAAAAAAGATCCAGCATCCAAACGTGATCGAAACTGAAATAATACCGATTAAACCCAATTATTATGAATATATCAAATATGAAACTTGCATCACATTTTGTGGAAGCCTAATTGGCAGTGAGTCCTAATGAGACCCGAGTACATCATTTTCCAGTAGATGCAAGTTTACTGAACGTTATTGCTGCTGAAATCTCATCTTTCTATTCGTTATGATTATGATCAAGCCACAGAGATTTGAATCTTATAGACTCGCCTTTGGAATTCAGAGCAAATCATGCAAGGTTAGCATGGAGTTCCAATAACCCTCAGTATAACGAAGAATGTGTCAGTGCACCTCAAGGTGTGCGATGTAGGTATCAGCAAAAAGGGTTTTTATTTTGCTCCATCCTTTTTGGTCCTAAATGCACCACCTTTTTAGCCTTCTACTTGATCTCTGTTTCCGTTCCTTATATGCCCTCTTGCTGTCTACCCTTCTTTGATTAGTACTTAATGGTGCAAATACAAGGTTTTCACCCTGTTGCACCGTAGTGTTCTGAATAGCTTCACTGCTACGGTTTGGCCATATATATATATATATATATATATATATATATATATATATATATATATATATATATATATATAAATAAACAATTTTAGCGAGAATCCCAACACAAAAGATATGTTTCATCATTTATTTCCCATATGAAATCAATGTTTACAAAGGTAAGAGTATCCAAAGTTATTATTATTATTATTATTATTATTATTATTATTATTATTATTATTATTATTATTATTAGTTGTTGTTGTGAATATCACAGTGCAACAACAACAAATGCAGCCATTCTAGTCTACTGCAGTACAAAGGCCTCAGACATGTCAGTAGTGATGTCTGGGGTTTGACCATTTTCATCACCACGCTGCGTTGGTGAATACAGATTGGTGATGGTTTGAAAATTTAGTCTGGCCGCTCACAGCAAACCAACCTTGTATAGGTAGCCCTGACTAGTACAGCTATGGTGATCATGGCGATACGCAAACCCTTTCACCAAGTTAAGGTGTCCCCGTACAGAAAGGGATGCCAATACTCGCCAATTGTTAATTATCTGGAGTGGGTCAACCAGTGAGCGTTTTCAGATAGTTCCATCGAAACAAGTTCGTTGTAGTTTCATGTAACCCAAGCTGCAGTGTGACGTGGAGACGAGACAGACCCAAAACAACCTATTCGGATATACTAGCGATCCCAAAAAATGCAGATTTTGACCTTCGATGCGGATTTTCACGGGTTCGAATGCTCGTTTTTTTTTTTTTTTTGGGGGGGGGGTAAAGAGAAACAGAATGCAGAAATATGTAGTAGTTTAAAATTTCATTAAAAATTTAGTAAAAGCTTATATATAAAGACCTACTATATATATATATATATATATATATATATATATATATATATACATATATATATACTATATATATACATATATATATATATATAGAGAGAGAGAGAGAGAGAGAGAGAGAGAGAGAGAGAGAGAGAGAGAGAGAGAGAGGTTCTAAGTCCTTCCTTCCTCTGTATTCATGACACTACGATTCTCCACTTTGCCAACTTCGAGTGCGCTATTTGTATCCAATCACGGCCCCCCGGAAAGAGAGCGCCAAGACAGCAGCACGCCGGAAAGAGAAAACTTTTTAGCAGGAATGCGAGAGACGACCGACACCCCGGAATGCAATTCTTTAGCTCTCTCTCTCTCTCTCTCTCTCTCTCTCTCTCTCTCTCTCTCTCTCTCTCTCTCTCTCTCTCTCTCTCTCTCTCTCTCTAGATTGCAAGATCCTAGTCGGGATCTTTTTCATTTATTGGCATCTATTTGCCATCTTGGGTTTTTATTCTTCTTCTTCTTCCTCTTCTTCTTCTTCTTCTTTCCCCTCGCCCCGCCTACTCTTCATTAAAAAAAAAGTTTGTGCCCTTGGCATGATTTCCCCCGTGTGCTCTTCTTTAGGTGGCTATTACATTTTTTTTTAGAGAGTGGAAAAAGGGGTTCATGTGTCGAATTGAACATCGGGATATCAAGGCACAATTGCAGCCTTTTAAGCATCTCCGTATAATAAAAAAAAAAGAGAGAGAAGACGTAAAAGAAGTTGGAATCGGAATCCGTCTGGAATCGACGTCTTCGTGACTTATAGTGCGGCTGCCATGGGTGTCTGGGTGACGCATTGACTTCGCTTTCTTGTACTTTCTTGCCACATTTCCCTCCTTCTCCCTCCTTTCCCCCACCCTCTTAATCTCTCTTTCCCTTCTGACACTCCCTCCCATTGCACAGTTCAAAGGACTGCTCTTCCCCACCCCTAATCCTAGGGATTGCCCGTTCCCCTAACATTTACTATCCTTTCTAGCGTTCTCTTTCGCCATTTCTCTATTGTATCCAACTTCCCTCTCCTCCTCCTCCTCCGCTTCCAGTATCCTTCCAGGTTCCAGCCCCTTCCAGGTTCCAGGCCCTTCCCGCCCACCACAGGCCCTTGATAGACGACCAGTAGTTTTCTCACTTATTCCTGAAAAATTGCCTTATTGAGAAAGCTCTACCTGAGTGACTTTAGATGCTTAATCTTGTTGAGGTGCTTTTGTATTCGTACCGACTTCGCATTTTCTTCAACCAGCTATTTAGAAAGATTTAGTAGGGAAGCTGAGCAGAAAACCTTTTGCCGGATATGTGAATCTCTCTCTCTCTCTCTCTCTCTCTCTCTCTCTCTCTCTCTCTCTCTCTCTAAACTTCCCCATCTTGGTTATAATGCAATATGCTCATCTTTTGTAATCTTAAGGTGAAGTAAATTTGCGTGTATCTTTTTACTACTTACTTGCTTACTTAGTTACTTACTTTATCCTCTGGCACTTTCTTTATCCATTGGCACCCACGGTATGCATAGGGCCTCAATGAATTCACATCATATATCTCTTTCCTATGCCATCTATCTGAGCTCAACCCAATTCTCAAATCCAACCTCCTTGCACATTGTCATCAGCCACGTTTCTCTTGGTCTACCACGTCCTCTCATGCCCAGCGATTTCCATTCAGGTCCATCATGGACTAATTCATCTTCCCTTCTTAAAATATGCCCCATTTCTATGATGATAATCTAAATCTGTCGTTCAAATTGTGCACCCCTGCAACCCCACGAATTGTCGTCGTTGTTAGACGCTGCTGCCATTTTATTCCCAAAATCCTTCTCAATCGTGCCCCGGAAACCACCTCGTCTGGTGGGATAAACAAGTGTGGGTAAGTGTGGCGAAAGTACACTTGTATTCCCCTGTTAGAGTTCTCTTGCTTGAGGGTACACTCTGGCACACTATTCTATCTTATTTCTCTTTCTCTCGGTTTGTTAAAGTTTTTATAGTTTATATAGGAAATACTTATTTTATTGTTTTCTTAAAATATTGCATTTTTCCGTTTCCTTTTCTCACTGGGCTATTTTCCCAGTTGGAGCCCTTGGGCTTATATCATCCTGCTTTTCCAACTAGGGTTGCAGCCTAGTAAGTAATAATAATAATAATAATAATAATAATAATAATAATAATAATAATAATAATAATAATGTAATTCCACCTTCTTGGGAGTAGATCAGTAAGAGGGTAGTTGGGAATCGCTAGCACCAATGTAAAAGCTCAATAAATCTCTTTCCTTTTATCGATGTAAAAGGCGAAAGTATTTATGTTGAATCTTTTGCCCAAATAGATATGTAACAAACATCCTACGGAAATTTTCGTAATATATATTTCCGAAATTAATAACAATACTGTAGTCATTTCGACGTTACTAAAGAGTATTGTGTAATTTCCTTTTATACCCTGCTCCCCGCTATCGAGTTTATTTCTTTTTGTGTTTCCGGTATCTAGAATACTTTTATATACTTGTTTTAATGTTCACCTCATTAACAGAGATCTAATAAGTTCATGAAAGTCTGGAAATGTAACCAGATAGTCTCGTAGAAGAATTTCTTCCTGTGATAGTATGAACTTGATTATAATCGTGTTTTGGAGAAAAGTTCCTTGAGCTTTCTGAACTTACTCTAGAGAAAGATCACTGAGATTGAAAGAGGATGACTGTGCCCCAACTACTTAGTATTTAGGTTATCTTGTGGTGTAGGCCTATGTGAAAATACCAGGAAGGTGTGTAAGCATCATTAAAGAACTTAGATTAGGTTCGAGTAATAATTTCAAGTTGGACTTTGTAAAAAATTTATTATTGTTTTAGCCTAATTATAATCCCAGCATCATACTTGTAAATGGTGACTCGTGGATAGAAATATCTATCGCTTTTCAATTTCTGTAGTAGCATCTCGAAAAGTGCTTTTGGATAATACAGGAAAAGTCTATCGAGTGTTAATTAGTATTATTGGGAAAGCATATAATCGGAAAAGCCAAGCTTGGCAACTCATTCCGATATCTAGTATTTCTTTTTCAATGTGCATATTGGTTGTGACACCTGTTTACATAGAGCACAATAATACTTCTAGTATTATATTTTTGTTGGTAATAGGTTGGCCAAGGCACCAGCCACCCGTTGAGATACAACAGTTAGAGACTTACTGGGTCCTTTAGTCAGATAGTACTACATTAGATCCCTTTCTAGTTACGGCTCATTTTTTCTTTGCCTACACATACACTGAATAGTCTGGTCTATTCTTTATACATTCTCCTTTTTCCTTATACACCTGACTACATGTGAGATAACCGAAAAATTTTTCTTCAGTCAAGGAGGCAACTTCTGTACTTTAATTGTTCAGTGGCTACTGTCCACTTGGTAGGGATAGAAAAGACTTTATCTATAGTAAGTAGTTCTTCTAGGAGGACACTCCAAAATCAGACCATTGTTTTATAGCTTTTGGTAGTGCCACAGCCTCTGTACCATGGTCTTCCATGGTTTTGGATTAAGAGTTCTCTTGCTTGATGGTACATTCAGGCAGACTATTCTATGTTTCCTTATTACCTTTACTCACTGGGTGATTTTCCCCGTTGGAACCCTTGGGCTTATAACCTCATGCTTTTCCAACTAGTGTTGTATCTTATCTAGTAATAATAATAATAATAATAACAATAATAATAATGATAATAATAATAATGCAGCGGACAAGAAACGCTAAAGCAGATCTGTTGCAAAATGTGAACTTTCTAAATGGCAGCAAAGTCCGGATAGTTTAAAGTGACTCGAATCAAAATCAGTGGATCTTTTATCTCAAGTACAAATGAAACCTTAGGAGTAGTGAGGAGTATCGACCGCTTGCGCAGTAAAGTATCCCGCATTGTAAGTCAAACTAGGGATCGAAGCTGAAGGTTGCGTAACTTGATCGGTACAAGTACGAGGAAGGTCATTAGTGCACCTTTCATAACAACAACAAGTGCAGCTGTTTCTAGTACACTGCAGGACAGACGTCTCAGACATGTCCTTACTCATGTCGGGGGTTTGGACATTTTCATCGCCACGCTGGCTAGTGAAGATTGGTGTTGGTGGGATACTTTTGCCTAGGTAGTAGGTTGGCCTGGGCACCAGCCGCCCGTTGAGATACTACCGCTAGAGAGTTATGGGGTCCTTTGACTGGCCAGACAGTACTACATAGGACCCTTCTCTCTGGTTACGGTTCTTTCCCTTTGCCTACACAGACACCGAATAGTGTGGCCTATCCTTTACAGATTCTCCTCTGTCCTCATACACCTGACAACACTGTGATTACTAGACAATTCTTCTTCACCCAAGGGGTTAACTACTGCACTGTAATTGTTCAGTGGCTACTTTCCTCTTGGTAAGGGTAGAAGAGACTCTTTAGCTATGGTAAGCAGCTCTTCTAGGAGAAGGACACTCCAAAATCAAACCATTGTTCTCTATTCCTGGGTAGTGCCATAGCCTCTGTTCCATGGTCTTCCACTATTTTGGGTTAGAGTTCTCTTGCTTGAGGGTACACTTGGGCACACTTTTCTATCTAGTTTCTCTTCCGCTTGTTCTGTTAAAGTTTTTATATTTTAAATAGGAAATATTTATTTTAATATTGTTACTATTCCTAAAATGTTCTATTTTTCCTTATCTCCTTATTTCCTTATTTCCTTTCCTCACTGGGCTATTTTCCTCGTTGGGGCCCCTGGGCTTATAGCATCCTGCTTTTCCAACTAGGGTTGTAGCTTAGTATTTAATAATAATAATAATAATAATAATAATCGCTCACAGCAAACCACCTCGTATGATTGGCCTTGATTAGTACAGCTTTCGTGATCATGACGATACGCAAACCCTTTCACTACGTTAAGGTATGCCCACTCGGAAATGGTACTTAAAAAAGATAACACTATTTCTTTTCTTTGTGTAATTACTGAAAGAGAGGAAAGGGGTTAATTGCTTGATTAACTGAAGCGTATCATACATTTAAGTTTCAACATGAATATTAATTAAGAGAAGAAATCAAAGAAGGTTAGAGCGCTAGATAAGTAACGTCATCGAAAGGGAGGCGAAAAACGTCGAAAGCGGAGAAGAGACAAGAAACAGCAACAGCCACGGAACATTGGCAATAGTGACATCCAAGAACATTGGGCGTCGGTGGCAGTCAATTGTAGGCGGCGTGGGTGATCTATGTGAAAGCGATACCAACCCGCCGCCCACTGTAATTGAATCCGTCTTAATGTATTTCCCCACCGATACAATCTGGGGACCCGACTGCCGCTGCTGTTTTATATCTGGACGTGACACTCGCTCACACAGCGCGCGCGCGCACTCCCACACTGAACACAAGGTGCTCGAAGAGAGAAGAAGCAGGTCTCTTGGTTTCTGGGTGAGATACTGATAAGAGATGGAGAAGAAAACCCATTAAACGCACAATTATCTCTTTGAGAAAAGGATATTCTCAAAAAAATAAAATAAATATGATGTCTTAGCAAGTTCATTGAACACGCAACTCTGTTCAACCGATAGAAATCAACGAGTTTTGCCTCGTCTTTATTTACAATAAAAGTAGAAAAGAGGGAAAAGGTTCTCCATACGTCTTTTTTTCCGATCCAATGAATAACATTCTCTCATTATGTAAATGACGCAAATCTCTTATTGTCGGGAAGGAACAGACGAACACCCGGCAGTCGAGCCTTGACACAGATTGGAAAGGGTCTTGGACAGATGCATAGAAAGATAGAGATTGACAAGTGGAGAAATTAACGACTTGTAATTTTGCGTATTTGCGTAAGAGATTGGTAAATCGATTTCACCCCCCCCACACACACAAACACACACACACACACACACACACACACACACATATATATATATATATATATATATATATATATATATATATATATATATATATTGTGTATATATATGTAATTTATCTTTCCTAAGAATAATGATGAGAATAACACTGAGACAAAAAAAAAGCAACATGGATACGAGAGCAAACTAAATTAGAGGATATTCTTACTTGCAAGAAAAAGAAAAGAGAAATGGATATTGACAGGACATATAATGAGAATAACAGGTAATAGATGGTCATTAAGAATAAGAGGATGGGTCCCTAGAGATTACAAAAGCAGCAGGGGAAGGAAGAGAGGACAATGGATTGACGAGCTAAGAAAATTTTCGTCTATAGACTGGTATAGATCAATAAACAGACACGTGTGGAAGAACATGTCTGAGGCCTTTGTCCTGCAGTGGACTAACAACGGATAATGTTGATGATGGTGACATATATTCTTTATTAACAAGGGGTGTACTTTAACTAGAAGTACGAGTACCTGCTGTGGAAAAGACTAATATAGAATTTACTTCTTTATTCATCCCCTAACTAGTGGATCGTGAAGGAAACCCCTGTGTAGTAAAACTTACACAACATTTAATCGCTTCCTATGCCTATCCTCAAGGCTTATCATCAGCGGTTGTGCCCCTACACACCCTTGCTTTGCCTTTCCATTACGTTTTTCTCACATCTATCTAACTCATTTTGGCCTTCATCTCCTATTACCTTTCCATTACCAAAAATAAGAAAGCATACACCAGAGAATTTTGCGTGGATGTTTGTTCAACTAAAAAAATACGCATTTCTTCGTGTAGTACGAAAACTCTCTCCAATACCTTTCCCTCTGGAAAGCCACCTTATGTGTAAATACAATAAGAGTGTTTCAAATTCAGAATAACTTTTCTTTGCATAATGCAGAAAACAAACAAGAATTAAATGCTTTAATCACTTCACTAAGAACATTGTTCAACTCATCGTGCACGGTTGTTATTACCAATGCTTGACGGTGAATAGTGCATGGTGTACCAATAATATCTGGAGATTTTTGCTTAATCAAATTTGAAAACCAGAACGACAACTTCATTTCTTCATTCCCGCTCATGAATGGCAGAGCCATGGTACACTGGTAATGCCCTAGCTAGCAGGACATTGCCAAAATGACTGACCATATATACATATGATCAGCGCTCAAGCCCCCTCTCCACCCAAGTTAGGACTAGGGAGGGCCAGGCATTGGCCCGGAATACCTGAAGGGATTGTTGAGCCTGGAAATGAAAGAACCATGGCTGAAGATCTTTAAATGAACTGCTACAGAAATACAAGTCGTGTAATAAGAGTTGATAGGTTAAGAAATGGGAATATTTAGACCGTCACTTATTTATGATTATCTGATCTATCCTCTTCATCTTACTTGTGTAAACGTTATATTTCCACTATAAATATTCCCATTTTTAAACCTATCAATTCTTATTACACGACTTGTATTTCTGTAGCAGTTCATTTCAAGAGCTTCGACCATTGTTCTTTCATTTCCACAGATCATTAACACTTCTTTTCCAGGCTCAACAATCCCTTCTGGTATTCCTGATCCTTTAAACAAAACCGGTTACCTTTCTTGCTTTACCTTTTCTTTACCTTGCTTCCTCTTTCTTTTTATTATCATCAGTTGCATAATCTCTTGAATACTTATAGAATCTTCTACTTCCCTTCTTCACCATACATATCAACATTCATTTGCCCATTGTCATCCAGTCAAATTTCCCCTCTTGCGCAAACTGAAAAACTATTTTTCCAGTCAAATTTTCTTGCTAAAGCTGACAACCCTCTTTCCATCTCCTGTAGTTTCTCTTTACTATCACCAATCATCTTAGTAGTATATGTAAACATCAACAATTCTACAATCCATTCATTACGTTTCTTAGCTAACATTTTAGCACCTATATGCGTTGCCTCTCTCTAACCTCTTGCATGCTACATCCATGTAGATGTAGAATACCCATAAAGGAATAAAGCACCATTGTTTGAAGCCTGCTTTCACGACAGAAAAGTCTCTCCTGCCTGTATATTTTGATACTTGTTACCATGATGAAAACTTAATGACCTCAAACAATTTATCTTCTACACTATATATTTTCAAAATATTTCACATTGAATCCATATCAATTATACGATTACGTCTATCTAGAATCCTAGATCCATGTTTGAAAGGTAGCCTACTACAGATTATCCTCTTTTATTTCAATCTATCATATAACCTTTTTAAACGCTTGGTACTTATCAACACTACCCTGTCTAAACTTACACCGTTCTTCGCCTAAAGATTCATTAGTCAAATGTGTTACCTTCAGAATCAAAATCCTGTTGAATACTTTCCTTATAATATTAGGTAATGGTATGGCCCTGTAATTCTTGCAGTTTCTTTCATCACCTTTACTTTTATACAGCAAAGGCTTTATTTCCCATTGTTATTTCTGTGTAACCTTTCCCTCATCTATACATACCTTACAAACACAGGTCAGCCCCTCAAACACACTATCAATGATGTACCACAATATATCACTAGTAATTAAATCAACTCCAGATGTCTTTCTTCTATTCAACTTTTTAATTGCTTGTTTTAAAACCTCAGTAAATACACTCACAAACATTATCCTTGCAATAATGTTTGCATCACTCATTGCTACTTCTCTTCTATCTTCAACGTTCAACCAATCGAGAAAGTGATCA
>NC_090727.1:136255617-136268117 GCF_036898095.1 Palaemon carinicauda | reverse complement strand
ATCTTATGAAAAGCTGCTTAATGCCAATCGTTGATCTATCTAAGATGACTTTAATGTACGGAGATTAATCATGAGCAAAGCTCTGTAATTACATTTTAATTTATTATTGTTTCATTAGTGGATAATAGATATTGACCAGAATACGATATGAATCATTGTTTATTATTATTATTATTATTATTATTATTATTGTTATTATTATTATTATTATTATTATTATTATTATTAAGACCAAAGTCATAGTTGGAAAAGTAGGATGCTATAAGCCCAAGTGCTTCAATAGGGAAAATAGCCCAGTGAGGAATGGAAATAAATGGAATAGTGTACCTGAGTGTACCCTCAAGAAAGAAATCTACCTCAAGACGGTGGAAGACCATGGTACAGAGGCTATGGCAGTACCCAAAACTAGAGAACCATTTTTTGATTTTGGAGTGTTCTAGAATAGCTGTTTGCCGTAGCTACTGAACAATTAGAGTGCAGTAGTTAACCCCATGGGCGAAGAAGAATGGTTTTTGGTAATCTCATTGTTGTCAGGTGTATGGGGACAGAGGAGAACGTGGAAAGATTAGGCCAAACTATTCAGAGTATGTGTAGGCAAAGGAAAAAGGAGCCATAACTAGAGAGAGGGCTCCAATATAATACTGTCTGGCCAGTCAAAGGACCCAATAACTCACTAGCGTTAGTATTCCAACGGGTGGCTGATGCCCTGGCTAACCTACTACCTTTTGACAAAACTAAGCTACCACTCTAGTTTGAAAAGCTGGATGTTATAAACCCTATAAAGGCTCCAACAAGGAAAATTACGCCGGAGTGCACCCTCAAGCAAGAGAATTCTTATCCGAGACAGTAGAAGAGTTTGTAGAGTTTGTATTTAATTTCTCTATACACTTTCATACTTATACTTTTGTATTTTGAAATACCCGTCGAGGTACATTGGCTATAGAAATAGGAATAAGAACTACCGGCAAGGCATTCAATTTTGAAATCAAAATTATTAAGCTATCGTCATTTTGAAAACTTTCAACTTTCGAATTTGAATGAATAGGACGCCGAATAAACGAGTTAGGTTTTAGCTCTGTGCCATTTTGCTAAACCTCACTTAATGAACCAGTCAATAAATTATTTGCCTGCATTTTCCTTTGAATATTCAGATATTCTTTAAGAATGTTTTTTGGACGTTTCATTCACAGTAATGTAGTTCACCCTTCCCTGCGCAACCATTTCCTTGAGGCTGAACAGAATCAGCTTGTAATACCCGTTCTATCTGAACATGGAGGCCAGTGATTTACATATCCAAACAACACTTTAATGGATTTTTAGATGTCTCACATTTAATCCATCTCAATTCATTCCTCTACGTAAAGCACCTCACTGGATTTTGTAGAATCTTTTTTGTTGGAGATGCATAATTTACATTTCCTTCTTATTATCTAGGTTAGGCAAGACCAAGGCATCCCCGTCCTAGGGAAGGTGGCAAATGAAGGCAGATCCAATTACGTCGCATTGATTTCGCGAGGCAAGTCATTCCACGCGATTTCTCCTTTTTTTTATTCTCTTATTCTATTCCTCATCCTCCTCTCTCTTTTTTTCTTACTTAGATTTGCGTCGAAGACTTCGGGGGGCCTCTATCGAGGAAGGCTTAAGTCTGAAGCCTTTTCGTCGATTGGCTCTCCGATACTTGGGCCAAGTTTTTACCAATGGCTCTCTCTCTCTCTCTCTCTCTCTCTCTCTCTCTCTCTCTCTCTCCTCTCTCTCTCTCTCTCTCTCTCTCTCTGAAACGGCCGGTTGCGGAGATTGGCCGATCAGGCGCTGTCGGATTGGCTGTTTCAGGCTCTTCATAGCGATACTTCCACCCTCTTCGAGGCGGCGGGAATTGGAACATCCTACCGATATCCCAAAGCTACGAGATGTGCTTTAGAGACCTGCGGCAAGGCACATGCAGCACAGCCTTACGGACATTGGGACGCTGTAATGGCACACGGAGATGGGCGCTTTTGCCGGTCTCTTTTGCTATTTTCTTAAACTCGGTTTTAGGTTTCTTTTTGAAATTGTCATGTGCCCTTTATGGGTTTGTGTATATGTGCATGCAAAGGTGATTTGTGTTTGATACATACAAACACACACAAATATATATATATATATATATATATATATATATATATAAATATATATATATATATATATGTATATATATATATATTGTATATATTTATATACATATATTTATATTTTGTATACATTTATATTAATATATATATATATATATATATATATATATATATATATATATAAATATATATATATATATATATAAATAAATTTCTACCTCATACTTGGGATCGAACCCTATCCCCTTCTAATGAAAGGCCAAGGCGCTTCCAACCATGCCACCAGAGGCTCAAAAGAAGTCGAAGCCTCTGGTGGCATGGTTGGAAGCGCCCTGGCCTTTCATTAGAAGGGGCTCGGGTTCGATCCCAAGTATGAGGTAGAAATTTATTTGTATTTGAGCACGAAATTGTGTTGATATTTATCCATATATGTATGTGTAGTATATATATATATATATATATATATATATATATATATTTATATATATATTTATATTATTACACAATAAGCATTTTAAAAATTACATCATAAAGAGCACAGGAGAGATCATGAAGAGAACAGCATGTTTTATTAAAGAATATGCATGTTATAAGAAATGGAATGTAACTATCTTCTTTTATTATCATAGTACGGTGGTTTGGGATTATGAAATAATAACAAATGTAGACTACAACAACCTCTTCACGCTTACTACAAATTACTCCTGACGTAACGGATACCAACTGGAATTGAGAAGATACAACACCACTCACTGTGGTAATTTCTTTACATACAAAATAGCAAATACGTGGACCAGTATCACGGTAAACCAATTAAAGAATAAGTTAGACACAAGATCATGAAAACTCCCCAAACAAACTAATTCTCTTTATCCATGAGCAAATGTAGTCCTTGAGACATCCACAATCTTTGCAACTCCTCTTTGAGTGCATCTATTAGTCTTCAAATATATGGGTTTGGGCGTTACTAAGCCCATTATGGAATGCCGCCGCTTTTTATATGTCCATGGTAAAGTTTGCTCGCGTCCCCCAAGATCCACCCCCCTACGAAGGCGGGGCTTTATCTACCTGCTTACTGCGTCACCAGGTGATTCGCCATAAAAAAATAAAAATAAGAAAAAGTAAGTTTTTTACTAATCTAACGCCACTAATAAGGATGTATTTTTTCTACTGACCAGAGTTTTGTGAAAAGAGAATGTTTTGGGCATCTTTAAGTATCTTATTTATCGTTGATATAAAGTGACACACTATTTTCCTTTTCATGGGATTTTACTTTTATTTCTTAGAATCAGGACAGTCATTTATGAAACTGGGTAAGCGTTGCATATAACCATGTTTTCAGCATTTAACATAAAGGTTCTTGTTATAATGAAGTTATATACTTATTCCCTCATTCGTAATCATTTAAGAAATTAATTTTCTTCCGTTGTTCCCAGGTTTATATTTATCTGTTGGTCACAATGGCGTGAGTTTATACATGGCTATTCGGTTTTATTGTTATTACTGATCTTCAAATGTTTCATATTTTTCATTCATTGCTTGTATATATATATATATATATATATATATATATATATATATATATATATATATATGTATGTATATGTATATATATATATATATATATATATATATATATATATATATATGTATATATATATATATATATATATATATATATATATATATATATATATATATATAGTTTATTTCCTTTCCTCACAGGGCTAATTTTCCTGTTGGAGCCCTTGGCCTTGTATCATTCAACTTTTCCAACTAGGGTTGTAGATTGGCTAGTAATAATGAATTATTTGGTATCCCTTCAGCCTTGAGTCTTTTTCGATTTTAAAGTTTTGGTATTTCTAACAGTTTGTGGTACAAACTTCTGGTCCAAAATTAGTGATACAAAACTTAAATGCACGTGCCAAATCTTTTGATTTTCACTTGTACATAACCTTGCCCACTAGTTTTGTAATTCCTCGTGTTTTGGGAAACTATGGAGAATTATACCTTTTTCAGTCTTAATTTTCCGATACTTAATTTACATTTGCACCCAATAACGCAACAGACAAATGGCATTATGCACCATTATAAATACTCAATCATTATTAGCGAATTCTCAAATATGCCTTACTTCACAAGTGCACCTTGAAGAAAATGGAGGTGTTTACTTTATCATAACTCAGTGACAGTCTGGTAACCCCTAACAGAATTTCCCTGGACCTGCCAGGGCTTAGAGCAGTTACCTGTTAGATACGTCATCGCTCATGTAGATACTCGCGGAGGGGAAGGGAGGGGGGCGACACCACCCAATTGAGTAGATCTTATATCTCTTGTCTGTAGCTCTTTAAAATAACTGAGTAATTCCTGTAGTATCGCATCATCATCTGAAAATTATCCCGAAACATCAATAACATCTTGGCCTGGCACAATGGACAAGAAAGAAAAATACCGCATTTTCAAAGAAAATTCCTTGTTGTGGTAGGCTCTTTTTTTTTTTTTTTTTTTTTTTTTTTTTTCAAACCAAGTTCAACCATTTTTATAGAGCAATTGTGAAATATGGAAGAAACGGCCGTTAAGGGAAACGTGCCTTTATTCCGTTGAAAGAAGCCTTTTCAAAATCAATCGTTATGTATTCGGTTTCTACAATACTTATAAGTTGGGTTTTTTTTCGTAATCTTCCATATGATAATTCAGTCGTGTTCGGTGAAAAGCAAAGATACGTGGGATGCTCAGATTATCTTTCTGCACATGAATGGTTGAAAGTTTATCATAAAATTTTGTAGTACATTATCAGATGCAAATATCAATATGGGATCCTCATCGTCAATACCTGAAGAAAAGTTTTTCTGCCTTCAAAAATTGTAAAATCTGGTGGTATTGCATATCCTGTCCTACCACATAGCACAAAGGGAAAATTTGAAAAGTTTTGTCTTCATTTATCAATATTGGTGCTTATGTTATTTGTACTGGGCAATTGAGAGGCAGTAACTTCATCGAGTGACGCAGTAATGTGAGATGCCAGGATGCGACTTGATTGATGAGACGTTGCAACTTTTTCCGTTAAGGATTCATGTGCAACTTTTTCTGAACTTTTTCTGTTAAGGATTCATGTGCAACTTTTTCTGAACTTTTTCTTTTAAAGATTCATGAGCGAACTTTTTCTGAACTTTTTCTGTTAAGGATTAATGTGCAACTTTTTCTGAACTTTTTCTTTTAAGGATTCATGTGCAACTTTTTCTTTTAAGGATCCATGTGCAACTTTTTCTTTAAGGATTCATGTACAGATATAGCATCTACTCGATATCTCGTTGATCGTGCCTACTTTCGTTTATATTTTTCAAAATTCAAACGTCGACATCCAAAGTTATTAATATGTATAGTCTTGCCTTGCAATTTTTTTTTTCGTTGACTGCACGCCCAGTATATGACTGTAGTCATTATTACATCCTCTGTCTGTGATACATAAACTGTCGATCGTCAACGAGTGTGTCGTTGCTGCATTCACTCTTGATGATGGACACCATTATGGGCTGAAATCTCTTTGGAATGTTTGAAAGTTATCATGGCAGTTATTAACGTAAGAAAATTTTAAGGAATAAACAAATAGTAAAAGTTGAAAGGTCAGTTGTTATATTGTCATTTGGTAATTAGCTATTTCATCAATAACGGTGGTTTGCAAAACTGTCTTGCAGTTTTAAGATGTAAACAGTTTTCAAAACAGTTATTAAAAAAAAAAAAAGTAGAATTGAAGGACACGAGTAAATTGATTATATATCCCTGTGGAAATATTTCTAGATCGGCCATTTTCCGGTGGCAATTGTTCGCTCACGATATATATATATATATATATATATATATATATATATATATATATATATATATATATAAGTGTATATATATATATAAGTATATATATATATATATATATATATATATATATATATATACGTGTGTGTGTATGTGTATGTGTGTATATATACGTGCGTATGTGTGTGTATATATATATATATATATATATATATATATATATATATATATATATATATATATATATATATATTGAGAGAGAGAGAGAGAGAGAGAGAGAGAGAGAGAGAGAGAGAGAGAGAGAGAGAGAGAGAGAGAGAGATTGCTTCCCAAACATCTATTAATAAGGTATAAACTTTATCAAAAGCATTGCTTTCTGGACATCTGTGACTACAGCAAACAAACTTTATTGATGTCATTGCTTTTTAGACACCCATGATTATCTAGACAATAGTAACGAAAAACAGAACTTTCTTGATACTTGTGTATAACATAAACCCTTGAATGATAATGTTTTGAAGAATATAATTTTTTCAAGATATTGCTAAACTTTATTCAGTTTAGTGTGTACTTAGATTTTTCTTATGTTAGCACTCCTTTTCATGCTTATCATTAATATATAAATTAAGATGTAAAAATGGAGTTAATGTTGTGTCATGGACTTGATCCGAAATGCAACTTGATACTCCATGGTTCTACAGAAGTGCTTTTAGTGCCATGAGGCCTCAGATTTACTGGTTGAAGGCGTTTTCTTCTCTAGCATTTCTCTGTTTATTTTATATAATTGCATTCTGTTCTTTGGAAGAGTGTTTTTCAAGTCCTTGTCATTTTTTTCGCCTATTGAAAAAATTGTCTGAAATACCGTCATAGCCAGAAAAATACTGTTTAGCTAGAAAATGTAAGATAGACTATCACACAACCAAAGAGGAAAAAAGTACCCAAAGTAAGAAGTAATTATCACAACACTATCATATTTCCTATAAAATAAGAAAAATTAATATTTCCAGTTGGTTAATTTTGCTGAAGCATCATTCCCCACTTTGCTGTAAATTGTTAGTGCCGTCCGTGTACATCACATGCACATTGTAGGTATTACTTAGGGTCTTTGCAGCGTTGTTACTTTACCTCTGTTCCCCTTTCCATTTTTTTTATCTTTCCTGTCCAACCTCTTTAAACATGTGTTCCATTGTGCAATTGACACTGAATGGCCTCCTCGACCCCCAGTCCGGTCATGTGGCCTTATTCATAAATTTAATTTATGAATGGTGATTTAAATTGGAACCTGGAATTCGAATTAGAAAGCTTTGTTTTATTTCATATATATATATATATATATATATTATATATATATATTGTGTGTGTGTGTGTGTGTGTGTGTGTGTGTGTATATATATATATATATATATATATATATATATAGTGTTATATATATATATTATATATATAATATTTATATATATATATATTATATATATAATATATATATATATATATATATATATTAATTTCCGTTCCTAGTACAGTATGCAGCAAAAAGCATGCGACCCCATTTGAGTGATTTTCGTTTGCAGGTCACTGGCTGGCACCTCTCAATTTTTTTCACATTTCTAATAATGCTACAGTAGGTTACACCTACGAAAGATTTTGCATCTTCGCTCAATAAAAGATACAGTTAACTAATCATTGGTTTTAAAATATTGGTGATATATTTTTATTAAAAAATATCAGCAGGATCATTACAAAAGGTTATCAAATTTTTAAATATTATAACTTTAAGACACAGATACCCAGTAAATTTGACTTTTTAGTGACCATAGTAATGTATTTAATTTAATGAAATTAATTGAAATGTAGTTGTGGGTGTCCTGTAACCGAACATCCATTGCTAGTGTCACGGTGACATTCACAAAGTCAGTCATCTTAAAAACTCGATTTAAGCTACCTAACAGCATTTTTCTATAATTTGAAAAAAAAAAAACAAAAATAACCAATCGTCTGAACAGCAAAAGAAAATTATGTTTAGGTAACTGAAATGATGTAATAAAGAAGATGGATTAAAAAACTATTCTAGTGGGGTAAGACATCACTGCACAACTGCTAGAGAGTTATGGGGTCTTTTGACTGGCCAGACAGTACTACATTGGATCCTTCTCTCTGGTTACGGTTCGTTTTCCCCCTTGCCTACACAAACACACACCGAATAGTCTGGCCTATTCTTTACATATTCTTTTATGACCTCATACACCTGACTTCACTGAGATTACCAAACAATTCTACTTACTCGCGCACTGTAATGTTTCAGTGGGCACTTTCTTCTTTGGTAAGGGTAGAGAGATTCTCGTTACCTATGGTAAGCAGCTCTTCTAGCAGAAGGACACTCCAAAATCAAACCATTGTTCTCTAATCTTGGGTAGTGCCATAGCCTCTGTACCATGGTCTTCCACTGTCTTAGGTTAGAGTTCTCTTGCTTGAAGGTACACTTAGGCACACTGTTCTATCTTATTTCTCTTCCTCTGGTTTTTTTCAAGTTTTTATACTTTATATAGGAGGTATTTATTTTAATGTTACGGCTCTTGAAATATTTTGTTTCCTTTCCTCACTGAGCTATTTTCCTTGTTGTAGCCCCCTAGCTTATAGCATCCTGCTTTTCCAACCAGGGTTGTAGCTTAGCAAGTAATTATAATAATAATAATAATAATAATAATAACCGCAGAAGAAGACGAAGCAGTGACTAACTTTATAACCAAGCAGGCAAGCATTTGTTTTCGTAATCATTTTCCATGCTCAATAGTAAACCAATTACCGCAAAGGGAAGACTGGAAAGTCGGAAAACTTTCAGTGTCCATTTTCCTTCATTAGTTGGCAGCGTGGGCAACAGATGGAGCTGATCATTTCAATCTTTTGTTTACATTTGAACTCTTTAAAAAAGAGCGCTTAATATGAATTACGTTAACCACTACCGCTAAATAATGATAAATAGTATACCTACAATAGGGTAATACTGTAAAGGGCTTAAATTCAATAAATAGTTGTTAAATGTTCATAGACGTTTTCATTTAATCTTAGTTTGGCGCATTGCCAATAGATGGCAATGATCTGAGAACTAATTTATTTTTTTTTAATTTTTTTTTTAGTGAACAGTCCATAATAAGCTATTGCTTGTCTTTGTGGGACTAAGTGTACGGAAAATATTTGCAATAGACTGACTGACAAAATTCCCAAAAGGAACAGACATCCTAGAAAACCTAGGCTCACATACTGAATAATGACCACATATCGCTCTCTCTCTCTCTCTCTCTCTCTCTCTCTCTCTCTCTCTCTCTCTCTCTCTCTCTCTTTAACAAGGTTCAGTTTTACAGTTTTCCAAGTATTTTATAAGTATTTTATATAAGAAAAATAAAAGATTCTAATTATATTTATTCTTTTTGTTTTATCGGAAATTATGTGTTCTATTTTTGACGTACATCGATGTATTTCAAAGAATTATACTCCTTTTTCTTAGTAAATTATAGTAGTAGACCGTTTATTTTACCTTTATCCTTTTTTATTGTGTTATAATCATTAACTGTAACTTGTTTGAAAATTACATTTATTTAGTTGCATCTTTAGAGATTTACTTGGGATTTCGTCGGTCCCAACTTTTCAAGGGTGCTTATGGGGCCCTGCCAATTGATTTATCGACTCAGTTTGCCTTCCCTCGATGATTCCATTCCTATGAAGAAAATAAAGACGGAAGTGTACTACACCAAGACTGTGGAGCCATTTCCTAAATCCTGTTTTATGGTCTGATACACACCCTTTATAAGTTTAAATATTGGATACAAATATATATTGATGCTGAATATATATCGCTAACACTCGAGATTTTAATCAATGTAAATATCAACCACAATGGCATTCAATATATCTCTTGATAGCATTGTTGGTTAGAGTATCTGCTGGCATGGTTTCGGCTAAGAGTCATAGGTTCGAATCTTTTCCCAGCCAAAAGTTGTCATCGTAAATGGATTAATACTAGTAGAACCAACTGTATAAATACTTTTATTTTTAGAAAAAATGACATTTAACCTTTTCATAACCTCGTTTTGTTTACAATAAGCTCTCCATCCCATGCCTCTCTCTCTCTCTCTCTCTCTCTCTCTCTCTCTCTCTCTCTCTCTCTCTCTCTCTCTCTCTCTCTCTCTCTACAAGTTATTCAAGATAATAATAATAATAATAATAATAATAATAATAATAATAATAATAATAATAAAGTGACTATTGTCATAAATGTGACCAAGGCTACGAAGGGTAAGTGACATGATATCTAAAAGCAGTATTGCAACCTAACTTGAGTTTGAATTTGTTTGTTTTTTTCGTAAATAGATTCTGTCTTTGAGAATGAGAACAAAGATTGGAAATCATGGATCATATATATCCAAGGTTTAATTTCCTGAATGTGTATCACAGAACGTATATATATATATATATATATATATATATATATATATATATATATATATATATATATATATTTATATATATATATATATAAATTTATATATATATATATTATATATATATATATATATATATAAGGTCCCTTGATATAGAGACCTTGTATATATATATATATATATATATATATATATATATATATATATATATATATATATATATATATATATAATATGTGCAGCGTCAAACCAGCGAAAACATTCTTTCCTTCGTACCATTCACTTAACCTGGAATGGTTCACTTAAATACCACCTTTTACTGACAATTAAATATTTGAATGGATCTTATTTTAAGCCTTATGAATTGGACCTGTTTTAAACGTCCATGGAGCTCGTGAATTCAACATAAATTAGTGGCCAGCCAATACCGAATTGGGTCCCATCGTTTACAATTGGGCGGAGGGAAGATTTCGGATATTGAACGTCTTGCATCTATTTAAATACGTTAGTGACCACCTCTCTCTCTCTCTCTCTCTCTCTCTCTCTCTCTCTCTCTCTCTCTCTCTCTCTCTCTCTCTCTCTCTCTCTCTCACTTTAAGCTACTATTTGTCCTCAGATTTACGTACATTAGGCCTTCGTAATAAACGTTACCAAAATAGTACAGACGAACGGAAGAAGCTACAACAAGCATTCTCTCTCTCTCTCTCTCTCTCTCTCTCTCTCTCTCTCTCTCTCTCTCTCTCTCTCTCTCTCTCTCTCTCTCTCTCTCTCACTTTCAGCTACTATTTGTCCTCAGATTTACGTACATGAGGCTTCCGTAACAAACGTTACCAAAATAGTATAACGAACGGAAGAAGCTACAACGAGCGTTCTCTCTCTCTCTCTCTCTCTCTCTCTCTCTCTCTCTCTCTCTCTCTCTCTCTCTCTCTCTCTCAGCTACTATTTGTCTTAAGATTTACGTACAATATGTGCCAAACATTACCAATATAAGTACTGACAAACAGAAAAATCTGCAACGACCGATCAAGTCTATGTCAATCCATATCGTTAGTGTGGACCAAATTAGGCCGAGGCCGAACTTTGGAATATCCCGTACGTGCGTGCGTACGTGCGTGCAAGAGCGCCGTAGCAGCAGAATCTGCTCCAGCAGTAGCAGTAGCAGAAGCATCTGTTGTGGAGTGCTCCGGGGCCTCGTGGAGAAACGCAGTAATAGTTTTTATTGGTTCAGCTCTGATAATTTTCTCATTTACATACAAATTGCTCACCCGTTTGGTTTAATAAAAATAGAGAGGGATTTAAAGGAGTCGCGGTTGGTCCCCTGGATAGAAGAAGAAGAAGAAGAAGAAGAAGAAGAAGACAATGGAATGGAAGGGAGAGACCTTGTACAAGAAGAAGAACAACAAGAACAAGAAAATGGGGAAGTAGGAAAAAAAAGTCTCGTAATTTTGAAATAAAGTGTAACACACTGCTTGTTTTCATGTAACAAAATTCAATGTATTATATATGTGTATATATATATATATATATATATATATATATATATATATATATATATATAAAATACACAGTATATACAGGAGTTTCGTATATGTAAATATACATAAAATATGTACATGTTAAAAGAGCAAAATCTGCTGGGTTTACTTAAGCAATACATAATATGTATTTCCAGCTGTATGATGAAATAGAGACAAGTAGAGAAGAAATCAACAGTAACTTAACAAGAATTCTATTGGAATCAGTACAATAGTTCCTAAACAAGATGAAGGAAAACTATATGAAAATGCCAAAAACCTAATAAAGAAAAAGTTGGATATGAGGTAAAATTCCATAGATGAAATAGAATGAGTAAAACTATCCTAAACAATATACAAACTAAAAAACCACGATATTCGTAAACACAATTAGACCAAAATTTAAGATACACTAAAGAATGGAATAAGCAATAAATTGATGAAAAGAAGACCTGGAACAGGGAGCCAATAGATGTTTGCTTTAAATGATGAAATGGAAATATTAACTAGAAAAAAGAGAATTTTTATGTAAGGTTATGCAATAGTGATTTAAATAATGAAACACCTGAGCCGGAACCAAACGTAACAGTAGAAGAAGACACTAAAAGGCAGGGGCGTAGAAGCGTCTTTAT
>NC_090727.1:136201644-136249144 GCF_036898095.1 Palaemon carinicauda | reverse complement strand
ATGTTTTTAAGAAACGTAGGTTTGATAAGTAATATATAAAAATCTTTTTATTTCAGGCTCTACCCTGATTTTATTTTTTTATCAATTCGATTAAATATATGTACAAAGTGGAACATGTTGAAAATAAAGTTCAAATGAGAGACGTACTCTATCAGTATAGTTAAGATGGTTCCTTGCAAAAACATTTGATAACTCTAAAGCAAGAGCCTTCTTTATATTGTAAAGAAGCTGGACCTAGAAAACAGGGGATACATAGAGTGGGACTAATACTTTGAGAACATCATAAAGGCTGAAACCAGAAAACACATTGGAAAGGAAATCAGACGCAGGGTTGAGGTAACTGTTTACATTTCTAGCTAGACACATGATGAGAATTCAGCAGATACCAGATGGAAACCAGCTTGTTGTCCCCCACCAGATGACAGCATCACTGCAGCCCTGAGCCCCTGTACTCTGAAAGAAGCTGACACAAGAATGCTGCTGCACACTTCCGATGCTGTTAGACAAAGTGATCAGCAGAAGATTGTAATACGAACAGTTGGTACAAATATGGGAGTTCTGTCAGTCACTGTAATGCCTAGGCTACACTTAAAGCCCATCTGTTTTGCCTTTGCAACTGATCAGTACTTGCCCTCAAAATTACACTTTTTGTTGGTCCTGAAAGAACCATTGGTTTGCCTGTGTGCTATCCTTACACTGGATATGACGTTGTTTCATCCTTGCTACGAGAGGGAAGAAACTGGCATGGCAGACCTGGAAAACATTTATTAACCCTTGTATTTAGATTTTTTGCCACATTACCGTTTATTATGGCGAATCATAATTTGCGTAATAGATCTTGTATGTTCTACATCGATATTTTTTTTTTTGCTTTGAATAATAGATATGATAGTATTAAGTTTAAATAGAATCAAACTGAAAATGTTGCAACAAATTTTATATTTTTTTGTGGGACATATCCCTAGACTTTCAAATGAAAATGGTCAAGATACTAACTACTAGGGGGAAGAATATATGCTGGATTTATTAAGAGTGGTATGAGGTGAGGAAATAATGCCTAAAGACTGGGAGGTTAGTGTAATAATGGTATCTATATTTAAGATAAGGTAATATAATGGAGTGTGATAACGACAGAGCATGGTTTGAAAGTTTTTCAGAGGGTACTAGATGAAATATTGAGAAACATTGTAAGGAATGGGAAACAGTATAGATTTATGAGGAGGTAAGGGCTGTGGATGCCATTTTTTTATATTAAGGCAGTTACAGGAAAAGAGGCTAAAGGGAAACCAGAAGCTCTTTTGTGCTATTGTAGATCCAGAGAAGGCTTATAACAGAATACCAAGAGAAGTCATGTTTTTGTACTTGAAGAAGAAAGTTGCAAAGAAGTTGGTTAGAATTTTAGAGATGATGTGCAATAGAATAAGGACAAAAGTAATAATAGCTATTGGAAAACAGGAACCTTTGAAAATAGTGTTGGATTACACCAGGGGTCACCATTAAGTCCCGTTTTTATTTGTGGTAGTCATTGATATGTTAAGTGAAGAGATCATGAATGAAGAGTTGTGGGAGTAGCTTTATGCAAATGAGTTGGTAATTGCTGCTGGAAATGAGGAAGACTTGCAGAGAAGGGTTGAAGAGTGGCAAAGGACTTTGGAGAGGGGTGTCTTGAGGGTAAATGTGGATAAGACTGAAACTTTGGTGAGCAGTAAGAAAGAAAGGGACAGGATAGCTATGTATAAAAGTAAAGGCTTTGTTTTAAAACAAGTAGGACAATTTAGTTACTTGGGATCTACTATAAAACAAGAGGGGAGGATGTGAGGTTGAAGATAAGAAAATGATAAAAGCAGTTTGAGAAGTGGAGGGAGGTAGCGGAAGTGTGATAAGAAAATGCCAATCAAGGTAAAGGTCAAAATCTATAGGACAGTAATAAGATCAGCGTTAATGTATGGATCGGAAACGTGGGATCTAAGAATGTATGACTACGACTAAGATGGTGTGGGCACGTATTTAGAATTGATGATATGGTGAAAGAGGATGCTTTTAATAGAAGGAGTTGGGAATGGTGCATCAGGCAACCGACCCCTTAATGTAGGAATAATGATAGGAGAGAAGAAGAATTTTAGACTTTCGGGATACGGTGTCACCACCTCCATAGTCCAAGACATGTGAGACGACGTTACAAAGGAGTCTTACAAGATCGGTAGATATACTTTCGTGATTAGGTCTAGAGTTGAAACTGCTTACTCTCTCTCTCTCTCTCTCTCTCTCTCTCTCTCTCTCTCTCTCTCTCTCTCTCTCTCTCTCTCTCTCTCTCTCTCTCTCTCTCATTTAACCTCTGTCTTCTTCCACAATCATTTATATCAGGATGCCAGAAAACACAAAATCAATCAATCCATCTTCCCAATCAAAATCTTATAATTATATGTTATCATCATCTTTCATTCATTATCTATGCTTTATGTTCTTTTCCCTGTTTGGTACCCACTCCGGGGGGAGGGGGCAAATATAATATTATTTAACCCATGAAGTTCCAGAATATTTTAAACACACAAGTTACAAAATATTTTGAACACACCAATTTCCAGAATATGTTGAATACATGAAGTTCCAGAATATTTTGAGCACACGAATCTCCAGATTATTTTAAACCCATGAGGTTCCAGGATATTTTGAACCAATGAAGTTCCAAATATTCTGAGCGCACGAATTTCCAGAATATATTGGATACATGAAGTTCCAGAATATTTTGAACGCATGAAGTTCCAGAATATTTTGAACACATGAATTTCTAGAATATATTGAATACGAAGTTCCAGAATATTTTGAGCACATGAATTTCCAGAATATTTTGAACCCATGTAGTTTCAGGATATTTTGAACACATGAATTTCCAGAATACTGTATATTGAAAACATGAAGTTTCAGAATATTTTGAACACGAAGTTTCAGAATATTTGGAACACAAGTTCCAGAATATTTTGAACACACGAAATTTCAGAATATATTGAATACATGAAGTTCCAAGATATTTTGAGCACATGAATTTCCAGAATATTTTAAACACGAATTTTAAGAGTATATTAAATACATGAAGTTCCAGAAGATTTAGAACTCATGAAGCTCCAGAGTATTTTGAACTCACGAATTTCCAGAATATATTGAATACACGAATTTCCAGAATATATTGAATACATGAAATTCCCGAATATTTTGAGCACATTAATTTCAAGAATATTTTGCACCCATGAAGTTCCAGAATATTTTGAACTCATGATTTTCTAGAATATTTTAAACACACGAATTTCCAGAGTATATTAAATACATGAAGTTCCAGAATATTTCCAACCCATTAAGTTCCAGAATACTTTGAACGCATGAAGTTTCAGATTATTTTGAAATCACGATTTTCCAGAATATATTGAATACATGGAAGTCCAGAATATTTTGAGCACATGAATTTCCAGAATATTTTGAACAGAGGACGTTTCAGAATATTCTCAACCCATGAAGTTCCAGAATATTTGGAAAACACGAATTTCCAGGATATATTGAATACACGAAGTTCCAGAATAATTTTAGCACATGAAGTTCCAGAATATTTTGAGCACATTAATATCCAGAATATATTGAATACATGAAGTTCCAGAATATTTTGAGCACATGAAGTTCCCGAATATTTTGAGCACATGAAGTTCCAGAATATATTGAATACATGAAGTTCCAGAATATTTTGAACAAGAAGTTCCAGATTGCTTTGAATAAATGAAGTTCCAGAATATTATGAACACAGGTTCCAGAATATATTGAACACAGTAATTTCCAGAATATACTGAATACATGAAGTTCTAGAATATTTTGAACACATATATTTCCAGAATATTTTTAACCCATGAAGTTCTAGAATATTTAGAACTCATGAAGTTCCAGATTATTTTGAACTCACGAATTTCCAGAATATATTAAATACATGAATTTCCAGAATATATAGAATACATGAAATTCCACACTATTTTGAGCACATTAATTTCCAGAATATTTTGAACACACTAATTTTCAGAATGTATTGAATACATGAATATCCAGAATATTTTGAATACATGAATTTGCAGAATATTTTGAATACAAGAATTTCCAGAATATATTGAATACATGAATATACAGAATATTTTGAATACATGAATTTGCAGAATATATTGAATACATGAATATACAGAATATTTTGAATACATGAATTTGCAGAATATATTGAATACATGAAATCCCAGAATATTTTGAACATGAAGTTCCAGAATATTTTGAACACAAGTTCCAGAATATTTTGAGCACACCAATTTCCAGAATATTTTGAACCCATGAAGTTCCAGAATATATTGAGCACATAAATTTCCAGAATATATTGAATACATGAATTCCAGAATATTTTCAACCCATGAAGTTCCAGAATATTTTGAGCACACTAATTTCCAGAATATATTGAATGTATGAAGTTTCAGAATATTTTGAGCTCTGAAGTTCCAGAATATTTTCAACACAAGTTCCAGAATATTTTGAACGCAAAATTTCCAGAATATATTGAATGCATAAAGTTTCAGAATATTTTGAGCACATTAATTTCCAGAATATTTTGCATCCATGAAGTTCCAGAATATTTTGAACACATTAATTTCCAGAATATATTAAATACATTAAGTTCCAGAATATTTTGAACACATGAAGTTCCAGAATATTTTGAACACATGAAGTTCCAGAATATTTTGAACAGATTTATATCCCCAATATATTGAATTCATAAAGTTCCAGAATAATTTGAACTTATTACGAAGTTCCAGAATCTTTTAAACACATGAAGTTCCAGCATAGTTTGAACACAAAGTTCCAGAATATCTTGAACATAAAATTCGAGAATATTTGAACATTTGAATTTGTCTTTTGTTCGTAAAGGTATTTTAATGTGAATTTTAGTTAAGCTCTTCGTATGATGGTAAGCCTGTTGTACTATGTAAGTAATCAGTAAAAGCACTTCCAAATGCTCAATTGTTTAATGAGACTGTGTATAGGTATTTACTTGTGTTTACACATCTGTGTAAGGTTGCGTAAGATAGACGTAATTATGTTGTTACGAAGTTTTATGGTCTCTGCTCTATTGACGGTATTTATGGTTAAAATGTTATTATCCCTATTTGTATGTACACACACACACACACACATATATATATATATATATATATATATATGTATATATATATGTATATATATATATGTATGTATATATATATATATATATATATATATATGTTTATATACAGTATATATATATATATATATATATATTAAAATGCTTTTTTGAGACAGCTTTCCTGTAATATAATTTTCATTGAATGCGATGGCTTTAGTGGCGAAAATGTGTTTCTCACAGGAATTCTCGTATTATCTCAGCTTTAGTTAGATTTTCATGTGTAATCCTTTGATTGAAATAATTTTGACTTTTTTCTTAATTTATTCTATTAGTATATAACTGTTTTGACAAAGATATGCAGTATATATATATATATATATATATATATATATATATATATATATACTGTATATCTTTGTCATAACATATATATATATATATATATATATATAAAGATATATATATATATATATATATATATATATATATATATATATATATATATATATATATATATATATATACTGTATATCTTTGTCAAAACAGTTATATACTAATAGAATAAATTAAGAAAAATAAGTCAAAATTATTTTAATCAAAGGATTACACATGAAACTCTAACTAAAGCTGAAATAATACGAGAATTCCTGTGGGAAACACATTTTTGCCACTAAAGCCATTGCATTCAATGAAGATTATATTACAGAAAATCTGTCTCAGAAAAGCATATTAATATATATATATATATATATATATATATATATATATATATATATATATATATATATATATATATATATAGTGCCCTGTGATAGAGATGTAAGAATACTACCACTTTATATCATACGGGTCATAGAAAGCGACTAACAAGTCAGCTGCAGTCTAGCTTTTTAGCAAAAGTAGAGTCCCACTGCCAATAACTGTGGAAACTGCTACCCTGCCAAATTATGAATTATGCCTAATGCTACTAGAGGGCGCATACGGCAACCTAATCCATAGTGTCGGGGCTATTTTTGGGTGGTAATTTCCAGGACTGGGGAGTCGGAACTCTGAACATCCGACTCCGACTCCGACTCTGACTCCTATAATTTTTCAGAACCGACTCTGACTCCGACTCCTATTTAAAGAAAAATAAGGCTATGCCTTCATTTCTTCGATATATATTTCCTATAAAATAGTTTTTATTTGCTCATCTGAATAACAGGGCATGACTAATATTCATTATCATGGGAATTGGATACATAACGATATAGCGTACTAGCCTAGTAAGTAATTGTTTTTTTTAAAACATTTCACGTAATTTCTTGGATTCAGCTTTTCCTAGGCTACACGAAACTGTAATCAAAACACCCGTCATTTCACGATGTTTACATATAAATAATGACTTAAGATTATTCATATACGTGATGCATAAAACAATGAATCAGTAACAACTCCTAACTTTTAAATGGCTAATGGTGATTAAATGAAGAGTTAATCATGAAATGAACTTTAATGTCCAGAGACTCGTTCGTGGAGAGAACAGCTGATCGCATGTATAATAATATTGTTTTGGTTTGGCTTATGGACGAGAGATGGCAGGAGCTATGTGTTTCCCAGTGACTGCCTTTATTCGAGAGGTTGTTAAAGAAAAGGCGGGTAATATGAAACGTTTTTTGAGCGACTTAGAGAAAATGTGACTTAGGATACCAAAAGAGAATATTTCTCCAGCGCAAAAAATTAATTTTTGAGGAGTCGGAGTCGGAGTCGGATTCGGTGGAATTTTACAGACTCCAACTCCGACTCCTCTAGTCCATAAATTGGCCTCGACTCCGACTGAGTCGGAGTCGGTGGAATTTTACCGACTCCGACTCCGACTCCTCTAGTTCATAAATTGGCCTCGACTTCGACGGAGTCGGAGTCGGTGGAATTTTACCGACTCCAACTCCGACTCCTCTAGTCCATAAATTGGCCTCGACTTCGACGGAGTCGGATTCGGTGGAATTTTACCGACTCCAACTCCGACTCCTCTAGTCCATAAATTGGCGTCGGATTCGGTGGAATTTTACCTACTCCAACTCCGACTCCTCTAGTCCATAAATTGGCCTCGACTCCGACTGAGTCGGAGTCAGTGGAATTTTACCGACTCCGACTCCGACTCCTCTAGTCCATAAATTGGCCTCGACTTCGACGGAGTCGGATTCGGTGGAATTTTACCTACTCCAACTCCGACTCCTCTAGTCCATAAATTGGCCTCGACTTCCTCGGAGTCGGATTCGGTGGAATTTTACCGACTCCAACTCCGACTCCTCTAGTCCATAAATTGGCCTCGACTTCGACGGAGTCGGATTCGGTGGAATTTTACCGACTCCAACTCCGACTCCTCTAGTCCATAAATTGGCCTCGACTTCGACGGAGTCGGATTCGGTGGAATTTTACCGACTCCAACTCCGACTCCTCTAGTCCATAAATTGGCCTCGACTTCGACGGAGTCGGATTCGGTGGAATTTTACCGACTCCAACTCCGACTCCTCTAGTCCATAAATTGGCCTCGACTTCGACGGAGTCGGATTCGGTGGAATTTTACCTACTCCAACTCCGACTCCTCTAGTCCATAAATTGGCCTCGACTCCGACTGAGTCGGAGTCAGTGGAATTTTACCGACTCCGACTCCGACTCCTCTAGTCCATAAATTGGCCTCGACTTCGACGGAGTCGGATTCGGTGGAATTTTACCGACTCCGACTCCGACTCCTCTAGTCCATAAATTGGCCTCGACTTCGACGGAGTCGGATTCGGTGGAATTTTACCGACTCCAACTCCGACTCCTCTAGTCCATAAATTGGCCTCGACTCCGACTGAGTCGGAGTCGGTGGAATTTTACCGACTCCGACTTCGACTCCGACTTCGACTCCTCTAGTCCATAAATTGCCCTCGACTCCGACTCCTTGACTCCGACTCCGACTCCCCAGCCCTGGTAATTTCAAAGAACATTAAATATCATAATCAAGTTTAAACTTCTAAGGCACTGATAAATCCTTTGTATAATAAAACTTCGACAACATTAATCGCTTCGTACATTATAAAGAAGTAAAGGTTTCATTACCCCTTTCCTTGCATGGACTCGAGCACTTTATCTGTATCAAAAGCCGTTCCCTTCTATTACGTCTTTCACGTCATGCAATCAACCCATTATTATTATGATTATTACTTGCTAAGCTACAACCCTAGTTGGAAAAGCAGGATGCTATAAGCCCAGGGGCTCCAACAGGGAAAATATCCCAGTGAGGAAATGAAACAAGGAAAAATTAAATTTTTAAGAAGAGTAACATTAAAATAAATATTTCCTATATAAACTATAAAAAACTAACAAAACAAAAGGCAGAGAAACAAGACAGAACAGCGTGCCCGAGTGTACCCTCAAGCAAGAGAGCTCTAACCCAAGACAGTGGTAGACCATGGTACTGCGGCTATGGCACTACCCAAGACTAAAGAACAATGGTTTGATTTTGGAGTGTCCTTCTCCTAGAAGAACTGCTAACCATAGCAAAAGAGTCTTTTCTACCCTTACCAAGAGGAAAGTGGCCACTGAACAATAAAAGTGCAGTAGGTAACCCCTTGGTTGAAGAAGAATTGTTTGGGAATCTTAGTGTTGTCAGGTGTATGAGGACAGAGTAGAACAAGTAAAAATATGCCAGACTATTCGCTGTGAGTGTGTAGGCAAAAGGGAAAATGAACCGTAACCAGAAAGAAGGATCCAATCTAGCAGTGTCTGGCCAGTCAAAAGACCCCATAACTCTCTAGCGGTAGTATTTCAACGGGTGGCTAGTGCCCTGGCCAACCTACTACCCACTCCCCTTACCTGTTAGAACTTCCTAAGTATACACACTCTTCACAATAGCCTATTTGTTAATTCTTTCCAGATGATCGAATCACCTCAAAATACTCTGATATATCCTCACTCTGTGGTAACCGTTTTATTACTTTTCTCAAGCAAATCTTCCATGACACGTGATATACTACGCAGGCTGTTCATATCAAGAGCTTCAGCTTTTTTTTTTAACATTTGCGCAATACCACTGAGTCCAAGAACAGATTCCTGAATTCGACAGGTATATGTACAATGGACTGGAAATGAACTTATATCTCTCGTGATAGCTCTATTGGTAAAATGGTGTCTACTGGCATTGCTTCGACTCAGGGCATGGGTTCGAATTCTTGCACAGCCAAAAGCATTTATAATGAAAGAATTTCCATTGAATATATATTCCCAAAGGTAGAATTCGATATTAAATGCCATTGTGGTTAATATTTACATTGATTGAAATCAAGAGTGTTAGTGATAGATATTTATGTATAACCAAGTGTTGCGAACCCACTAATCAGCTATTATGGTGGAGATGGGTTGATTTCAAGTCCAAGAACAGATTCCTGATTTCGACAGACATGTACAGTGGACTTGTAATGAACTTTTATCTCTTTTGATAGTTCGATTGGTTAGGTGGTCCCTGCTACCATTGTTTCGACGACTCTGAACATAGATTCGAATCCTTGCCCAGCTAGAAATATTTATCATAGATGCATATATATATATATATATATATATATATATATATATATATATATATATGTATATATGTGTGTGTACGCATATATGTGTATATATAACCTACATATATATATTATATGTATATAAAGTGTGTATAATAATTTATATATACACATTTATATCCTTATATATATATATATATATGTATATATATATGTATATATATATATATATATATATGTATATATATATGTATATATATATATATATATATGTATATATATATATATATGTGTGTGTGTGTGTGTGTGTGTGTGTGTATTATTTATGTACTGAGAGTGACATTGGGTATGGTTCCTTTAAACTTTAACAAATCGAAGATTCGATTGGTCTCCACTTAACCCCTACTCAGCATCTCTCTCTCTCTCTCTCTCTCTCTCTCTCTCTCTCCTTATGGGACGCGGGCAACCGGTTACAGGCTTTGGATAAGGGGTCAGGGTGGTTTTGGGGGGTGGGGGGGGGGTTACGTAGAAGGCCTTAATCTGTTATTCCAAAGCTCCCCCCGTCGGCAACACCGACATGCACTGCTCTAATGGACTTCCGGAACAGCCAAGACATAAGTTCTTAACGCACGGATCAAGGAGGAGTTACTTCCGTTTAACAACTCTCTCTCTCTCTCTCTCTCTCTCTCTCTCTCTCTCTCTCTCTCTCTCTCTCTCTCTCTCTCTCTCATCTTTGTTCTCTTGGTAATTAACTGATTCAATACAATACGTATGAAGAC
Source organism: Palaemon carinicauda (assembly GCF_036898095.1). NCBI lineage: Eukaryota > Metazoa > Arthropoda > Malacostraca > Decapoda > Palaemonidae > Palaemon > Palaemon carinicauda. The sequence goes on along the minus strand of NC_090727.1, from coordinate 136,238,660 downwards.
AGTCATTGTCATCAATTTTGAAATGACATCATTTTCTAAAATTATTGATTTCCACGAAGAAACGAATTGATAGAATATACATATCTAGTCGGAAAACGTTCATATCTGTCTCCGGTACATGTGAATAATTTTCCACATCAATGCATAAACACACACACATATGTATGTATATACATACATACGTACATATACACACACACACACACATATATATATATATATATATATATATATATATATATACTGTATATATATGTATGTATGTGTATATATATATATATATACATATATATATATATATATATATATATATATATATATATATATATATGTGTGTGTGTGTGTGTGTGTGTGTGTGTTTGTGCGTGTGTAATATGAATAAACACCTCAATCAGGAAAAAGGAAATTTATTTTATCTATATGTACACGGAATATTGTGTAATTTACTATATATATATATATATATATATATATATATATATATATATATATATATACATACATACATACATATATATACATACACATTGCGAATTAGTCTTGTGATATTGATAGTACTGTAAAAGAAATTCAACGTTGTGATTTAAGTTAATTTGAAGTCACCTGGAAGAGACTAATGGACTTTGTGCTGAAGTCTGCATTCCATTGCTGCTTGGACCTCACTTCCAAAACCGGAATAGGCTTTTGGTCATGTTTTGATAATCCAATGCAGAGGTTGCAACGCTCATATATTTGGTCTGTTGTTTATGGTGTTATTTGAATAAATGTGGAAAGTATGTATCCATTCGCTGTGCTATTTAATTGCTGTTAGAATGATATACATACCTTGTAACATTAATTTTTATTACATTCCGTGTATTTACATATTGGGTCTTTTTTTTTTTTAATGTTATTGCTTATATACAACGTTTGTTTGGAAGTTCATTTTGCAACTGCAGTTTCTTAAAATTAAGTATTTTATAAGTTGGTTTTACATGTTTGGGTCTGTACCATTGTTGGCTCCGATACCAGACGACAACAGTACGAGTTCTCTCTCTCTCTCTCTCTCTCTCTCTCTCTCTCTCTCCTTCAAGCAAGGAAAAGTGATACCAACCCTTCTTGGGTTCTCCCTATGTTAAAGGGTTGGAAATTGAACCCCACATGATTGCCACTTTAAATCGCGGGGTATAAAGGACAATGGAACAACAAAGCCTTAATTTCAGTTAATTGCGTACACTTAAAAATTTGCCGTAAAAAAACGGTAAAAATGCTGGAATAAATGTTGCCAGGCATTTTCCGTTTTAAGAAATGGATATATTGACGTAAAGGCGTGATATTACAGTCACCAACCCGTAAAAGATATTAACCAAGTAGAGTTAAATTACGGTCGCCTGTATTTTACTGGAATACTGTTGAGAACAGTAGACCTATATTTGGACGTGGAATTTCCGATTAAAATTACGTTTTTTTAACATTGTATGCATAAAAGCCTATATCAGCTTATAATTATTTATGCTCTATTAAACCCGTCTTTGTAATGCTGAATGCAATATTTATGCTAACATTAAGGTAAAGGTCATAAAAGATTTATTGCATTATAAGATTTGATATTATAAATTTCCGGATTCCCTAATTGTTTTTTTCCACCTTTATGTAACAATTTTTTAATATTGTCAGACTTTGTTATCCAAATTGTTTCTTTGTTATCACAAGTGGCGTTTGTAGGACTGACAAACTGGGGAGTACTGTGGTGGTTGTTTTTTATATAAGGATCCATAGTGATTGATTATGATTAATGCTGTTAGCTTTTGATATCATTACCTTTCTCCTTTTGCGAATAGTTTTCTGTAAATATGGGTATTTACACTTCAGTGAATGTGAGAATTTTCCTTTTAGTGAATATGGGCATTTTCTTTTCAGTGGATACGGGCATTTTATTTTCAGTAAATATGGGCCTTTTATTTTCAGTAAATAGGGGCATTTTATTTTCAATAAATAAGAGCATTTTATTTTCAGCCAATACTGGTACTTTCTTTTCAGTAAATAGGGCATTTTATTTTCAGTAAATAGGGGCATTTTATTTTCAATAAATAAGAGCATTTTATTTTCAGCCAATACTGGTACTTTCTTTTCAGTAAATAGGGCATTTTATTTTCAGTAAATAAGGGCATTTTATTTTCACCCAATACTGGTACTTTCTTTTCAGTGAATACTGGCATTTTATTTTCAGTAAACAGGGGCATTTTATTTTCAGTAAATAAGGGCATTTTATTTTCAGCCAATGGTACTTTCTTTTCAGTAAATAGGGCCATTTTATTTTCAGTAAATAAGGGCATTTTATTTTCAGTAAATAGGGGCACTTTATTTTCAGTAAATAAGGGCATTTTATTTTCACCCAATACTGCTACTTTCTTTTCAGTAAATAGGGGCATTTTATTTTCAGTAAATAAAGGCATTTTATTTTCAGTAAATAGGGGCACTTTATTTTCAGTAAATAAGGGCATTTTACTTTCACCCAATACTGCTACTTTCTTTTCAGTAAATAGGGGCATTGTATTGTTAGTAAATGGGGGCATTTCATTTACAGTAAGTAAAGGCATTTTATTTTCAGTAAATAAAGGCATTTTATTTTCAGCCAATACGGGTACTTTCTTTTGAGTGAATACAGGCATTTTAGTTTCAGTAAAACCGGGCATTTTATATTCAGCCAATACGGATAGTTTCTTTTCAGTAAATACCGTCATTTTTTTTTCAGCCAATATGGGTATTTTCTTCGCAGTGAAGACGGGCATATTCTTTTCAGTGAATAGGGACATTTTATTTTCAGTAAATATGGGAATTTTACTTTCAGCCAATACTGGTACTTTCTTTTCAGTGAATACGGGCGTTCTTGTAAAACTATCATGACGCCTGGTACCTTCTGTTCTGAAGAGGCTTTATTGATATTCTCTTGGCAGTGTATATTATCAGGCCATTGGAACTTGAATTGGAAACGAGCCTACTAGTAAAGGCCTACTTTTCTTCCAATTTGAAAAACAACAATAGCCAAACTTTTCAGTCAGATTCTTAAATGCTGATAAATGATAATTCACTTAAATGCTTTAACCAAATATTTATAAATTTTTCACTTCCAGATTTTTCCAAACTGTTCCGGTAACTTATACGTACTACCTCGAGTACTTGCATTGCCTAATATGATATTCGTCCTTGAACCTTCGTTAATTTAATTCTTCTCGATTTAACCACTAACCAAATCATGTATGTATATATATACACATATAAAATATATATATGTATATATATATGTATATATATATATATATATATATATATATATATATATATATATATATATGTTTATATTATATATTTCCTGTCACGCTCAAGGACAATAGGGTAGTCATACCCTAGTGACAGGGGATTACCCGAGAAGTACACTCGGAAACCACACTCTCCCACAAATTGCTGAACCAGCGGGTTGTAGCTAGGAAAATGGGAAGGGTTGAATCTATGCGTGCGTGTATGCGTGTATTTAAATATGTAGACGCCATTTTTGACGGATCGGGTACACTGCAATGTAGTTAGTAATATTTAACAGAAATATTATAATGAAGCAACTTTAGTAAAGTGAAATAAAGAGTAAATAAGCAGTCAACGGTTTATTTATTAGTCGACTGGGTAGATATTTTTATTTTGTCTATTATGTTTAAGAAAAAAATAAATAGGAATATTAAACTGGAAAAAGTGAGCTGTTTCTGAGTTTGAAGCAACCTTTTAGTATTTCTCGGAGAGAGAGAGAGAGAGAGAGAAAGAGAGAGAGAGAGAGAGAGAGAGAGAGAGAGAGAGAGAGAGAGAGAGAGAGAGAGAGAGTCAAAAGGAGAAAAAATGACAAGAAAGATTATGAGCAACGCATTGATTACTAGTCACTGAACATACACAGAGAGCAAAGAACAAAAACAGTAAACAAGCGAGTGAGCAAATACAGAGAACGAACGAGCTGTCTAAGTTAGAAGGAAGGGCCTCCGGGTAGAGGGGAATAGGGAGCCAGGCATCAGGGTAGACGTGTTTGGGAGTGTGCTCCTTCCCTGTGCTTCCCTTCCGAGGGAACTTCTGGAGTGGGGAGGGGAAGGGCCTTGTTGAGGAGGAGGAGGAGATGGAGATCAGAACTAAAGGAAACTTAGAGGGGTTTCAACGAAGGAGAAGAGACCTCCTCCTACTCCTACCCCTCCTCCTTCCCCCTCCCGGCCTTTTGCTCCTTGCATTTTTCTCCTAACGGGACATTCGAAGGCTCTAATCAAAACCCGTTGCTGACATACAAGAGCCCTCCTCGCAGTTGGCTGATTCCGAACATTGCTTCGAGATGCACACAAACACGGGGAAAGATCGGACTTGGAGAAGGCGAATATGGGACGGGGGAATCTGGCTGGAGCGCCCATGATGTCAGATGGTATTTGGTTGGGTGGGCGGCGGGCGGCTGGTTTGAGAGTATTGGCTGGGCTGAAGGATTTCTTTGCTGATCTTGTAGGTGAACGTTTTCTTTTACGGTTAAGAGGCGGATTAACTTCCGGAAGGGTATGGAACTAAAAAGTATTGAAGAATATTTTTTCCACGTAATATCTTTCATTTATTCTGATCATGACTTAGGGAGGGTTATTTCCAAGAATTAAATGTATAGAAATTATACAATACTAGTGTACCCGAGCCGTCGGAAATGACTACTAAATAATTAAATAGATATGTGCGTGTACACATATTCAACCCTTCCCACCCCCTCCCCCTTTCCTAACTACAACATGGCAGTTTCGGCAATTTGTTGGAGATTGTGGTTTTCGAGTACACCTTTCGGGGTACACCCCCCCCCCTTCACCAGTGTATGACTGCTCTTCTCCCCCCCCCCCCCTTCACGAGGGACAGGGAGAGACTGAGTAGTCGTACGTCTGAGAGTGCCGCAGAGTAGGAAAGGCTGTACCGTGTTGGAATATTACGAACGAAATTTACCGAATCTTAATGAATATTGCTATGAATTGCACGGCTTTAAGAGATGTGGTTACATTAATTACAAATGTTTCTTTTATCCATGTCAGGAATATTTTATTGATTACTCGCCATATCCACATAGATGTTTTCTTCTGTGTCTGGCATGTCGGCTTTTATTCCCCCACCCCCCTCTGGTTGATTAAAAAGACATTTTGTATTATTATCGGAGAAATGTGTCGTCTATTTAGACTTGATGATCCTGCAGTTATTCGTAAAACAAAATGTCAATTACTGATTTTGCTAAGTTACAAGTGATAGTCCTCTCTTTTTGTGGTAACCGATTGGAAACGTCCCTGTCTAGCGATCTGCTGGGCAGGAGTTCAAGATCCAATCAAGCAAAATAGTTTCTAGTAGTGTTTGCAACCTCACAATCGGGATTGGGGAGTTTGGGGAAGCCTATTGTTCTACCGGCTGAGTCAGCAGCCAATCTGGCGAGGGGCTAGGTCGTTGATCATATGTATATATGGTCAGCCTAGGATATTGACCTGTTGCTTGACTCTGCCATTCATTTTCAACCTTTAAACTATTTTTTCTAGTGTCTGCATTCACGGTGTTTATCTGCTGCCAGTAAGTATTCAAGTTTAAACGATTAATTATTTCAAGTATTCAAAGTAGTTGAGAAGAATTAGATTTTGTTTCGTTTTTACTTTGAATTTTCATCATCATACACTAAGAAGGTATTTCAGTAGGCTACAGGAATTCCTTTAAGTATTTCAAATTTGCATGCTGTGTCCCATGCTAGGTTTACAGTATTTCTGTTTATTTTTTTGTTTCGTCATAGGAATTTCATTTGAGTTTTTTTATTAGTGAAGATTATTATTATTATTATTATTATTATTATTATTATTATTATTATTATTATTATTATTACTCTCTAGGTTACAACCCTAGTTGGAAAAGCAGGATGCTATAGGCCCAATGGACCCAACAGGGAAAATAGCCCAGTGAGGAAAGGAAACAAGGAAAAATACAAATATTTTAAGAACAGTAACAACATTAAGATAAATATTTCCTATATAAACTATAAAAACTTAACAAAACAAGAGGAAGAGAAATTAGATAGAATAGTGTGCCCGACTGTAGCCTCAAGCAAGAGAATTCTACCCCTATACAGTGAAAGACCATGGTACAAAAGAGGTAATATTTTCCGTACCTTTGGGTCATTCAGTACTTTATCCAGAGTTTTATTAATTATAATATCAATTGGATTCATCAGTACTGGGACAACCGAGGAGATGGATGAAACTAGGACAGTTCTTGTGTACTGTACGTCAAATGGTAAATGTACTGAATTGACTGTCTAAAGACATGTTGAAATATATGGACACTTTCTAGTAAAGACTTCTCTCGGGTTGAATATTGAAACTGCTAAAAAGAGCACATACATTGATACACATATATATATATATATATATATATATATATATATATATATATATATATATATATGCATATATATATATATATATATATATATATATATATACATATATATATATATATATATTTATAGTGTGTGTGTTTATGTGTATAGTTATTAAAATTTATATAGATAGTTAAAAGTGTGTATGTATATATATATATATATATATATATATATATATATATATATATATATATATATATATAAAACATCACTTTGCCGTAAATATGCTGTCAATATACACAAAGTTTGTGTGTTGAGTAGATGTAGAATGTCAAAAAGTCAATTTATAAAAAACAAGTAAAGGACGATCAATAAATGTGTCTCGATTAAGAAAAAAAAGTGAAAAGGTTAAAGAGTTCCTTATTGTTTGCTGTGATTGAGCACTCTCCCAGCAACAAAAGGGGAGAGGACCAGGACACTGAAATATTTAAATAGCAGAGGAATAATACAAGATGAAATAGGAATTGGGAAGAAGAGTAGAATGAAATGGAAGAAAATGAGGAAGAGACAAATGAAAGGAGTCAGTGGATTGCGAAGAAATCCTAGATTTTCAGTCATACTGTTGTTCTTTGCAATATTTTTATATATCCCTCATGAAGAATTTTATATTTTTCTAGCTATCTATCTTAAAAGGAACTAAGAGTTTTAGGAAGGTTCATTCTCTCTTCATTGCTGCTTAAATCTTAATCTTTCTTTTTACGTGTATACGAAATTTTCACAGTATAGTAAATGATTATTATCTACGAAGTCCGTTAGATGATATTTGAAGTCATAATTATGACTCTCTTTAATGATAATTAGATTATCTAACACGTCTTTAACGGGGAAATTAGACTTACATGAAGATGGCTTACAAAATACAGTATCTAATTCCTTGTTCCTTGTTAACAAGGATGTTGCTATTTCATACATTGAATGTCCGCTGTATATTTTTCAGGAAATTGCCACAGCATCGCGCTAGCCTCAACATTCGGAACAGATCAACAAAATTCGTATATCACCGGCGATCAGTTCTCTGGCATATCTCAATTAGTAAAATTCCGAGCTGGCACAAGACCAACATGTGTGGTACATTTTCACTACTCTTGAAATGTTCTGTTTTTTTTTTTTTTTTTTTTTTTTTTTTTTTTGTATAATACGTGCATTTTTACACAACGTATATATATATATATATATATATATATATATATATATATATATATATATATATATATATATATATATATATATATCATCATCATCATCATCATCATCATCTACTCCCACGGCTATTGACACAAAGGACTCTGGTTGACTTCGCCAATCGTCTCTATCTTGAGCTTTTAATTCAACACTTTTCCATTCATCATCTCCGAATTCACCCATCATAGTCCTCAGCCATGTAGACCTGGGTCTTCCAACTCTTCAAGTACCTCGTGGAGCCAACTTAAATGTTCAGGTGATTTAATCTCTGTTGGGGAGCGCGAAGATCATGCCCAAACCATCTCCATCTACCCCTCATCATGATCTCATCCTTTATATGGCGCTCGCGTAATCTCTCTTATAGTTTCATTTCTAATCCTGTTCTGCCATTTAACTCCCAATATTTTTCTGAGGGCTTTGTTCTCAAATCTACGTTATCTGTTGGATATTTTCTTTATTATAACACTACTCGTGTCCATACAGTAACAACGATCTCACTAATCTAATATATAGCCTGATTTTATATGTAATTTCAGACAATTTGATTTCCAAATTTTACTTAACCAAGCCATTGCCTCATTTGCTTTCTTCAGTCTTTCATTAAATTCCAATTTAAAGACCCTATATTAAAGATTATAGTTCATAAATCTTTAGATGATTCTACCTCATTAATCCTTTTTCCTTTTAGTGATATATATATATATATATATATATATATATATATATATATATATATATATATATATATATATCATCAGGTGTTACTAGTCCGCTGCATAACAAAGGCTTTAGACAAGTTCCTCCACTTGCGTCTGTTTATGGTCTTCTATTCAAGTTTTTATCTGTAAATCTTCTTAGTTCGTCAATCCATCGCCTTTTCTTCCTTCCTCTGTTTTTTTAGCAATCTTTAGGGACCCATTCTGTTATTCTTAATGTCCATCTATTATTTTTCATTGTAATTATATGTCCTACTCACGTCCATTTCATTTTCCTTACATGTTGTTAGAATATCCTCTACTTTAGTATGCTCTCTTATCCATGTTGCTCTTTTCTTTTTCTGTCTCTTAGTGTTAATTCCATAAGTGTTCTTTACATAGTTCTTTGAGTCGTAACATTTTCCCACCGATTTAAGACTGAAGCAATTATTATTCTTTGTACAGATGCCGGATATTAGAATATAAATACTAATTCCGTGTTTAACTAGTATGTGATGATAGACACTAACTTCCACTTTATGTATTCATATTTTATAAACACATACCTGGCACCTTGACTGTCTATGAAAGGTTTCATGGTCAAAAGTGGAAAGAAATTAGCTGCAGAATGAAGTTACTTAGAGGCAAAAAATGTGTGGCAGAGTTTCGTTCTGTTAATTTCAGCACTTGGAGACACTTTACCTTCTACTTTTTAGCAACTTCAAAGTTTTGCCTCGACTTATCTCACCGAGGGAACAAGTATTCTTGAATTTCCTTTCACGCTCTATTAACCCTATGGTAAGTGCCACTGTTATCTGTCCCCCAAGGCGTATTTGAAGTTTCAATTACAATTTTACGGTCATGGAAGCCTATATGCCAACGGTATTTGTCCTTCATTTGTGCTGGTAATTTAAGTATCGAACAAGTCCAGTTGCGTAATTTTGCGTGGTAATATTGTTGAATTTGGAAGTCAAACATTGTAGTATTTGATCTTTTTAGTATATTTTGATTAACTATTGAGCACATTTGTTCATCACAGCTAAGTAGCCTTAATTTTTTTCTTAATGGAAATGGAGGAAATAGGGCAAATGGTAATTTTATAATAAAAATATGGTACAGATATGGTGTTTTTTTTTTCTTGAAACCCAATTTATATGCTTTCAAATAATAAAATACATAAATTTCGTCGTGTAAACTTGAGACCTGCTATGTTTTACCCACGATAGAAATAAAACTTCGTCTCATTTGCCGCGATTAATTGTATACCGAAGGAACTCTGGCAAACAGATATTGTTTCAAGTCGACAAAGTATAGCAAAGAATTTTCAAATGATATTATATTTAATTTCATTCTTCAGCCATTAATCTGTGTTTTTGTAAATCTTTTCCATCCTTATATTTCTCCCTCATTGATTTCCATGCTAATACGCAAAATAACAGCTAGACAGGACACCATTTCCTTCCATCATACTCTTTTACAAAATATTTGCTTTATTGTGCACATATTTTCACATAAGTGAGTTTCTATTAAAGAAATAAAGAAGACAAGGTTGCCTGTTGGAAACGTCCGTGCCTAGCGATCTGCATAACGAGGGTTCGAGTTTCGCTCAAGCTCAATAGTTTCTTGTTGTGTCTGCAACCTCACCATCCTTGTGAGCTAAGGATGGAAGTGGTTTGAGGGAGCCAATAGGTCTACCTGCTGAGTCATCAGCAGTCATTGCCTGGCCCTCCCTGGCTCTAGCTTGGGTGAAGAAGGGGGCTAGGGCGCTAATCATATGTATATATGGTCTGTCTCTAAGGTATTGCCCTGCTTGCCTTCCATTCATGAGTGGCCTTTAAACCTTTAAACCTAGACCATGGATTCTATATTTCTGTTACCTTTGCAATGAATTAATGAGACCATTCCATGTATGTTATTATTCATATATCCCACCACCAGTCATTTATTTAAATATCCAGATCTCACACATTTATTAAAAGAAGCTTTAAACGGCTTTTATTTGAAAGGTGTATTTATATTTTCTCAAGTCTTATGGGTATGGAAGGTTACATTAAGTTGAAGTTATCTAAATAATTTAATTGAACGTAATCTTTTCTTCTTAGGGAAACCGATGTTCACACTAACTGTTTCGTTGGGGTAGCTTTTCCAATGAAGCCATTCATGTTTTATGCAATATGAGATTAGAAGTTCTTTTAAGGTTTGTTTTCCGAATTATTATAAAAATATTTCTTTTTTACTTTTATGTTGAAAAGTAGAACTTTGACGGGGCCCAAACCAAAACGTATACTTTTGGTCGTGAAAATTTTATTTCCTTCATCTTTCAATGCTGGTTTGAAAACAAAATAAAACTTTGACTTGAAAATATAAATTCTTAAAATGTAGGTTTTCATGTAAAGCGAAAGTGTCATTAGACTTTGAGACTCCTGTATTGGGAAGAAAATCCTCCTTATTTGCTGGTACAATAGCAGTGTTGAAATTCTTACAACACAAAAGGATTGATTTATTGTTTTTAAAATCTAAATTGATGCTTGTTTGCTTGTTTTGCCAAATCATTCAGGTCGAGAGAGAGAGAGAGAGAGAGAGAGAGAGAGAGAGAGAGAGAGAGAGAGAGAGAGAGAGAGAGTAGTGTAATAATTGTGTAGGGAGTTAGACCTTTGTTTACAGTTTTTATTAGATAGTTAAGGACAGTATCAAATGTCTTGAGTGATTGCTTTTCTTTTATTTTAACTGTTGAGTAGTTTGCGAGCATGGATTATCTATCAGCATTGGAATCTATTTCTCATTTATCAATAGGTATTTTTTTTTATCTTTATTTGATGTGTTTGTAAATAATATACAGTAATTGATTTGGTATATTGTTGATTGGTTATCAAGGAGTGTTCATAAAGTTTCTTTTGTTCTATTTCTATTGCAGGCAGGCTGCATTCCCTCTTTTAAAACTACATTTTGCCTAAAGCTTTTCCTTTTTCCTTCTCTGATATTATAGCACTTGAATACTGATACTGACTGGACTGAAAAAGATTTGATTCATAGATCTTGAAATATTGATTACAAGATGTTGATGTTGATTGTACAAGGTATGTGAATTGCATCGCTCATTATCATTATCATTATCATTATCATTATTATTATTATGATTATTTATTATTATTATGGTTAGGTAAGCTATAACCCTAGTTGGAAAAGTAAGATGCCATAAGCCCAAGAGCTCCATCGGAGAAAAATAGCACATTGAGGAAAAGAGATAAAGAAATAAACTACAGGAGAAGTAATGAACAATTAAGAATATTTTAAGAACAATATATAGGAGTATATTAATTCTGATGATGACAATCCAGACCACATAAGGATTTTTGTTTTCATTGCTCGTATAAAATTAACTAGAGTTAACTGTCACCCCACAGAACTCGTAAAGTTCCGTTTTTATAGATGTTCCTGTGTAGTGTGTAGCGACTGTGTCCATGTCCATGTATCTCTCCTATATAATGAAGACCAAGTGTCTGGCTATCTATCTGACTAGCTATCTATCTATCTATCTATTTATAAATATACCTATCTACCTATCTATATATATATATATATTTATATATATACATACATACATATCTATATGTATGTATATACTGTATTTCAAATTTTGTTGTATTTTAGATGTTAGTTATAAATCGTTTTTAGCGTGTTAATAGATTTAGTGAATATAGGATTAAGGATACTACACTATTCTGTTTGAATGTCCTTTCTGTTCAAGAATCCAGTTGCCAAGATAAAGTAAGGGGAGGAAAGTTTGTGTAGCAGAAACTATTTGTCATGAAGTTAGATTCAAGTGTGTGGGGTTTGTTTTTGGCCTTCCGTCGCAACCGGTATGTCGAAGGAGAAAGGTGGATTGTTAAAACTTGACGAGAAATACATAAGGTTTATATTTAAGTGAAACATTCTTTTGAGATAAATCAATGATGATGATTTTTAATATATCATAGACTTTTATGAATTGTATTTTTTTTCCTTCGACTGAGTGATTTTATATTATGAAAACTAGTGGAGGGTGTATTTATTATGCAGGATGGCAACATTACTATTTTAAGGGCCATGTTACTCTAAAACTAAACCAATGTGTGTGTGTGTATGTATTGGGCTGACTGATTAATTGATAGACTTTTTGTCAGAAATTCTCTTCATGAGTAGGCCGTTGCCATTTCGTGGAAATTTAGAAAGAGTCTACTAAAGATTGATAATTTGTTGGATTGCCTTTTCTTGAAGCGAGGAACTTTAAAATTAAACTGGAAAATTGCAAATGGTGATAAAAGCATGAAATTTGGTATAACGATTGTTCTTGACCATCTGTCTCATCATCAACCTCTGACCCGACAAAATTTATCCATTTTCCAAGATGGCCGGCATGTTTTCAAACTGGCTTCTTGTGGATATCTAAATATTGATATTTAATTAATCACGTTCGAAATCCTGAGTCACTCCCAGTTTATAATAAATATTAAAAGTCCAGTAAGCCTTTACATACTTATATACATAATTTTCTGTCAACAAAAATGACCACCAAAACCAGAAAGGTGAAAGGCCCGGTCATACAGGGATTCATGTTAACTTCAGCTTGATTATTTTATTTTTGGAGGCTATAAATCAATTAAATCCCACTTAATTTTCATCCACAATTTTAAGAAATTGATAATTAGCTCAATGTAACTATGATAGTGTAGTATTAGTGCACTATCAAGGTACACAGGTTGACACTTTAGCTGATAGAGCCAGCATGGGGTTCAGTACTGGTTAATGGGAGACATTTGTCATTAATTTCGGAAATTCTGTTTAGAGCACAATCTTTCTAGTTGACGCCTATACTGGAGGGAGATATTGCAGCTAACTGGATGTTTTGTTGCTTCTGCTAAGAGAACACACATGAAAGACGAGTGAATTCATCAGGTACTGGCTGTTACCCATTCTACAAACATTCCTGAATTTTATAAGTTAAGTGCAATGCCTAAGCTATTTCATCCCAAAAGGCTTGATGATGTAGATGGAATACTGGAAACCTTTAAAAATAACAAAGATACCTATCATGAATTTTATATGCTGAAGTTCAACATCACAGTACTAGAAAGGAAAAGGAAGTCATTGTCAAGACAAAAGAAGATGATAATGCCCCATCAACAAAATTCACATGAAGTAGCCAGAAGGCAAGTAATGAAGATGCAGAAGAGTCTAAGACTGAGAAAGAAGGAATCTGCTGTACCACCCGTGTGTCACACGATTGTACATAGTAATGACATTTCTCTTTTTTGTATAAATTATCCTTTGTATCTTCGCTCTCCCCTCACAGTGACAGCAACTTGCATTAACCTGTCTGCCTACTTCATTGTTAACTGTTAACTGAACTGGTTGCTGGTTTGACATGAAATAGCATGTTTGTATTTTGTGACCTTCTTACCGGGACCTAGTGTGAATATATACTTGATGTGTCTGTAATAAAGTTACTCAGTTGTATTTATCTCGCCTTTGACCCACAACCTACTCTTGGCCCATCACATTGGTGACCCCGGAGGTCGACTCGCTCCTCCCGCCTTCCCCCCCTCACTGTTACTATGGCGGACAGTACGGAAGTTGGCGCCGCCCCATTCAAACTTTTGTCGTTCGTCAGCAGAGAGGCGTTTGCTGTTTGCTTGGTTTCAGCGCGCAGAAGTCCAGTTCCGCATCAAGGGCATGGCTCGCTCAACCACTAAAGCAGATTATGGTCTCGCAGCGATATCCAAGGACACCTTCCTGGAAATCTCCGGCTGGCTTTGTGAACATGGAGACACCCTAATAGCGTATGACGCCCTCGAAACATACCTTCTGCAGCAGTACTCTCCGTTGAAATAGCATGTTTGTATTTTGTGACCTTCTTACCGGGACCTAGTGTGAATATATACTTGATGTGTCTGTAATAAAGTTACACAGTTGTATTTATCTCGCCTTTGACTCACAACCTACTCTTGGCTCGTCACATTGGTGACCCCGGAGGTCGACTCGCTCCTCCCGCCTTCCCCCCTCACTGTTACTATGGCGGACTCTACGGAAGTTGGCGCCGCCCCATTCAAACTTTCGTCGTTCGTCAGCAGAGATGCGTTTGCTGTTTGCTTGGTTTCAGCGCGCAGAAGTCCAGTTCCGCATCAAGGGCATGACTCGCTCAACCACCAAAGCAGATTATGGTCTCGCGGCGATACCCAAGGACACCTTCCTGGAAATCTCCAGCTGGCTTTGTGAGCATGGAGACACCCCAATAGCGTATGACACCCTCGAAACATACCTTCTGCAGCAGTACTCTCCGTCAAAGCTTTTTCAGCTCTCTCAACAACCGTTGGGGGACCAAACTGCTTCGCTCGGCCTCAGGGAAATGACCAGTATCGCTTGCCTGCAACCTGCTGCAGATGGCTCTCCGCTGTGGCTGAATACAATTGCGCCCTTCAACACGTCCCTGGGAAAATGAATCTCGTTGCCGATGCCCTGTCAAGAAACACGTTGGTTGCCGTTCAACTGGGATTGGATTACAACGCCTTGGCTGAAGCCCAACAACAGGATCCGGAGTATCAAGCATGTAGGACATCCTGCACGTCCCTCCGTTGGGAAGACTTTCCCCTCGAAGACTCCACCACCACCCTCCTCTGTGACGTCAGTACTGGTAGACTGCGACCTTGGATTCCTGCTCCCATGCGATGGCAGGTGTTTGATTTCATTCACAGCCTTTCACATCCCTCGTGCCGTTCTACTGCACAGCTGCTGAAGGCAAAGTTCATTTGGCACGGCATTTCTAAGGATGCTAAGGATTGGGTCCGCGCCTGTACTTCTTGCCAAACTTCCAAAGTACATTGACACATGGATTCAGGAGTGGGCACCTTTCCTCAACCTCAGCGTCGTTTCGCCCACATTCACGTTGACGTTGCTTTATTTTTGACAAACCAGCACCAATCAAAGATGTATGATTGGCCATCACATTACCTTTACACGAAAAGCTGCAATGATGTGCCATCAACCTGCTAGATGAAAGAGTTCTGAACCATCTGTATCACCCATCTTGTCTGGCAGTTGTGTACAACAGGGAAAGAGCCTAACTAAATTCACAGAATATTGGAGGAGATTATGTGCCATCTAGACAAGTGGCATGTGCCCGTGCTTTTACTGAGCTTGTTAGGTACATAAGAGCCATGCAGTTAACTACAGATGGGTGCTGCTATTTTATGATGGTAAAATTTATGATTTGTGCAAGCAAAAACTGGAACAGCTAATTGCGGATGCCTTCTTTACGCACCAAACATGGTTGATAGACCAGATAATTGCCTGTATCCCCGAACTAGAGGCTTGAAAAAATGGTAGAGAGATTTGAATTGCCTATAGGAAGCCATAGCCACGGTATGTTACTATAATGATGCACTAGTCGTGGTCAAAATAACCAAGATATTGTGGAAGCAAATGCTTGAACGTGAATATGAATTTGATGGAACCTTAACATCAGACACTAGAAGAGAATCTGTACCATCATGTTAGTTGGAATTTATAGGCATGCTGTAAAAGTTATTTAAAATTCCAACTTTAATATGAACATCATCTACTGTTGTTCTGCACGTGTTTCATACACGCTCGCTGTAACGCTTTTGCTTTTTAACTTATCACTCTCTCTTCCCTGCACTGTTAATAAACCAACCTGTATAAACCTAATAGCCGTGTTTAATCCTGTTTAGATTTTCTGTGACGTTCTTGCTCGCAAATCCTGGTATTTAAGCTCGATGTTTGTTTAATAAAGTTTAGTTGCATTCACCTTGCCTCTCTGTTATCACCTAACCGGTGCCTCACACATTGGTGATAACTGAGAGGCGAGGTGAATGCTCATTCAGTTGCAGTGATGAAACAGGTCATGGATATTGCAAGATCAGCTAAACAGTTTTTCAGTTGTGTCCAAACCCCAGTTCTAGTGATCAATCAGGCACTATTGGCAATTACCAAGCAAATCCGATTAGAGTAGCCATTCTAGTAAAATGATGTGGTTATCATGTTTGGAGGGCTGCATTTAAAGATGGCAACATTCAAAATTCTGCATGATCTCTTGAGAGACAGTGGTTGGACTGGTGCCACTGCAAAAGCAGAAATAGTTACTCCTGGAACAGCTGATTCTTTTGTGTCTGTTTCACATGTGAAGAAGACATGTCTAGCCCACCAGATGACAACTTGCAGATTATATCAGTTATGCAAAGCTGACTATATGGCATATATCTAAGAAGAAGAGAGTGAACTAAGTTGTGAAAGCTGGGTCAGAAAACGAGATTCACAGTGTATTCACAATTTTGCCTTGGAATCTTGTGCTTCTAGTGTTTGTACTATGTCAAACCGGTATTCTGAATTAGAATTGGACAATGACACTCTGTAGAAATTCATTCCTTTCTTCTTTGCCCTTGACCATATACATTATGCCAGGTGCTTTCTAATTCATTTGAGATGGAAGCTCTCCAAAATTACTCATTTGTTGAATTCACAAAGGTAAATTTCACTGTCCATAAAACCACTCAACCTTTTTCCTGAATGGCTATAAACCAAGCTTACAAACAGAATAATGCCCATGTGAAAGATGGAGGCGGCATCGGCCTATTTGAAGATGCAGATATTTCCAGAAAGTGAATAGTGCCTTAATTACTTAAAGGCCACTCATGAATGGCAGAGGCAAGGGACAGTGACACTGCCCTAGCAAGCAGGACAATGTCCTAGAGACTGACTATATAAATACATTTAATCAGTCCCCAGTCAGTTCCAGGCAATGACTGCTGATGACTCAGCAGGTAAACCTATAGGCTCCCCCAAACCATCATCCTTAGCTCACAAGGATGGTGAAGTTTCAGTCACTAAATGAACTAACGAGTTCGATCGGGACTCGAACCCCTGTCTGGCAATCGCCAGGCAGAGATGTTACCAATTAGGCCACCACAACCGTGGAGTAAAATTGATGAGTTTGAGACTAGAAGTGATGCGGATTCAAAATCTGATGGTAAGCCTCATGGAAAACCGGAAACTGTGCAGAAAAGGTTTCTTGAAATGGTTGCTATCTAGAAATAGTAATCAAAGAAATAGACAATCATTTTGAGGAAGATTCAGGTGATATGAATGTGCTAAACAGTCATTAAGTTATGGATGGCAAAGTTAGTGAATCCTTGAGATCGAATAAGAGCCTTGGATGGACACAATTCTTAAATCTTCTTTTCCACTGTAATTTACAATAAGGGTTGGTTGCCTGATGGACCCTTTCTAATGCCTTCTATCAAAGGCATCCTCTTCCACCAAACCTCTTCCCTCCATACCATCCTTCACTTTATCTCTCCATCTAATTCTATGCCTCCCTTTCGATCTTTTCCCCCCTAACAACTCCCCGCAACCCTTCCTTACTCTCTCCTTACCATCCATCCACAAAACATGCCAACACCATCTCAGTTGTGACACTTTTATCAACTCTGTATTTTTTACCAGGCCTGCTATTCTTCTTATTTCCTTAATTTCCAATCTTTTAATTAGTGATATTCCCATGATCCACCTCAACATTCTCATATCTGTTCTCTCAAGGTTTTTTTTTTTTTTTTTTTCGTCTTGAAGCCCACATATCCGATTCATACATTATCGCTGGTCTTATTACTGTGCTATAGATCTTGACTTTTAGCTTGATTGACATTTCCTTATCACATGCCACTCCTGTTACCTCCTTCCACTTCCTCCAGGCTGCTTTTATCACAGTTTCAACTTCAGCCTTTCATCTCCCCCCTGCTTTGTAGTAGATCTCATGTATCTAAATTGTTCCACCTGTTTCATAGCCGAGTCTCTACTTTCATGTATGGTTATCCTGTCCCTACCTTCCTTACTTCTCACCATAGCTTCAGTTTTATTCACACCTACTTTCAAGCCACCCCTCTCCAAAGTCTTTTGCCACTTTACAACCGTTCTCTGTAAGTTTTCCTCCTTTTTAGAGACAATCACCAAATCATCTGTATGTAGCAACTTCCACAACTCTTCATTTCGGATCTCTCCACTTAACATATCCATGACCACCACAAATAAAAACAAGCTTATTGCTGACCCCTGGTGTAATCCAACACCAACTTCAAATATTTCGCCTTTAAGGTCCCAAATCCTAATTTTAGAGCTCTTTCTCCTTTTTGGTTTTCTGCCTCATTTTAAAATCCATCGCTACCAGTCTATGTTGTTTAACAAATGCTTCCGCAAAATAATTTTACAGTTCATTACATTGTTTTTGTCAGCTCCTCTAACCTCCTCTTTCCACTCCTGAAGCTATTTATTATAGCATCAGGCATGGTCCACATTTATGATAGCATCAGGCATGGTGAATAATTTGGCAATGGGTTATTAAGACCACATGCCCTTGCAGTCATCAACCAAAGTTGTAGACGGTGGGCCTAACCTTTAAATAATTAATCCAACTGCTAGGTAGCATTTTCCGTAGTTATTGACATTGGGCCTAGCCTTTTACTGAAAGGTAAAACCACATGGCAGCAGCTGTCCTTTTATTCGCTTTCTACGATACGCAGGACGTACGGTGGTAGTATTCTTACACCTCTACCATAGGTAGGATATGATGAACTGTATGGGGAACTTTCTTTTGAATTTTCTATTACAGTTATCGGACGTTATTCCGGTAAGTAGAAAGGCTAACGAGACCTAGAATATGGATTGATATCCCATTAGACATTGCCGTCACAACAGAAATAGATATCAGACATTTGCGTTGCAAGAGAAGTGGTTATCGTTGATGAGATAAAATCGTTACATGTAGACATGCCTCGTTGTAACCCCGAATCATGGAAACCTTGACGTTGTCGGTCGCATAAGCAAGCACCGACATATTCCGAATTCAATATTAAAACGGCATCCGGCAGGCTTATATATCTGCCGACATAGTTTCGTTATAGGAAAAAGGAAAAAAAGAAGTTTCGAATATATTATCCCTCAATTACGCGCTTCGTCTCACATAAAGCGTTTATAGCAAATTCCTTTTTTGTAATCATTTGAAAGCTTCTCTTATTGTTTTGTTCTTTTTTTTTTCTTTTTTGTAACTGAATCATCTCTTTAACATATAATTGATTTATTAATGACGTTCTGTCTCGTGAACAGGCGTTGACTGACCATCAAAGCTATCTTTTAATTTACAGATAAATCTTTTAAAATAAAAACTAGATATTACCGACTGTAAGGTTGACCTTTAAAATTTGAAAGTTATAGAAGACAGAACCGCCACTGATAGTAATACTGCAAACGATCTGTTGTTGTTAGATTGTTAGATATTTTGAAACTCCCTTATTATCGTTTTTTTTTTTTTTAACTGGTCAGTGAATGCCATATTTATTTAGCTTATTAATTTGATATAACTTGTAAAGCGTATCAATTTGTTTTAGTTTGCAGTGGTTATGAATTATATCCTTGTTTTCGTTGGTTTATTATTTTCATATTTTGTTCATTATATTGATTCAAATAAATAGTATCAAGTCTTACTCCATATTCCTATTTAAATAGTAAAAGAATATTTGACTGTAAAGATATGTGAAAAAATATTAAGTGTACCTCTGGACATGCATTACATATAGTGACCTAAGTCAAATATCATACATAGGTAAATGATAATAATCATGATAATTGTTTCTATTAATATTATTTCTATATTGTTGTTTATGGAAAAAAAAATTAAAATCCATTTTGTTGTAGTAGGGTATAAAGGTCAAGACAACAGCTTATCACAAAGACCAGCGCCGTTCTTAAGGGAATAGAATCCGAGATCAACGCAGTTTACAAATATAGATTTTCTGAGTGTCCATTTTAGCCTGATTAGGACTGCTACAAAGGTAACGACCTTGAAGAATTTACGTCAATCCGGTTGCAAGATTGGGTAGTGCCATAGCCTCTGGACCATGGTCTTCCACTGTTTTGGGGTATAGCTCTCTTGCTTGAGGGTACACTTGGGCACACTCTTCTATGTTATTTCTCTTGTTTTTGTTTTCTATTTTTTTTTTTTTATAGTTTGTATATGAAAGATCTATTTTAATGTTGTTACTGTTCTTGAAATATTATACTGTAATTGTTCATAAGTTTTCTTGTATTTATTTATTTCCTTATTCTTTTCCTTACTGGGCTAGTTTTCCTTGTTGGAGCGCCATCCAACTTTTCCAACTAGGGTTGTAGCTGAGATAATAATAATAATAATAATAATAATAATAATAATAATAATAATAATAATAATAATAATAATAAACTTCGAAAAAGAAGAGTGGGGTGAGGTGATGGGAGCTTGTGAGATCCGTCAAGAAATTCTTTGAAGCTTTGTGTGAAATCCTTCTTCTATTTCAGACTTAATCTTGAAGTTTTCTATTTAAAATAGTTTCAAAGTTTTAATTTGTTAATATTTGTTAGTTAATTAGTTTTGCATTTAAAAATTTCTTTGATATAGCCTTTCTATTAAAGTATAATTCATCGTACAACTAATGTAGTCCTATTACTATTGTTACAAGCTAGGCTATAACAATAGTTGGAAAAGCAGGATGCTATAAGCCCAAAAGCTTCAACAGATAAAAATAGGCAAGTGAGGAAATTAAACTAGGAAATAAATGAACTACAAGAACAGTAACAAAACTAAATTAGATCCCTAACGTATAAACTATAAAATTTCAAAAAAGAGAAATAAGACAGAACAGCATGTCTGACTGCACCCCCAAGCAAGAGAACTATAATCCAAGACAGTGGAAGACCATGGTACTGAGGCTATGGCACTACCCAAGACCAGAGAACAATGGTTTGATTTTGAAATTTCCTTCTTCTACAAGAGCCGCTGACCATAGCTAAAGAGTCTCTTCTACCATTACCAAGAGGAAAGTAACCACTGAAAAATCACGTAATAAGTGATTCGAAATTCGAAATACGTGTCGATATCAAATTAATATTGAATAGAAAAACATAACAGCAGTTTTCGGTTTACTCTAACTGGCTCTCACTTCATCTGTAGTTGCCCTAGTTTTTTAGACGCCACAATATTTATAAAAAACAAAGTAACTCTACAGGAACCATATATAAAAGTGGCAAGGCAGGGATAAGCTGGGGAGAAGTACAGAAGATACTTCATTGCTATGAGAATGCTGAATTCACTAGATTACAATTTATTTTTGAGGGTTGATGCTTTTCCAATATAACCGAACGTTTATGAATATTCTGAGGGGGCGAGTAAGCTTTCAAGGTTTAAGCGAGATCGGCTATGAAAACGCCACGGCAATCAAGTTGCAAGAATGGAATCGAGAACCTGCATCAAAGAATGATGCGAAACTGCCTGGAGGGGATTACAGAAACTACTTCATTGCGGGGAATTTAATATATATATATATATATATATATATATATATATATATATATACAGTATATATATATGTATATATATATATATATATATATATATATATATAAGAGAGAGAGAGAGAGAGAGAGAGAGAGAGAGAGAGAGAGAGAGAGAGCATCATCCTCATCCGCAACTAGTCCACTGTAGAACAAAGGCCGCAGTCATGCCTTTCCACTCACGTTTCTGTTTATGTTCTTTCTCTGACAGTCCACAACCGCTAACATTCTTAGTTCGTCAATCCATCGTTTTCTCTTCCTTCCCCTGCTTCTTTTGCGATCACTAGGGACCTATTCTGTTATTCTCAATGTCCATCCCGCCCGTATCCATTTTTTTTTCTCACATCATGTTAGAATATCCTCTACTTTAGTTTGTCCTCGTATCCATGTTGCTCTTTTTCTGTCTCCCAGTGTTATTCCCATCATTATTTTTTCCAGAGCTCTTTTAGTTGTAACTAGCTTACGTTCTGAGGCTTTAAATAAAGCTCCAAGTTTCTGATGCATAAGTTAATGCTAGTAGGACCATCTGATTGAATACTTTTCTTTCTAGAGAATGGGGCTTATTAATTTTCACAATCTCATTTTGTTTATCAAAATCTTTCCATCTCATGTATATCCTTCTTTTAAAATTCGGTCTTTTATGTGTATTTATTACCAGTCTAGAGGTTCGTCCATAACCATTATTTGTTGTCGGCATTTTCATTGAATATTATCTTAGTTTTACTCTTCTTAATTTTTAGTCCTACATTTCCGCTTTCTCTATTCAAATATTCTATCATCTTTTATAATTCCTCCCATGATTCACTAAACAGAACCATGTTATGTGTAAATCTAAAACTGTTAACATATTCCCCATTGATATTGATTCCTACGTTTTCCCAATCAATTTTTTTATTTTTTCGAGACATTCTGTGATTAATTTAGAGAGATAGGAACTTCCTGTCTAACACCTCTCTTAATCGGAATGTTCTCATCATCTTTATGTACTTTTAGGATTGCTGTATTTCCCGTATAGATATCTTCAAGTACTATAACATTAGACTCACATATTCCTTGTTTTTGAACGGCTTTCATTACTGTTGAAGTTTTGACAGAATCAAAAGATTTCTCATAGTCTATAAATGCCATCCATAGTGGTTTGTCATACTTTGTTGATTTTTCATTAGCGGGTTAATTACATGAATAGGGTCAGTTTTTAAGTACCCACTTCTAAAGCTTGCTTTCTCTCTTTGGTGATGAAAGTCTAGCTTTCTTTCCATTTTGCCTAATATGACCTTTGTAATTTTTTATATATTACTGACAGTGAACTTATTGGACGGTAATTTTTCAGGTCTTCTGTGTCTCCCATTTTGTGAAAAAGTGTAATGATAAAAACTTTTTCCAAGCAGTAAAGTTCAACTAGTTTTACTGGTAGGAAATCTCTTCCATCTATTATTAAATCAAATTGTTATGCCATCTTCTTCTTCTGCTTTGCTTCTTTTCATGTCGTTTAATGCTTCCTTTATTTCTCCTACTGTTACCTTTGGTACCGGCTGAGGTTCTTCATTATTTCTTATTTTACTATTGTAGAGCATTGTATGGAAATTCTCTGTAATTTTTATCACCCCATCTCTCTTGTTGGTAATAATTCCATTTTCGGCCATAAAAGTAAACTTTTGTTCATGATTTTATTCATGTTCAAAGTCTTCTTTTCAATAATTTGACGCTTCTTCCTTTATATATATATATATATATATATATATATATATATATATATACATATATATATATATATGAATATATATAAATGAAAATATAAATAGATATGAATATAAAATGTATAATATAAATTATGTATATAAGATATATAATATGTGTATATACTGTATATATATGTATATATAAATATAAAAATCGAAATACAAATACATAAGTATAAAGATTATATATGCTTTTCATACATACATACACACACACACATATATATATATATATATATATATATATATATATATATATATTCATATATATATACAGTATATATATATATATATATATATATATATATGTATATTTATACATACATTATATATGTGTTTATAAATGTATAGATATATTTATATACAAATGTGTATATATACACCTATTTATAAAATTTATATATATATATATATATATATATATATATATATATATATATATATATATATATATATAGATTCCATAAATAATTGCTGATTACTGTTGGGCTGACATACCCCAACTGTATTCACTGTAATATGTGGGATGGGAAGAAACAAGTTGATGAATCTCGTGCTATAGCCTATATCGTCTCCTTTACATTCTCATGCAAATTCTGTCAAGTAGCAATGTGTAAAGTTTTAGGCCTGGAGTATAATAGCACATATATTCAATACTTTACTCTCTATGCAATCAACAAAATTTTTGGTAAAGATCTGGAGTAGAACGTAGTCTGCAAATACCACAGTTTCATATAAGGTTTTCCAATAATATCAGTGCCACTTTGATAGCAAAGTCCAGGGCCAGCTTTCTCTTAGTTATAGCCAAGGACTTTCTACGGTCGTTGGGTAGGATAGCAGAGAAAGAGTGGGCTTATAGTTTGGCAGCAATAGGAAAAGGAAAATATCTCTTGGTAAAACCCACACAGTATGACTCGTAAGAAATACTTAGACTAAATGGAATTTCTTAGCGAGGCGTAGCAGTGATCCCAAAACATTGTTGTAGGTGCCGTGTATACATACACACAAACCAATCTAGCTGGGAAAACATTGAAAATAAGCGGCTGTCGAAGCGGTTTCTTTGTGACAGCAATATTATTACTTCTGCTGGCTGCTTCTGCCAGGCGGGAATGAGATGCAATTCTGAGAAAGATCTCTCTCTCTCTCTCTCTCTCTCTCTCTCTCTCTCTCTTCTTTATACATGTCTGTTTAATTTGAAATATATTCAAGAATCATAACTGAGGACTCTCTCTCTCTCTCTCTCTCTCTCTCTCTCTCTCTCTCTCTCTCTCTCTCTCTCTCTCTCTCTCTCTTCTTTATACATGTCTGTTTAATTTGAAATATATTCAAGAATCATAACTGAGGACTCTCTCTCTCTCTCTCTCTCTCTCTCTCTCTCTCTCTCTCTCTCTCTCTCTCTCTCTCTTGATCTTTATATATGTCCATTTAATTCAAAATATATTTAAGAACCACAACTGATGATTCTCTCTCTCTTTTTCTCTCTCTCTCTCTCTCTCTCTCTCTCTCTCTCTCTCTCTCTCTCTCTCTCTCTCTCTCTCTCTTTATACGTCTGTTTAATTTGAAATATATTCAAGAACCATTACTGATGATTTCTCTCTCTCTCTCTCTCTCTCTCTCTCTCTCTCTCTCTCTCTCTCTCTCTCTCTCTCTCTCTCTCTCTCTCTAGACAACTGTATATCATGATCCAAGTTTCTGTGAATAGCAGACATTACTTGTAGGTTTCAGATTCTATTACCATTTATTTTTATATGTGTATTTGAGATTTTTGCGAGGTCACCATCTTTCTAGATTTTCTCTCTGGTTTCATCATTTTGCTTTATTCCTTTCTTTGTCTCGTCTTTATTCCGCTTAGTGTGTGTTTGTGTTTTGATACATCCCTCAACAATATCATCTGGAAAGTTACTCAGTTAGTGGGTGGCTGGCCTTACAACCGTCTCCATATATGTGATAAATATTCTCATGATATTTTGTTGAATTTTATTGTATTTTATGGTATGGCTTAATGGATTTAAACTGAATGCACACACATGCATAAATATGTATATATGTATATAGATATAGATATATATATATATATGTGTGTGTATATATATATATATATATATATATATATATATATATATATATATATATATATGTATGTATCATAATCATCAACTCCTACGCCTATTGACGCAAAGGACCTTCATTAGATTTCGCCAGTCGTCTCTATCATGAGCTTTTAATTGAATACTTCTCCATTCATGATCTACTCCGCACTTCATAGTCCTCAGCCATGTAGGCCTGAGTCTTCCAACTCATCTAGTGCCTTGTGGAGCCCAACTGAAAGGTTGTTGAACTAATCATTCTTGGGGAGTGCGAAGAGCATGCCCAAACCATATCCATCTACCCCGCATCATGATGTCATCAACATATGGCATTCTAGTAATCTCTCTTATAGTTTCATTTCTAATCCTGACCTGCCATTCAACTCCCAATATCCTTCCGAGGGCTTTGTTCTCAAATTTACTAAATCTATTGGGGATTGTTTCATTATCATACCATGACTCATGTCGATAGAGTAACACCGATATCACTAAATTGATATATAGTCTGATTTTTATGTGTAATTTCCGGCGATTTGATTTCCAAATTTTACTTAACCTAGGCATTGTCTGATTTGCTTTTTTCAGTCTTTCACTAAACTCTAATTCTAAAGTCCCTGTATTAGAGATCATAGTTCCTAAATACGTAAATGATTCTACCTCCTTAATGCTTTCTCCTTCCATTGATATTTCATCTTCCATTGCATACTCCGTTCTCATCATCTGTGTCTTTCTTCTATTTATCTTGAGCCCAACCACGTGTGATATTTCATGCGGTCTGGTAAGCAAGCATTGCAAATCCCGTGGTATTCTGCTAACAAGAATAGCATCATCAGCATACTCTAGGTCTGCTAAATTCCTATCACCAATCCATTCCTATCCTTCTCCAACATCTCTGACTGCTCTACGCCTTACAAAATCCATGAGGATAAACAACACAGATAACAACACATTCCCTTGGAGTACACCGCGGTTTACTGGAAATTCATTTGATAACACTCCATTAACATTAACTTTGCACTTGCTATGCTCATGAACAGACTTAATCAAATTTACATATGAGGAATTCCATAATAGCGCAATACTCTCCACAAAATTGGCCTGTGCACAATATCAAAGGCTTTTTCGTAGTCCAAAAATGCCATCAAATGTGGATTTCTATATTCTACGTATTGTTGTACGACATGTCTCAAAATGAAAATTTGGTCAGTGCAACTTCTACCTGTTCTAAATCCTGCTTGTTCATCTCAGCTTTTCATCAATCTTTCTCTCCAGTGTCTTGAGAATAAGCATACTATATATTTTCATAACAACAGACGTAAATGTTATGCCTCTGTAATTATTGCAATCAGTCAAGTCCCCTTTTTTTTTTTTTTTTTTTTTTTTTTTTTTTTTTTTTTTTTTTTTTTTTGCTATTATCATCAACACTCCTAACTCCCATTCATCAGGTTTTGCCTCTTCATGCCATATTCTACAAAATAATCTTGTAAGTAGCCGGGGAGTCACTTCATTTTCGGCCAGTATCATCTCGGCAGTTATTCCATCGTATCCCCGGACTTTCCATATCTTTAGTTTTCTTAGGATAGTCGACTTCAACACACTGAATTCATTCATGGGCACATCAAGGTCTTCATCAGCTCCAGGTATATCAATCAAATTATTCCCTTCATATATCCTGTTCATAACCTTATTAAAGTGTTCCATCCAACATTGTCTTTCTTCATCTTCTGTTGCTATAACAGAGCCATCTCTCTTTTTGATGGGTATATGCTTCTTCTTCTTTGCCCCAGTCAAGATTTCATTAATAATTCTATGAGCAATTTTTACACCATAGCCAGTTCCTGAATTCATAGCTTTGTCAGCCTCAACTGCTTTATTGTCTAAATATTATCTCTATTCATTCCTAGCTTTTCTTTTAACCTCGCTATCAATACTGCAATACTTAGCATGCTCTACCTTGTAATTTTCATTACTTCCTCGAAAAATTTCAACAGTCATTTTCTGTCTTTGTCTCCTTTTTATAATATCCCAAGTATCATTTGATATCCATGGCTTTCTCCTTGTAACTGCGTGTCCCAAGACTCCACTACCAACTGACTGATATATGTTCTTAATATCACACCATTCTTCATTCACTGTCTGTTCTTCATCTCTTAAAATCTCTAAACCTGCAAATTGATTCCTACATTCAATTGCAAATGTTTATCTGTGCTCTTCTTCTAAAAACTTAGTTGTATCAAACCTAGGTATTCTATCTATCTTTCTGTTGGATGCTTTCAGTTTTAATTTCAGTGTGGCAATGAGGAGGTGGTGATCACTAACAATATCTGCAGCTCTATAGCTTTTTATATTTCTCAGAGTCCCCCTTCTCTCTTTATTAATGGCAATGTGATCTATCTTATTTTTGTAATTGCCACATGGTGAAGACCATGTATAAATTGAATGTTCTTGCGTTGAAAAAAAGTACCTCCAATGATCAGATTGTTTGCTGAACAGAAACTTATGAAATGTGCTCCATTATCATTTGCAACTTCGCCAAGACTCTCGACACCCATCACATTCTCCATCCCTTGATTATTTCTTCCAAATTTAGCATTGAAGTCGCCAATCACAATTTTCATTTCTCTCTCTCCTTCTGGGATTTCATCCATTACACTCTGTAGTTCTTCTATATATTTATACACATATAATGTTTATATATCATTATTACCATCAGCAGTTACTTGTCCACTGCAGAACAAATGCCTGACATGTCCTTCCACACGCGATTGCTTATGGTCTTTCTATGCCAGTTTATACCTGCAAATTTTCTTAGTTCGTCAATCCATTGTTTTCTCTTCCTTCCCCTGCTACTTTTGCAATTTTCAGGACCTTTTCTGTTATTCTTACTGTCCATCTATTATCTGTCATTTTCATTATATGTCCTTCCAATGTCCATTTCTTTTCTTATATGTTAAAATATCCTCTACTTTAGGTTTCTCTTGTATCTTTGTTGTTCTTTTTCTGTCTGTGTTATTCCCATCATTATCCTACCCATTCCTCTTTATATTATAAGCAGCTTATATTCTGAGGCTTCAAGTCTCTGATACATAAGTTAATACTGGTAGGACTATCTGATTAAATACTTTTCTTGTTAGAGAAAGGGGCATTTTACATTTCATAATTTCCTTCATATACACATTACAACACAACTCGCTGTATTGAAAATTTATTTAGCTCGTCAATCCATCGTCTCATTTTCCTTCCACTGCTCCATTTACAATATCTAGGGACCCATTCTGTTATTCTTAACGTCCATCTATTAAGTGTCAATCTATGTCCTGCCCATGTCCATTTCTTTTTCTTACATGTTAGAATATATTCTACTTTAGTTTACTCTCGTATCCATGTTGCTCATTTAATATCTTTTAGTGATATTCCCATCATTATTCTTTCCATTGCTCTTTGGGTTCCAACTTATGTTCTAAGGCTTTGTAAGGCTCCAAGTTTTTTATGTAAATGATTGAATACTGTTCTTTTTAGAGAAAGTGACATTTTACTTTCTATAATCTCATTTCGTTTACTAATATATATATATATATATATATATATATATATATATATATATATATTTATATATATATATTCATATATCTGTGTCCCCTTTTTAGGGCAATGGTCGTCCGGATTCTTAATAGGCCATATGAATCAGGTGCTAGCCCTATATGATTTCCTTTGGTTCCATGATATACTGGTGCTTCACTTCGGCTGAGAGTGGACTTTAGTTCAAGTTGAAAATTACTTATTAAAAATAGTGAGTCGAAACTTGTCTGTTTGTGCTTCTGTGTTTTATCCACTTCTTCGAAACAACAGAGGAACTTGCCAACCCAGTGTATGTCTGTTTCCACCATCGGTTGCGCCCTGATCGAAAGACCGTGCTGCTTCACAGAGGGCAATTTTATGCAAATCCATCCAGCCCTGCCTTGTGGTTTATTGTTTTGCCCAGAAGCGGTAGAAAGGCGGATTTATAAGCACAAAACCCTCGAAGCAGCACTGCGGGTAAATTTCCAAAAGAACTTAGGTTGCTAAAAAGACAGTGTCGAAAAGTGTGGAAGTGAACCGATCGTTAGGTATACAATAGTTCTTCTTTTTCAGTTTCTTTCTCGCTCTATTTTGGCATCGTCTTTTGGAAAATAGAAAGAAGAAGAAGAAGAAGAAGAGGAGGAGGAGGCAGCGAAAGATCAGGCCTCGTTCGACATGAGCTTGATACTCTTTTTCTGCCTCTTCCACCTCCTCCTCCTCCTCTTCCCCCTCCCCCTCCCCCTCCCCCATCCCCAACTCTTACACCCCCAATTCTCTTTATCTCTTCGATCTGAAGTGTGTAATGTGCGCTCTGTGGATGGCTTTTCAACAAAACGAATTGATTTTCTATCGGCGGAGGAGGAGGATATATCTCGGGGCGCGTTAGAAATGAAAGATTATTTCCCTACAATAGCGGCTCCTTGGCAACGCTGGCCTGGCGTGTGGAAAGTGTCCCATTGAATTCCAAATTGGTTCTCATTGTCAGTGGAAAAGAGTCGGGTTGAGAGCACTGAAAACTACCCCCTCCCCCCTTCTTCCCACCCCCTCCCTCTTCTCCCATCTTCCTTAGACTCTTACCACCTACCCCTAGTCCCCTTAGACCCCTTAGGCCTCCCCGCCCTCCTTTTTTGTCACGCCAAAGGCCTTTGAGGCGATAAATCTCTTGCCATGACATCCGACGACGCCCGGATATACAGCTTTTCAAAGTTTATTTTTTGAGATATCACCAAATAGAGGATAATGGCTTCTCTATGTTAGGGTTAGTATCTGTTGCGGACGCCTTTTTTCTCCTTTTTTTCAAAATAAGCTTCGTAACCAATGAAAGGCTTCTAATAGGATTTTTTAGGCTAATTGTTCATAGATTTAAAGGGGATTAACCGAAAATTTTTGTAAAGTTCAGTTTCGAAGGATTAATTAGGTTTCCAAATATGTCGAAAGTGAAGGATGTTTATGTAAAGTAGCTTCAGCATCCAAGTGCATAAATTAAGATAATAGTTTAACTAACGATAATTACATATTCGTTAATTTTAATTCGGTAGCCTTGGGTCTTGACAGGACTAGGCGAACAATATTTGTGTACGTGAAACAAGAACAGGTACTAAGACATTGCATTTCTATAATCCATACAAATTTATTAAACTGACTAAATTTTGTTGACAAGGTATTATCTCAATAACACTTAGTGCCATCGAAAATATGTGTAAATATTTTTTTTTAACAACCAGGGTTGGGAAAAAACCCTCTCAAATTCAATAGTTTCTTTACTGTCTGCAACCTCACCATCCTTGTGAGCTAAGGATGAGGTGTTGGGGAGCCTGTAGGTTTACCTGTTGAGTCATCTACAACCATTGGCTGGCCCTCCTTGGTCCTAGCTTGATGGAGAGGGGTCGATGAGCATATGTATATATGATCAGTCTCCAGGGCATTGTCCTTTTAGGCCATTGCCACAGTCCCTTACCTCTGCCATTCACGAGCGACCATCAAAGATCTTTAGATATTGTAAACTAATAGTTTTTTCATACTAGCGTTGTTTAAAATATAGTGGCTGAGTATGGAGAAGTATTGAATTAAAAGCTCAAGATAGAGACGGCTGGCGAATTCTAACTGAGGCTCTTTGCATGAATAGACGTTGGAGGAGACGATGATGATGATGAGGATGATAATAAGTGATTTTACATTTAAATAGGTCATCCCCAAGTTGAGTGTACCCAGAGCTTTAATCTTACCACTAAATGTTATATGTTTATTGTCTCATTTATTCGACTTTATCTTGACCTGAGAAGTCTTAAAAAATACAGGTAACCTTTTCATGATTTCTTTATATCTTTATCGGGAAATTAAAACTCGAATATTTACTCTATGTTTGATAAATGAACAACAATTATTATTATCATTATTATTATTATTATTATTATTATCATTATGAAATGCAGGATTAGAACAACTATTATTATTATTATTATTATTATTATTATTATTATTATTGTTGTTGTTGTTCTTATTATTATTAATATTATTATTATTATTATTATTATTATTATTATTGTTATATATTCAGCCGTGTTTTGAATATTGTTTTACTATTTCGTCTTCAGTTGCTAACATTCATCTCATATTAAAGGGGCCAGTGACTGAGAAGTCAACCTTTAGGTACAGCTTGCCACGGGAATTCATAGTACACCTCGCTCTGAGGAAGTGTACCCAGCCACACCCTTGCTGCTCGGCGAATTCTGTTGTTAAGCCCCGCTGACCGCCTCTGCCATCTCTCCCTACACTATCTGTTTGGTTACTCGGCGAAAAGTTAGAGCGTGACAGGGTGCACTTTTCGTAGCTAGGTGTGCCAGGAATCTTATGCCCTACTGTACGAACCACAGTGAGTCCTTGCAAATTTCTAGTCCCATGCTCTATTTTATATACCCCCAGATTTTGGTATCCGTCAACGGCCAAATAAACTTAGCACCTGAAGTCTGGCGATCTCTGAAATACGCATCTTGAACACAACCCAGTCAGTTCTAAAAGCCAAGCCTTTACGAGTATTCTAGACAATTCATTTCAGCTGTGACTAAATAGCATAATCATTCGACAATCTAGTAGTAGGAATAAACCATCATAAATTCATTCATAGTAGAATTGAGTCTATGGAAAGAAAAGACAAGACTTAGATTAAGGGTATATCTACTGCATCGTGGTTGATGGTAAATTCTGGGACTATCTAAATGCAAAGGAAGGTTAGAATTTTGAAAAAAAAATATATACACAGCAAGCTCAGTGAGCTAATTGAACCGACTGTTCTAGGGAATAATATCGAAATCAGGTTTAGGGAATTTGATTGACGTCAAATTATGACCAACAATTTAAGTTAAATTAGCTGCTGAACACCAAACGTGAAAATTGTTCAAGATATGACAGGTCTGAAAAATTATTGCGATTTTGTATGCACTAGAAAATTACACAAAAGATATATTTCTGAAAGGTGGACTTGCATTAAAAAATGACTTTAAAATTTTAAGTAATTTACCTTAAAGCTGCCAGACAAGGTTGAGATGCTTTGTACACTCTTAAGATACTTTCCATCTAATTCTGGAAAACATATTTAAACTCGATTTCCATAGCTGTTACAACGTCAGCTTACAGAAACCAATCAATAAATTCAGTAAAAATCGTCCTTTTCTCTTTCTTTCTCCCTCTGTTTTGCTTTTCTGTCTTCCATGGAAATGTAGAAGTTCTTGTAGACTTGTTACCTTCGGTATAAACACTTGCTCATATTTTCAAGTCGCAATTTGTAAGGCCTCGGGAACCAAGGAGATGAGGTGAAGGAATTGATAATTTCTGCATATGTTTGCTCACAAATCAAATGAATATTATCTTTGACCAACCAATACTGATACATGAAAGGCACAAGTTTTGAGACACATATCACGATTGCAGTAGGGGTCATAAGGCAGCCTAATCTTCGGAGGTATTCCTTGTCCGGAAAAGTTGGCAGTTTAGGATGAAAGAAACGCTTCTCAATTTATGACTCAATCAAGAATATCTACTGGTTAGAGTATAAAAAATCAAGAAGATCCAAGATAACTTATCGAATAAGATTCTACCGACTTTATGATAGCTTTGATTTAGTGTTACCCATAGGTTTTTTCACATTTATAGAAAATTATATCTAGCCAACCTCTACTAAATATTTTTTTTTTGATAAAACACTTGGTTGAAATATAAATCGAAAGTAAATTAAGATAATTTCTGGCTAACCCTAGCCATGTTCTAAATTAGATTAGGACTTTAAAAGAAGCACAAGAGATCACTCTTATAATAGATACATAACAAAAATACTTTATTATTTCAGAAGAGATCAGACTCTTATAATGGATATATAACAAAAATACTTTATTATTTCATAAGTTAAAAAGATCGCAGAATTTATTAGATGCATATGTAAGAGAGGCTGAGTGATACAGCATTTACTTCACGTTTACTTGGCGATATATCTTAAAAATCTATGTTCTCCAACAGTTATATAAGCAGGTGAGTGTTTCCTTCTTACTTTATATGTGGAGGAAATGCCCCCCTAAATCTCGATGAAGTCACTGGCAACAGAGTGATGGATTGGGTCTAAGGTAATAGACAACTTGTCTCTTTGACTTCTTCTCCTGATACTTCACGGATGATCTTACTGAAATTAGTATGGACCGGCAGGGGTCACTTACCTTAGATAGGCACTGCACATGACAAGGAACTGGGTATCCTTTGATGAACCTAGCCAATGAGTCCTCTATGAAGTTAGCCAATCAATGGAAAGAGAAGAGGACAGAATGGGCCCCCGTCCTGGTCGAAGCAGCGTGCTTAGAATCTCGCAGTTTGTAAATACTAAAGAAAAATAAAAAGAAATTTGGTAATTGCAATGTTATAATCATGAATCAGACTGGAAAGTTACAGCAAAAAGAGAATGAATTTATGAAATATAGTTTGGATATCTTGGCCCGAAGTGAAACACGTTGCATGGGGGTTGGTAAGGAAATCTTAAAACAAGGCAATATATATATATATATATATATATATATATATATATATATATATATATATATATATATATATATATATATATATATATATATATATATGTATGTATGTATGTATGTATGTATGCATATTCATCAAGAACATATGGAGTTGAAAGAGAAGGAGTAGGAGTGATGATGACACCAAGAGCAGAAAAGACATTAACTGAATGGAGAGCTGCAAATAGTAGATTGTTACTTGCAAAGTTCATATCAAAGCAGTGCAATATGAGTATTACAGCTTGCTATGCACCAACAAATGATCTCCCTGAAGAAAGGAAAGATGAATGCTATGTATGAAGAACTGCAGCGTGTAATAGATGAGATCCCAGAGAGAGAGATATGTGAATTGTGATTGGTGACTTCAATGGTAAAGTTGGAAGGAATAATCAAGGCATGGGGAATATGATGGGTGTTGACGGTCTTGACGAAGTTGCAAAGGAAATGGAGCCCTTTTTATGATTTTTTGCTCAACAAACAATCTTGTCATCGAAGGTACTCGCTTCCGGCACAAGAACTTCCACAAATATACATTGGACTTCACCATGTGACAATTACAAACATGAAATAGATCACATAGCTATCAATAAAGAGAGGAGGATGTCTCTCAGAAATGTAAGGAGCTATAGAGGGTATTGATCACCAGCTCCCCATTACCATACTGAAATTAAGACTGAAAGCACCCAACAGAAATTTAGATAGAATACCTAGGCTTGATACATCTAAACTTCTAAAAGATGAGCACAGAGAAACATTTGCAAATGAATGTACAAATCGATTTGCAGTCTTAGAGATTTTAAGAGAAGAGCAGACAATTAATGAAGAATGGTGGGATATTAAGAAGATATATTAGTCATTGGTAGTGAACTTTTGGGACATATAGTTACAAAGAGAAAGCCTTAGACATCAAATGATACTTGGGATACTATAAAAAGGAAACAGACAGAAACTGATTGTTGAACATTTTTGAGAAAGTATTGAAAATTTACAAGGCCTGGCAGTCTAAGTATTCCAGTATTGATAGTGACGGCAAAAGAAAAGCCGGGGATGACCAAAGAGAATGTTAAGACAGGAAAGCAAATAAGGCTGACAAAGCTATGAATTCAGGGAGTGGCTATGGTGTAAGAATAGCTCATAGAATTATTAATGAAATCTCTACGGGGGCAAATAAGAAACAGCACATAGTTATCAAAAAGAGAGATGGGTCTGTTATAACAACAGAAGATGAGGAAAGATAACGTTGGATGGAAAACCTTAGTGTGGTCAAGAATAAAAAAAAATGAAGGAATAATTTGAATAATTTACCTAAAGCTGAGGAAGACCTTGGTGTGCCCATGAATTAATTCAGTGTTTTTGAAGTCAAAGATATCATTAAAAGACTCAGGAGATGGGAAGCCCCTGGTTACGATGGAATAAATGTTGAAATTATATTGGCTGAAAATGAAGTGACCCCCAGAATACTTATAAGATTATTTTGTAGAATGCAGAGTGAAAAGGCAAAACCTAATGAATGGGAACTAGGAGTGTTGGTGGAAATTAACAAAAGAAAGGACACCTGACTGATTGTCATGAAAATATATAGTATGCTAATTCCAAAGAGACTAGAGAGAAAGATTGTTGAAAAGCTGAGAGATGAACAAGCAGGATTTAGAAAAGGTAAAAGCTGTACTGACCAAATCTTCATTTTAAGACATGTTGTACAACAATGCGTAGAATATAGAAATTCACTTTGATGGCATTTCTGGACTAAGAAAAAGCCCTTGATAGTGTGCAGTACACTGACCAATTTTCCTGAGAGTCCTGCTTTATTATGGAATTCCTCCCTTATATGTCAATTTAATTAAGTCTGTTAATGAGCATTGCAAATGCAAAGTTGATGGAGTACTATTAGATGAATTTCCAGTGAACAGTGGAATACTCCAAGGGAATGAGTTGTCACCTATGGTGTTTATCCTCCCCATGAATTTTATAATACATAGAATAGTTGGAGATGGTGGAGAAAAATTGGACTGGATTGGTAATAGGAAACTAGCTGACTTAGAGTATTCTGATGACACTGCCCTTACTATCAGAACACCACAGAACTTGCAATGCTTGCTTACTAGAATGCATGAAATGTCACAGAAGGTTGGGCTCAATGTAAACAGAACAAATACAGAGATGATGATGAACGAAATATTCAGGGAAGATGAAATATCATTGAAAGGAGAAAGGATTAATGTGGTAGAATCATTTAAGTACTTAGGAACTATGATCTCTAACACAGGGTGTTTGGAATTTGAGTTTAATGAAAAATTGAAAGAAATAAATCAGACAATGGCTAGGTTAAGTAAAATTTGGAAATAAAATCGTATGAATTTATATATGAAAATCAAGTTATATGTCAGTTCAGTGAGATCTGCGTTACAGAATAGACATGAGTTATGGAATGACAATGAAACAATATCCACCAGATTTTGTAGATTTGCGAACAAAGCCCTCAGAAAAATATTGGGAGTTAAATGGTAGGACAGGATTAAAAATGAAACTATAAGAGAGGTTAGTCAAGTGCATTATGTGGATGAGAACATTGTGTTGGTAGATTGAGATGGTTTGGATATGATCTACGCTCTCCCAAGAGAGATTTGTTCATAATTTTTTAACTGGGCTCCACAAAGCACTAGAAGAATTGGAAGACCCAGGCTTATGTGGCTGAGGACTATAAAGCATAAAGTAGATGATGAATATGGAAGTATTGATATAAATGCTCAAGATAGAGACGGCTGGCCAAACTTAACTGAGGCCATTTGTGTCAATAAGTGTAGGCGGAGACGATGATGATGATCAATCATTCTTCTGGTAATACTTCC
>NC_090727.1:136181644-136196644 GCF_036898095.1 Palaemon carinicauda | reverse complement strand
GAGGCTCTTTGACCTCTATTTTTAGGTGCCTTATTTATAGCATTAGGGGCTTTTTGACCTCGATTTTGAAGTGTATTACTTTCAGCATTAGAGGCTCTTTTTAGGGGCTTCTTGACCTAGATTTTGAGGTGCATTACTTCTAGTATTAGAGGCTCTCTAACCTTTATTTTTAGGAGCCTTATATATAGCATTAGAGGCTTTTTGACCTCGATTTTTAGGTGCATTACTTCTAGCATTAGAGACTCTTTGACCTCTATTTTTAGGTGCATTATTTATAGCATTAGGTACATCTTGACCTCGATTTTGAGGTGCATTACTTCTAGCATTAGAGACTCTTTGACCTCTATTTTTAGGTGCATTATTTATAGCATTAGGTACATCTTGACCTCGATTTTGAGGTGCATTACTTCTAGCATTAGAGGCTCTTTGACCTCTGTTTTTAGGGGCCTTATTTATAGCATTAGGGGCTTCTTGACCTCGATTTTGGGGTGCATTACTTCTAGCTTCAGAGGCTCTTTGACCTCTATTTTTAGGTGCCTTATTTATAGCATTAGGGGCTTCTTGACCTCGATTTTGAGGTGCATTACTGCTAGCATTAGAGACTCTTTGACCTCTATTTTTAGGTGCCTTATTTATAGCATTAGGGGCTTCTTGACCTCGATTTTGAGGTGCATTACTGCTAGCATTAGAGACTCTTTGACCTCTATTTTCAGGTGCCTTATTTATAGCATTAGGTGCTTCTTGACCTCGATTTTGAGGTGCATTACTTCTAGCATTAGAGACTCTTTGACCTCTTTTTTTTTGGTGCCCTATTTATAGCATTAGGTACATCTTGACTTCGATTTTTAGGTACATTACCTCCAGCATTAGAGATTCTTTGACCTCTATTATTAGGTGCCTTATTTATAGCATTAGGGGCTTTTTGACCTCGATTTTGAGGTGCATTACCTCTAGCTTTAGAGGCTCTTTGACCTCTATTTTTAGGTGCATTATTTATAGCATTAGGTACATCTTGACCTCGATTTTGAGGTGCATTACTTCTAGCATTAGAGGCTCTTTGACCTCTATTTTTAGTGGCCTTATTTATAGCATTAGGGGCTTCTTGACTTCGATTTTGAGGTGCATTACTGCTAGCATTAGAGACTCTTTGACCTCTATTTTTAGGTGCCTTATTTATAGCATTAGGTGCTTCTTGACCTCGATTTTGAGGTGCATTACTTCTAGCATTAGAGACTCTTTGACCTCTATTTTTAGGTGCCTTATTTATAGCATTAGGGGCTTCTTGACCTCGATTTTGAGGTGCATTACTGCTAGCATTAGAGACTCTTTGACCTCTATTTTTAGGTGCCTTATTTATAGCATTAGGTGCTTCTTGACCTCGATTTTGAGGTGCATTACTTCTAGCATTAGAGACTCTTTGACCTCTATTTTTAGGTGCCTTATTTATAGCATTAGGTACATCTTGACCTCGATTTTGAGGTGCATTACTTCTAGCATTAGAGGCTCTTTGACCTCTATTTTTAGTGGCCTTATTTATAGCATTAGGGGCTTCTTGACTTCGATTTTGAGGTGCATTACTGCTAGCATTAGAGACTCTTTGACCTCTATTTTTAGGTGCCTTATTTATAGCATTAGGTGCTTCTTGACCTCGATTTTGAGGTGCATTACTTCTAGCATTAGAGACTCTTTGACCTCTATTTTTAGGTGCTTTATTTATAGCATTAGGGGCTTCTTGACCTCGATTTTGAGGTGCATTACTGCTAGCATTAGAGACTCTTTGACCTCTATTTTTAGGTGCCTTATTTATAGCATTAGGTGCTTCTTGACCTCGATTTTGAGGTGCATTACTTCTAGCATTAGAGACTCTTTGACCTCTATTTTTAGGTGCCTTATTTATAGCATTAGGTACATCTTGACCTCGATTTTGAGGTGCATTACTTCTAGCATTAGAGGCTCTTTGACCTCTATTTTTAGGGGCCTTATTTATAGCATTAGGGGCTTCTTGACCTCGATTTTTAGGTACATTACCTCCAGCATTAGAGACTCTTTGTCCTCTATTATTAGGTGCCTTATTTATAGCATTAGGGGCTTCTTGGCCTCGATTTTGAGGTGCATTACCTCTAGCTTTAGAGGCTCTTTGACCTCTATATTTAGGTGCCTTATTTATAGCATTAGGTGCTTCTTGACCTCGATTTTGAGGTGCATTACTTCTAGTATTAGGAGCTCTTTGACCTTTCTTTTTAGGTGCCTTATTTATAGCATTAGGGGCTTTTTTTACCTCTATTTTGAAGTGCATTATTTTTAGCATTAGAGACTTTTTTACCTCTTTTTTTAGGTGCCTTATTTATAGCATTAGCAGCTTTTTTACCTCTATTTTTATCTGCCTTATTTCTAGCATTAAGGGGTTTCTATTTTGAGGTGCCTTATTTCTAGCATTAAGGGGTTTCTATTTTGAGGTGCCTTATTTCTAGCATTAAGGTCTTTTTTCCCTCGGTATTGAGGTACCTTATTTCTCGCATTAGGGGCTTTTTTTTTTTTTTACCTCTCTTTTAGTGTGATTTACCTCTAGCATTAAGGGCTATTTTATGGGTTCGTTTAAAGGCTCTTCGTTGCTGTTCTCTTTTGTCTGTTCTAGATTTCAATATCTTTAGTTTTTTGGTTACTTTTGATATTTCATCTTCCACTTTCCTTAGTTCGTCAATTTCTTTCGAGATTTCATCGTATTCTTTCTTAGTTCGTCAGTTTCCTTCAAGATTTCAAGAGAGATTTCAGTACCGTGTGTCCTCAGTTCGTCAGATTCCTGAGAGAAATCGTAGGCATCCATGTCTTTGTCCATCGGGGCGATGGGTAGAGACAGGAATGCAATAAATTTCCTCCGCATACGTCATCACGCTAAAGTAAACGACGAGCAACACATTATTTTTACCAATGTGACCTGGATATGTCCTTTCTTCAATGTCTAATTTTGGGACTATCCTGTTGAAGAACCACACGTCACTCACCGTTTAGTTGAACCATTCTGTTTCCGTCCTTATTTCTTTATTTCCAATAGTCTGCAATTATAGGACATCGTTGCAAAAGCCCAAGCAAAGGACCATTCAAGGCGCGTACATGATGTTCTTCAAAGCTCGACAACTTATGCAGCAACCACCAAAACCCGCTGTAGATAAAGGTGTTCCGAAGAGCCTTCTGTCGATCCTGTCGTTGTAATACGCAATTCTCACAGTCAGCTCCCTGTTCCAAAAAATAGCCATTAACAATGTTCACTGCGTTGCATGCTTAATTTAAGAAAAAAAAAAAAATATCAGGTCTTCAGAAGTCATTTGAAGCTCGGAGGCGGAGCCGTTCAGAACTGCTCCTGGAAGATTCTGTTCTGGAGTCATTCAGAACTCTATGCTAAGTCTACGGCTATGTCTTCTGAAACTTTTTGAAGATCCCGGAAAATTTTCTTCAGGTGCCGTTCAGGGAGCTCTAGGAAGAATCTGTTCTGGAGTCATTCAGAACTCCATGCTAAGTCTACGGCTGTTTCTTCTGAAGGCATTTGGAAATCCGGGAAAATTTTCTTTCGAAGCCGTTCAGAAATTCTGTTCTAGAGTCATTCAGAACTCCATTTCTTCTGAAGCCATTCGGAGATCCGTGAAGATTCTCTTCCCAAGCCGTTTAGGACTCGCGAAAAAACTCTTCTTTCGTTTCAACAAATCCTAGTAACTCATCATCATCATCATCATCATCATCATCATCATAATAATAATAATAATATTAAAAATGATAATGATAATGATAATGATAATAATAATAATAGTAATAATAATAAACTACATGATTTGATTTATGGATTTGAGTCTGATAGTTCTGAAGTCGTTCAACGCTCGGATTTGCAATCTGAAGGAAAAGTTAAGAGACTGAATAGGAAGATGAAAAGATAATTGATACTATGATTTATTACTTTTATTATTAAGTAACGCCTGCAGCGCACTCAGTGATCGAACTCGGGCGAAGGGTAATTGAAGTTTTC
Source organism: Palaemon carinicauda (assembly GCF_036898095.1). Lineage (NCBI taxonomy): Eukaryota > Metazoa > Arthropoda > Malacostraca > Decapoda > Palaemonidae > Palaemon > Palaemon carinicauda. The sequence goes on along the minus strand of NC_090727.1, from coordinate 136,192,629 downwards.
AGCAAACCCCATTGAAATAACCGAAGGCTTCGACTTATTTTTTCAGGTTTGGGATTTAAAGCAACCAATTTCCGGTACGAATCGATATCAGAGACGTTCGAAACAAAAAATACGTCTCGAAAAAACGCATTTCACGAGTACTTTTCTGAAGAATTCATTTTAGAGAATCAATAATGATGCAATATTCACATTATTTTTCCAATGGAATTATTACTTTCTAAATTTTTTCGAAGGCGATGTGTATATATTATGTTTCTACCAATGGTTTATATATTCACATACACACACATACACACACACACACACATATATATAAATATATATATATATATATATATATATATATATGTATATATATGTATATATATATATATATATATATATATATATATATATATATATATATATATAATCTCGTAACCCTATTGACACAAAGAGTCTCGGTTAGATTTCTTTAGTCGTCCCTATCTTGAGCTTTTAATTCCATACATTTCCATTCATCATCACCTACTTCACGCTTCATAGTCCTCAGCCATGTAGGTCTGGGTCTTCCAGCTCTTCTAGTGCCTTGTGGAGCCCAGTTGAACGTATATATATATATGTATATGTATATATATATATATATATATATATATATATATATATATATATATATATCTACTGTATATATAGATAAATATATATATATATATATATATATATATATATATATATATATATATGTATTTATATATACAGATATTTATATTTATATATATATATTTTTATATATTTTTATATCTATTTTTATATATATAAATATTTATATATAAATATATACATATATATATGTATATAAATATGTATATATATAAATCTACATATATAAGTAAATAAATATATATATATATATATATATATATATATATATATTTATATATATATATATATGTGTGTGTGTGTGTTTGTGTGTGTGTGTGTGTGTATGTGTACATTTGTGTGTGTCATCAGCTGTGACTGGTCCATTATAGAACAAAGACCCCAGACATGCCACTTTATAAGTTCGTCTTCTCTTCCTTCCCCTGCTTCTTTTATAATCTCCAGGGACACATTCTACAATTCTTAATGTCCATCTATTGTCTGCCATTCTCATTATATGTGTTGCCCATGTCCATTCCTTTATCTTACATATTAGAATATCTTCTACTTTAGTTTGCTTTCATATCCATGTTGCTCTATTTATGTCTCTTATTGTTATTATTATCATCATTCTTTCCATAACTCTTTTAAGTTATAATCAGCTTATGTTGTAATTCCTTTAGTAAGGCTCCAAGTTTCTGATGCTTAAGTTAATACTGTTAGGATCATCTAATTAAATACTTTCCTTTTTAGAAAAAAGGGATTTTATATATATATATATATATATATATAAATATATATAAATATATATACATATAAATATATATATATATATATATATATATATATATATATATGTATATACTGTATATACATATATGGATGAAAATCAACACAATATCGTGTTCAAATAGAATTAAATTTCTACCTCATACTTGGGATCGAACCCTATCCCCTTCAAATGAAAGGCCAGATCGCTCTGCTTGCATGGTTGCAAGCTACCTGGCCTTTCATTTGAAGGGGCTAGGGTTTGATGCCAAGTATGAGGTAGAAATTTATTTATATACATATATATATATACAGTATATATATATATATATATATATATATATATATATATTATATATATATATATATATATAATGAATAGATATCGGCGTCCAAAATTGAAGACAGCTCTTCCTCGTACAGATCGTACTGCAGATAGTTTTCAGGATAACAGCAGAAATACATTTACTTGTCTCCAATTATTGTTTAGTATCGACATGTGTTTCGGATCACTTCGCGATCTTTCTTTAGGACTACATTGAGTTTAGGAACTACATTTTAATATAAATGTTATGGGTCAAATTTTCACCATCATAACCTATATCAATTATATTAGTTTAAGGTTGGAGATTTAAAATGCATCACTAGTTAACATAATCTATATTGTTTCAGAAGTGATTGGTGACATTAAGGTATGTGAAATGACATGTAATGAAAGTTCATTGGTGCATTACTATAGTGATGATGTGGTATATAGGATGTAGGGTATAAAAGACAAATTGTTTACACAAATTATCTGGTTCGGCGTCAATAACCTTAGATGTCAGGATGACAAAAAACTCCTAATCAATCAATCAATCAATTAATCAAATTATCTGGGCAAGACGCTCACTTCCAAGCGAACCCCCTTCCCTGGTGACGATTGCTCAATGCCCAAAGGTCCGAGTCTAGCTGGCTTCACCTTTCCCAAGGCAAAAGGAAATATTTCCTTAGCATTGAGTATTCGTATTATTATGATTTTATTTGTCGTTTCATGTCCTGATGTCTAACACCTTAAAAGTGTTCCCCCGGTAAGCTCTTCAAGAAATCCGTTACTCTCGATATTTGTTCAATCAGTCTTTCGCATATTTACTTCGTTATCTATAGTTTTGATATAATTTAAACACCTGGAAAGCAAACTGTATGAAATATTATCATCTTAGTATTTTGTTTTTCATTTACTAAAAATCTTCCACCAGAAGGATCTTATCATAACTGTGAGACCCCTAAACCTCAAACATTGGTGATGGGGATAGAAGGATATAAGCAGGTGGGGGTTAAAGATGATGGTGGAGAGGTAGCAATTGGGTGATCTTAATGTATGGCTTGACGAGGTTTGCTTATTAACATTTAATAAGTGATGATGATGATGGTAATACCTCTATTGATAACCTTTAATATCAATGATTCCAACTCGCATTGAAAACAGGCATATATCGTTCTAACATTGTTTTTAGGTGGTCATTGAACATCTCTGAACATGGGATCTTCACCTGAAAGAAATACAAATCCAACACCAACTTGCAAAGTAGTTAACAGTCTTGTGTGATCATTGGTAACATCCAAATAATATAGAATATTGCATACAGGTAAAATATGTATATATATATATATATATATATATATATATATATATATATTTATATACACAAAGAGAGAGAGAGAGAGAGAGAGAGAGAGAGAGAGAGAGAGAGAGAGAGAGAAGAGAGAGAGAGAGAGAGAGAGAGAGAGAGAGAGAGAGAGAGAGAGAGAGAGAGAGTGTGTGTTACAAGGATTTTGGATGTCTCAAAGACTTTTTAGTCCATTCGCATATACTCCATTTGCTCTTTGGTAGCACGATTTAGTTTATGCATTTGGAGAGTTCTTATGATCTTATCTACCTTATTCTAGAACGAGAGAGAGAGAGAGAGAGAGAGAGAGAGAGAGAGAGAGAGAGAGAGAGAGAGAGAGAGAGAGAGTGTTACAAGGATTTTGGATGTCTCAAAGACTTTTTAGTCCATTCGCATATACTCCATTTGCTCTTTGGTAGCACGATTTAGTTTATGCATTTGGAGAGTTCTTATGATCTTATCTACCTTATTCTAGAACGAGAGAGAGAGAGAGAGAGAGAGAGAGAGAGAGAGAGAGAGAGAGAGAGAGAGTGTTACAAGGATTTTGGATGTCTCAAAGACTTTTTAGTCCATTCGCAGATACTCCATTTGCTCTTTGGTAGAGCGATTTAGTTTAAGCATTTGGAGAGTTCTTATGATCTTTTTTAACTTATTCTAGAACGAGAGAGAGAGAGAGAGAGAGAGAGAGAGAGAGAGAGAGAGAGAGAGAGAGAGAGAGAGAGAGCAGCTGTTAGAATAATGCAAACAAAGGATATATGATTCCAACGTATATTAATTGGAATAGTTCCCACAATATTTAACGATGTTCCATATAAAAATGTAATAAGGAATGCAAATATATCGGTGTGATTATATTTTTCGATAACTATTCTCGGAAACGATTGCATTTCTTAAAAGAATAAGAGATAAGACCTCTCTATCTCTTTCATATATATATATATATATATATATATATATATATATATATATATATATATATATATATATATATATATATATCATCAATCCTTGCACTTCTTTGACTGATATCGGTAATTACCCTCCTTCTCACATTCGAATCATCCTAACGATGTCTTTGTTGTTTTAATGTCGGGCCACCTTTCAACCTTCCAAGTCGGGTCTGGCGGGGCGACACCGGTTTTGTTGCTGGGTGTACATATTTTAAACTCTATTCTCGCTTGAATAGGCAGCCAGTGTAGATCATTTAGTATAGGAGTGATCTTTAGTCGAGGTGGGACACCTTTTATCAGTCTAGCTCCTCTGTTTATTATGTTTTGTAATTTCTTAAGTTGTATTTTTGGTAAATTGTAGTAGATGGAGTTACAGTAGTTAATCCTGGTAATAGCACAGTTTATCACAAGTTTCTTTACAGAATGTTCATCCAAATACTTTATAAAAGCAATGTTTCTAAGATGATAACTAGCAGATTTTACTATATTATTTATTTGGGTATTGAAAGACAAGTTACAGTCTAGAGATACGCCTAGATCACGAACTTTACTAGATATCGGGACAAAGTCGTTATTTATGTTATCTGAAAATCACCCAAGTTTCTCACGCTGTTTTTCTTTCCCACCACCATGATCTCAGTTTTATTTTCATTTAATTTGTTTGATTGTCATCCATTCCCTAACACTGTCAAGAATTCGGTTTAGAGTTTCAGTAGTGTCGTCTACATCATTTATGGAGAAGTAAAATAGTTTGAACTTCACACTATGCCTTTGTAGTATTTTCAATAGGCCAATAGTATAGATACACAATAAGATTGGGCCCAGTACACTTTCCTGAGTTACCCCTCTGTTTAAAGGTTCATATGATAAATAAGAGTTTCCAATTTGCATACAGTAATTTCTGTCAACCAAGTAGTCTTCTAGTTATTCACAAGCTTGATCTTTAATGCAAATGGACCGGGACCGGAGATCTTTTAGTAGCAGTCCATGCACAACTGTATCAAAAGCAGCACTAAAATCGAGTAATATTAAGGTACCACATTTGTTTTCATCCATCCTTTCCAGCATGTCATTTACAACAGAACAGATAACTGTCTCCGTGGAGTATAATTTTCTGTACGCAGATTGATTGTCTGGCAAAACTTCCATTTCTTCTAAATGACTAATTAGCTGTTCAAGAATTACGTATTCTACCACTTTTGAAACACAGGATAGATTCTAAATAAGTATATGAGCTTAATTCCTGAGAATCTAGAGCACTTTTCAGAACCAGTGTGACTTTAGCCATTTTCTCAGATTTTAGAAACTTACACTCATCGATGCTTGTATTTGCTATTCTCGTTATTATATCAGCTAGACTAGAAAAGTTTCTTACTCCAGTGACTTCAGATATTGGCATTAGATCGATCGCACGGTTTTTTTTTTCTTTTTTTTTTTTTTTTTTTTTTTGGTTCTCTTGATAATCCTAGTGATATTGTCTTATGTCATATTATTTAATCTCGTTAATCTTATCTGTGTATCTTGTGTAGCATTAATTTGATGTTGAATATTTGCAAATAACCTATTTATATTTTCTATTTTGTTTTTAAAGAATACTAGAAAATTATTTGCTAGGACCTGATCTCTTAACCTCTCTGGTAGCGTTTTTTTTTATTTACATTTCTCATTATACCATTTAGGAGATTATATAACTTATTTATGTCTGTTACTGCTTCGTGGATCTGTCTCTTATAGTATTCACTTTTTTTCCTTTTTAGTAGGTAATTATATTGGCACATTGCAGTTTTGTATTCTACCCATGTACTGTAAGTTTTTAATCGATTTCACTTTCTTTCTTTACGTCTTTTATTCCTCTTTTTCTTTAAAGTCTCTCCATCAAACCAAGGAGGTCTGTCTTTAACAATAATAGTCTATTCCATCAGGGGACACATGGTATCATATTCCTTTTTACTCACCCTATTGTATACGGTCATAAGGCAGTCAACACACATAGCGCCCAACAAATGTTGGTTAACATATTCGCAGGGAATGTTAATAGCATAATTTATTTTCTTTGTAACTTCTTCAATAAGTACAAAAGAAGAGAAGTTTTATTTATGTCTAAAGTTTATATTTTTCACCACTGTATGTTTCTGTAGAGGTAGTGCACTTGAGAGAGAGAGAGAGAGAGAGAGAGAGAGAGAGAGAGAGAGAGAGAGAGAGAGAGAGAGAGAGAGAGAGAGAGAGAGCGCGAGCGCATTTCTCTTCTACATTTAAATTAGACGTTATTCATTTCATAACTTGAAACTAGGTCCAACGTATGCCCAGTCAACATTATTCACCAATTGATATGATTTCAATAACTCACTAAATGCTGAAGCATTGAGATTTAATGCGTCATCCATCCAAAGATTGTAGTCTCTACAAATAACTAATTCATTTTTCTCCATGATAATCATCTCAATGAGTACACTGAATTCTTCAAAGAAGATACTCGTATTTGTTCTCTGAGGTTTGTAAACTGTTACAATGGATATTATTTCTCTTTTTGTGCATGAAGTTTATTTCTATATATTCAAAGCTTATTAAACTTGTTCTTTTTACCACCTTGAGATTTGAGTAACCCTTATGAATGAAGACCCCGACACCCCCACCAGACCTGCCCTCTCTCAGAATGTAAAAGAAGGCATGTGTGGGGAGGGGGTGGTCATTTCAGCGATCTTAGCCTTTTCAAAGTTATTTAACCATGTTTCAGATAATGCTAATACGTCAAAATATTTCTCATTTATCAGTTCTAGAATTTGAATAGTTTTATTACCAACAGATTGTATATTTACGTAGCCACAGTTTATGACATCTTTAGTATCCATGTCAGTATTTTCTGCTACTCTCTTCAATTCCAAATCATAAGCCTTGCAATTTCTTGAGTTCACAATGTGGTCATTTGGTTTGTTTAACTTAGTGCAGTTTATAGATTTTGGTTGTTGCGAATTACATTCTTTGGTGGAATGTTTTTTTCTGAAAATTCCTGCAGACTTTGTCATCAGTCTTAGACTTGCAATCTTTTTCAAGATGTCCATACCTCTGACAGTGGTAACAGGTGATCACATGGTACCTATCACGTATGTTATAAGTACCCAATCGCATCATAACTTTGTCACCATTATTATGAATAGCCTTCAGAACTTCAGAATCACATTTCAACAAGTAGTGGGTAGTTCCACATGCAGCACTTTTCTTGAGTACCAGACTTCTCTTCTATGTTTAGGATATGGTCCAGTCAACGATTTCTTTGAATCAAAGCATTTACTACTAAATCTTATCATTGTGTACATTTCATATAATTTTTTAATTTTTCTTGTCTCGGTTTCAACAACCATTGCCTGAATCTTGTTTGCTGCTTCCTCTCTGATCTTTTCGTCAGCAAAGTTAAAACAACATTTCCATTTGAATTTGACCTCGTATTAAGAATTGGAATGTCTTTAAGTACATGTTCGACCTAATTTTTTCTTTCAGTGATTTTAGTTGTTGCATAAGTTGATTTAACTAAAAGTAGATTTTTTCCTCAACTTTGTCAGTGTATGTCATATTCTCTGGTTTTGGGCCCATCAGTGTTTGAAGTGTTAACTTGATTGATCCCTTATACATTCCTAGATTATCAACTTTTCAATGAGATCAGAGGTCTGGTGGAGTTTCCTGCGTGTGCGCCAAGCTCCACAATTTGGTTTTCCAATTCAGCAATTTTCTCATCATATTCATTCAAATCAATGTCTTTCATTTTCAGCAGCTCCTTCAATTTTTATTTATTTATCTTAGCTTTCCTGGCTTAATCTACGCAGTGTGGACATCCAATTCAAGTTTATTACATCTTCATCACTGGTGTTTGTCTCTATAAACACACACTTCTTGTGATAGTACATTTTACATGTACATCCTATCCACTTTTCTGCGTCTCCTCACGTAGATACACATTTTTTTTTCTCACTTTAGTCTCGCCATGAGATTAGGTAATATTTCTCAATGATGTCACAAACGAGAAATGTAAGCTAAAGCACAGCCCAGGGCGAGTATTTAACAGAGCTTCACGAAACACGTCTTCACTCGGCAACGTTGTTACTAATATTCTTAAACAATTAGTTTGATCCTTCCAACTCGGCCTCCTTTCGTGTTAAACAAGCAAAAGAGATTATTATTATCATTAGTATTACTAGCTAAGCTACAATCCTAGTTGGAAAAGCAGGATGATGTAAGCCAAAGTGGTGCCAACTGGGGAAAATAGCCCAGTGAGGGAAGAAAACAGAGTATAACCTCAAACAAGAGAACTCTAACCCAAGACAGTGGAAGACCATGGTACAGAGGCTATGCCTAGCAAGCACTACCCAAGACTAGATAACCATGGTTTGATTTTGAAGTGTCCTCCTAGAAGAGATGCTTACCATAGCTAAAGAGTCTCTTCTACCCTTACAAAGTGGAAAGTAGTGCAGTATTTAAAACCTTGAGGGAAGAAGAATTTTTCAGTTGTTTTAGTGTTGACAGGTGTATGAGGAAAGAGGAATATACGTAAAGAATAGGCCAGCCTATTTGTTGTATTTGTAAGCAAACAAAATATGAGTCATAACCAGCGAGGGAATCCAATGTAGTACTAACTGGCCAGTCAAAGGACCCATACTCAAGCGGTAGTATTTGAACGGGTGGCTACTCCACAAAATTAAGGTAAAGTGACCATTCCTAATGTGTCAATATTACTGTAGTACACATTTTAACATTCTGTCTAGTTTTTATGAAATGACTACAGTTTGTAAGTACTTGGTGTCTATTGTATCATTAAAGAGACCTATACGTCACTTTATAAGGGTAATTCCGACCTGGATCGAAAATCGTTGAAAATCTGCGGATACAAATTAACGATGTAGGCCGGGGTATTATTATTATAATTATACACACACAGACACACACACACACACACACACATATATATATATACATATATATATATATATATATATATATATATATATATATATATATAAAGTGCTTTTGTGTTATTACACTTCCTGAAGGTCCTATGATTTTCAAATACATTAAGATTGCAAAGAAACCTTTATGATGACATACAAAAAAATGAGCAAATTACCTAAAAGCCAATTGATTAAAAAAGTTGTTTACTAGTAGGCCTACTTAATCCAGTATTTACAGACTTGAACTGGTGCCATCTATTAAGTTTTATTAGAGATAGAAGTCAATAACAAGCTGCCCCTTTTAGATGTTTTAGTATCCAGACAACTAAAATTTCTTTTAAATTTACGGTTTATAGAAAACTTACAAATGTTCATCCATATATAAATTTTTATTCTAATCGCCCATCATCCAAAATGATTTTTTTTTTTTTTTTTTTTTTTTTTTTTTTTTTTTTTTTTTTTTTACGGGCACTACTGGTAAGTTGCTCTGTTTTCCTTGAAGCTGAGTTTGAGAAAATTCCCTAAATAGCATCTATTTTAGAGTATCCATCCCACCTCATAAACAAAGCCTGTCAAAAGGCAAAGAAAATTATTTTATGGATTTGTTTGCAACAAAAAATTTAATGTTAATAACCTCGTTTTACCTTTTTTCAAACAGTTTGTACTGTACCTCTGCCTGGAATACTAAAACCCTTTGAAATTAACGTAATTTTTAAAAATAGCAGGCTCAGGAATGTGTTAATAAAGAATTCCCCAAAGCAGATGAACGGATACGTAAATGAAATTCCATGAAATCAATGTAATAAACGATCTATTGGGCAAAGTGGCAAAGCCCTAGAAACTAGATTAAAACGGATAGCATTGCTAGCAGCCTTTTTCAGCATACGAATGATTTCCCCCACACTGTTAATTGGAAAGCTGCAAAAAAAAAAACTTACATTTTGCAAATATTTTGTTAAACGAAATATTATTGAAACATGTTTAATTAAGAAAAGTTTTAAAGACCTGCGTAACACCAGTTCAGGTATGTACAAACTGGATGAAGTACTGGTAAACAGCATTTTTAAACAAGTAGCTTTCAAGTAATTTGCTCATTGTTATTCTGTTTGTACGTCATCACAGAGGTTTCTTTGTATTTTTTATGTATTTCTAAATCATAAGACCTTGAGGTGTGATGATATCACGAAAGCGCTAGTAAAATATTCGTTTCCTTTCTCCATCCGGCTTGCTGTCATCTTGAGACATTGCACGTTCCAGCGATTTGTCATATATGTATGTGTATATATATATATATATATATATATATATATATATATATATATATATATATATATATATATATAAATAGATATATACATATACATATATATATATATATATATATATATATATATATATTAATTATATACATATATATATAAATTATATTGATTATATACATATATATATATGTATATGTGTTTATATATAAATAATATATATATATATATATATACATAAATTTATATATATATATGTAGAGAGAGAGAGAGAGAGAGAGAGAGAGAGAGAGAGAGAGAGAGAGAGAGAGAGAGAGAGAGAGAGAGAGAGAGAGAGAGAGAGAAAATAAATAATCACAATAAAATACTTTTTATTCATAATAAGAACAGATTTATGTGGCACTAACTAAAAGCAGTTCTAATGTGTTGAGCAGTGCTCTCTATAGAAGGACTATTCATAAAATAATAAAAAAAGAGAACTTAAGTTAAAAAGAGTCTTTAGCAACATATACAAAGAAACCCAAGAAAAACCAAAGTAAAAAATTATTTATTTCTCAAAATGGTTTTACTGTTTGGGACTAGTTGGAGGAGCAGTTTTTGTGAAAACATTAATGACAAGCTGATTAGGTATGATAGAAATAGGAAGGAGGCTGGGAAAGGAAAAGGTATGAGTGAGAGGAAGAGGGAGAATGAAGGTCCAAGAGAGAGAGAGAGAGAGAGAGAGAGAGAGAGAGAGAGAGAGAGAGAGAGAGAGAGAGAGAGCGTGGTAAGGAAGATTTTAGGAAAACGGAAAATAGAGGTGAA